>NW_024962264.1:37465062-37866344 GCF_019238085.1 Lagopus leucura | reverse complement strand
AGTATTAAAGCAACTAATAGCCGTTCCCACAGTAAATAAAAGACATCTAATCTTTACTGACAAGGGGAATGGAGAAAAAAAGAAACGGAAAAGTTAATATTTATACATTTTAAGAACTCGTACCAAATTTGCACACACCAGCACATATTTATATACCAGCACAAAAGTGATTTATAGCCCTCTTGTGGCCTGTGAAAACTCTGGTTACTTGTTGGTTTTGCAAGGTTAGCTGCCACATAGATCTGGGTGTCAGAGGCAGAAAAATGAAACTTGCACTGTGCCAATATTTTTGTTGAAACATTGTATGTAAATCAGAAGTAACATAAGTAACCAAAGGACAATGAGCACCTCAGAGAATCCCGCATCTCCAGCTGCCCATCAGAGGCTGTCACCTCCCTGTACACAACCTGGATGGACGCAGGAGTCAGACACAAAACATCACCCAGCCTCTGTCTCTCCTGCCCGAGGTACTACAGGGTTTCTTCCCAGCTGAATTTACATTTTAAGTGTTGTGTTTTTTTTTTCTTCCCCTCAGCTGTTCCCATCAGAAGACCACCCTTGCCTCTGTTTGTCTCAATGGCCAGTAACCTGCATCTGATTTCCAGACTATGTTTAGTCACAGACAAATTAAAATAGCTCCTCTCCCTCCCCGCAGTTTCACTCCTGTGTATTTTTAGATGGAAACTGTATCCCCTGTCAACCTTCCATTTTCCTAGACTAAGCAGTGGCGCTTGCCTCGCCTCTGCTTGCAAGGAAAGATTGTGGCACTCCTGGCCATCTCAGCCGCCTTTCTTTACACCTGTTCAGATTTGTATTCTCCCTGAACATGAGACACGGCACCCTGGGGACACCTCACTGATGTAGCCTTCTGTAACGGAATTAGTGTCTCAACTGGAAACATTTTGTTCAATGTATCCAGGGATGATATTTCCCTGTCCTCTGAAGAAAAACATCCTAGTGCTAGGCAGGTACCCTGGAGTCACCCACTCATTTTATTCCTGCTTTTCTCTCATTTTCAGCTTTAGGCATATAGCTTTACAAAATTAATTCCCTTTGATTTCTTTTCATACCATATGGTTGATTCTTACTATAGCCGTGTCTCGAAGCCTTTTTTCTTATGCTATGGCAGCCCTTCAAAGTACAGATTCTTAACAGAGATGTCAAAGGGCAGTGCTGTATGTTGTTGTTTATACAAATTTCTTTTTGAAAGGAACAATTTGTATTTACTAAAGACTTCAGCAAATTCCCCATAAAAGTTGTAGAATTTCACTAAAGTAAATTAATTGCAGAAATGAAATATATAATGTATGTATTACATTTGTAAAGAAAATGTAAAAATGTAACAACAACAACAAAAAGACTTACTGCAGGAAATTGTTGAGTGTTCAATGATGAATTGTTTCAGTCTCAAATTGACTACTAAAACATGCTTGAAAAAAATCCAAATAGAAAGAACATGACTTCTTGCTCTATTTAATTATTTTATGTGAATTTATTTAAGACTGACTTACTAATTACAAATATTTTTTCATGTGTTTTCATATTTATGCAAGTATAATGTTCTTGCAACTGGACTCTCACTGAACAATATATTGAAGAGTACGTGTTTACCACTTTATTTCACAGATCTCTGGAAGAGGGAGAAGGAACTGGGGGGGGGGGGGGGGGGGGACGGACACGACTGCATAATCTGAAATGAGCTACGATACAATAGTTGAAGTTCCTAAAACTCTCCCTTCATATTAACCTAAAGGAAGCGTATCTGTTCACCCTATTTTACTTTTTGTAAACTGCTGTTGTCTTGGCCCAGGCTTCTGCAATTTGTTTTGTCTGCCATTTAGAGTAAACACAGGCAGTTACCCAGTTTGACCTGACGCAGTGATTTCTGCTGTGATATAAAGAGGGACAAAGAAGGGAGGAGGAATAAATGAACTTGCAGTAATGAAGGTAAAGGTATTAAAATAAAATTTTAATCTTTTAAATTAAAATTGCAAATTGGCATAACTGACAAATCTGTCTGAAACCTTGTTCTTGCTAATGTTTTGTTACCTTAATGGTGGGTTTTCAGCCAGATTTAGCCCAGATTTTAAAATTTGATTTTCAAATTAGGATAGTTTCATTTCAGGGTTTTTGTTTGTTTGTTTGTTTGTTTTTTGTTTTTTTTTTCTTTTTGTGAGGCATATTAGAAATAATTCCCAAAGTGCAGCCACTCATGCACAGTATTTGACATTTTTTTGTTTGTTTGTTTGATGATGATTTGAAGAAATAAATATACAATATATTTTAGTAGTGTAGTTTTAGAGATATAGCTGTTAAGTTGTTGTATGTCATGATTATTCCTTGCCTGCAGAACTATAACAGCCTTTAGATGTTGTGAATAGTTATGGATGTAGCATTAGAAACTAGAAAGCATGTTGCAAGGCTGCTCTATTTTAGCAAGAGACCTTCTGCAAATTAAACACGACAGTGGAAAGATGCAAGTAGGCTTATCAAACGTGAAAAGAAGCCCCTGTGCAAGGCTGAATTGCCTCACTTCAGGAATAGACTGGGATGCAACAGGCAGATGTCAAGGTACTCCCCTCCATCCTCCTTATTTTCCAACATCCCAGTATATATCATTAAAAGACAAGTTGCTGAACTTATCTCTACCCAAGGACGAGCAGATGTTTAGAAATAATGGCCAAGTGCTGAGTGAGCAAACGTTAGGGTTTTGGTACCTATAAATTACTTGTAATAGGCATTCTCCCACTGAGCGTGCGTCAATGAAGAAAGTCCGCCTAAGGGGGGGAGCGAGGAAGGCGGTGGGCGAAGGAAAAGGCCGGGCTGGGCTGTCATGACGCTAAAAGGACGCCAGGCGGCAGCAGAGACCAGGGAGTAGAAGACTGGACCACTCCTCAATCACTCCCCCCCCCCCCCGGGGGGAAATAGGTGTGTGTATGTTAATTAGCACGCGGGTAAGTGATGAATATGTACAGTCCGTGGAAATCTAATGGACTCCGAATCACGTCATCTTATGGTGGAAATATCCCCAGCTAATAAAAGCATGCCTGACTTAACGCTAACAGAACTTTGCAGTTTAGTTTCTCAGCGTCGTGTCTTCGGTTCAGTGAGACGTGACTACAGTGGTGGTTGGTGGCCGACGTCGGCTGCTTCAGAGCCCTCCCGGCCACAACCGCAGTGACACAGTCCAACTACAGGGCGGCTCGGGCAGGTTCCTTTGCCAGGGGAACCCCGAGAACTCGGAGCTGCCCGGCAGACAACAGCTCCTACGCCCTTTGCCTTAGAAAAAGCCTGCGGGCGGGCAGCGGTGCGGCTATCCGTCAGGTGCGTAGTGGGGAGGGGTCAGTGCGTGCGCGCTGCCCGCAGCGTACTGCAGTAGCAGGTAGTCGTGCGGCGGGGCGCTGAAGCTCTGCCCTTCCTCATCCGGGAGACTGGCTTTACCTACCGGCCGTCTCCGAGATCTCAGGTTTATCACAGTCTCCACCAGGTGGCGAGGTCGCTCCTGGAAGACTGTGGCGACCCGGACAGCGGGCCTGCCCAAGAATGTGGCTGTTCAGGTCTCCTCTGCTCGGCGTGGTGGCAGAGCTTAAGGAGGAGGTGGAGAAGTTAAGGACCATCAGGGAGTGGGAGCGACTGATTGGTGGAGTAACTCCCCGGTATACTAGAGAGAAAGGTGCCCCCAAAAAGTGATGCCCCCCTGCCCTGTCGCTGTCAGTCAGAGGACGGGAAC
Source organism: Lagopus leucura (assembly GCF_019238085.1). Classification (NCBI taxonomy): domain Eukaryota; kingdom Metazoa; phylum Chordata; class Aves; order Galliformes; family Phasianidae; genus Lagopus; species Lagopus leucura. Next base: position 37,862,614 of record NW_024962264.1, on the reverse strand, counting down.
CTAAGAGATGGGGAGAGTTGGAAGACAGTCCTGGCTTGGTGTCATGGGCGAACCCCTTCTCATCCACCTCACTTCCCTAAGCAACAGGTTTGATGTGCTGGATGGTGAAGGGGAGGTGAATGAGGAGGGGAGGGAAGGTTTGCCTAAGATGTTGCCAGGGGCAAGGTGGTCAGCTCTGTGTGTGGAGATTGCCTCTGCTGGGAAAGACAGAAGGGTTATTGTTGTAGGCTATTCCCTTCTCAGGGGAATGGAGGGCATCATGGAGGGAATGCAGACTGGACCTGACCCGTAGGGAAGTGTGCTGCCTCCCTGGGGCCTGGGTCAAGGATATAACCATAAAACTCCCAAATCTTGTTCACTCCCATATTACTCGTTACTGATAGTTCAGGCAGGCAGTGATGAAGTAATTGAGAGAAGCTTGTGAACTATCAAAAAAGACTTCAGGGCTTTAAAGCAGTTGGCTGAGGGAGCAGGAGTAAAAGTGGTATTTTCTTGTATTCTTTATGGGTGATGAGGGATACAGGGTGAGCTAGGAAAACCCAGGTAATGAATAAGTGGCTGAGAGGCTGACGCTGCCACAGGAACTTTGGGATTTTTCAACCATGCTTTGGCTGCCGTGACCACACCTCGGTGTGTTTGAGTTTGTGATCACATCCTTATCTCTAAATTGGACAGACACGGATTTCAGGGGGGGAATATTTGGTGGATATGAAATCGATTGAAAGACCATAAACAGAGGGTTATGATGAATGGCACTGTGTCCAAGTGGGAAATGGTGACGAGCGGTGTCCCCCAGCAGACTGTCTTGGCACTGGTGCTTTTCAACATCTTTATCAATGACATCGATGATGGGTTTGAGTGCACCCTCAGCAAGTTTGTTGATGACACCAAGCTGAGGGTGCAGTTGACTTCTTAGAAGGAAGGGATGCCATTCAGAGGAACCTCAACAAACTTGAAAGGTGGGTGCATGTGAACCTAATGAGGTTTGACACAGCAAAGTGCAGAGTTTCGTACTTGGGTTGGAGTAATCCTGGGTATGTATACAGACTGGGAGAAGAACTCTTTGAGAGTAGCCCTGTGAAAAAGGACCTGGGGGTCCCAGTGGATGAAAAAATGAATGTGAGCCAGCAGTATGCAGCTCATGAAGGCCAGTGATATCCTGGTCTCCATCAAAAGATGGTGGCCAACAGGGACAGGGAGGTGATTGTCCCTCTCTACTCTGCTCTTGTGAAGCCACATCTGGAGTACTGCATCCAGATCTAGGACCTCCAATATAGGAAAGATGTGGAGCCACTGGAGAGGGTCCAGAGGAGGGCCACAGAGATGACCAGAGGGCAGGAGCACCTACCCTGCAAAGACCAGCTGACTGAACTGGCCTTGTCCAGCCTGGAGAAGACTGTGAGGAGTCCTCATTGCAGACTTCCAGTATTTAAAAGAGGTTTATAAACAGGAGGGGAATCAATTTTTTACTAAGATAAGCAGTGATAGAACAACGGGGAATGGTTTTAAGCTCAAGGAGGGAAGGTTTAGATTGAATGTTGGGGGAGTTCTTTACAGAGAGAATGATGAGGTGGTGGAACAGGCTGCCCAGAGAAGTTGTGGTTGCTCTGTCCCTGGAGGTCCCTTTTATTTCTCTTTCTTCTGCTATTATATCTTAGTAGATCCTCCCTCTCTGTAGGTTAAGACCTTTCTACCCTCCCATTTTGTTACACTTTCCATCGTGTTAAACTATGGTTTGCAAATACTTTAAAAGCTACCCTGGTTAAATTGTTCAAGTATTATTCTGTAGGTTAGCATCAAGTCATTGTTTGGGGCAAATATAATTTGTGTCTTTAACTAAATGTATTTAAGTTGCCTAAAGATTACTTGAGAAAAAAATTCCATTTAGTAAATTATCATGTAATAAATGTATGAGGCACTGCTGAATGTTGTTTCTAAATCAGGATTTCAGTGCTTATGTGCTTGTTCATAGATGACTTAGCAGTAACAAAGGCTATTTGCCACAGAGCAGACTATCTTAAAAATTACTGTAATTGCAAAGATGACAAGAGCATATTTCAATTTAAATGCACCATGATGTGTGCTTCTGATTTGTGTATTTAATCACTTCTGCAGAATCACAAAGGTAAATTTCCAACTACAACTGGGTAATATAAAGGCTATTGGACCCATGTAATTCTGAGACTGTAACGTGTTTTTTGGTACAATGGTATTCAGAATTGTACATGTATGAGAGGAAGGAGATTTACTGATACATCTTTACCTGCCTTTTTCTTAGAATAAGAAACAGCAGCCTTTAAATAAATTGAAGTTTTAATTAAATTGATTTTATGTTTATAGTCAAATACAGGAGTCTGCAAGGTTACTATGAGTACTACAAGTAACTACTACAAGTAATTAGAAGTCTCTTAATAGTATCTTACTTGCAAGCTTCTGGTGATTTGTTTTCACAAAAAGTCCAAAGGTTAAGTGTAACAAGTGAATTCTCACATGATTAGTACTGTGTACAAGAGATTATTACAAGAGCAGTGAAAATACAAATAACCCCATTGTAAGATTTTTTTTCAATTTCTTGTTCTGGTCTTCTACTCTTGATTATTGATGTCCACTTGCAGGGTCTTTGTTTCTTTCCTTTGCAACTTTGATAACTAGAAAATTAAATACTTATTTATTGTGTATCAATCATCTTCTGCAAAGCATTTTTCCGTGCACTTCTTTGCATCTGAATGCACTGCCATTTTCATCCTGTGTGGAGCTTGGGAGAAACAAGGAGAAGTGGGACAGGACCTGTTGGTCTGTGCCCAGAATGTCTCTAGCAGGGCTGCTAAGCATGTGCACAGCTTCTGAACTCTTTGATGTTTGATTTCAGCTATTTCTTGATATGACTGCATTTCTAAGTACCGTATTTCTGTCTAGCACCTTATAATTTAAGTACCTAATTCAAAATAAGGCCATGAGAGTTTCCAAACTCCCCTACATCCAAATTACTATTCCCAATTAACAAGTATACTTTTTTTTTTTTTTTTATACAACAGTGTAATTCATTCTTAGAAAGTAAGCATTAAATTTTTCAGCTTCCGTAGTATGTATTTTGTAAGCTCTAGAAAAGAGTGGGAAGTGGCTCTGCAACCATGACTGACATCCCAAGCAGCCTGGATGGATTGTATCTGGTTCTGCAAGAAGAATATGTCTGTTGAGAAGAGCACCAACAGAGGGGTCCATCAGCCACTTAACTGTTGAACAGCAGCCAGATCATTTAGTGGTGGTAGAGATCAGCCTGCAGCAGGATCCTTTCCTGAGAGTGACAGGTATCAAATGGTCTGGGGTGAAATGTGAGAAACTTGTAATATGCAGGTTAACCTGACCTGGCTTTTCTCTGTATCTTGCATGTTTAGAGGTAAGCTTAAACCTTGACAAGTGAAACACCCTGTCAGCATTTTTGCTAATCAGTTTAATAGCACTGTTGACCTTAAATGTAATAATTTCTTGTAATGAACAGTTTTGCAATCTAATTACTTTGTGAACAAAGTATAGTAACCTTTTTTATTTCTGAAAAGTTGTGTATGTTCTGTAGCTTCTGTGAATGCGCTGTCAGCTGGGGTAAGCAGGAGGCAGCCAACAGCTTTGTCTTTGCTGTGCTGGGATCTTTCTTTCTCTGGCTTTCAGTTTCTCTGTTTAAATTTTTTATGGTGTTCATCTGTCTTCTTGCAGTACTCATTAAGACAATACTTGAAATAGGGTGCCTGATATGCAATGCATTTCAACCTGTGGTGCATGAAGTGACTTACACCAGTCTTTTCCCTGTTCTGTTATTTTTCATCCAAACTTCTTGTTACAGTCAATTCTAGTGGTGCTACCTGGATCTTTTACTAAATGTCTGTTATTAAAAAAATAAGTTTTTTTATACTGCTTCTGGGAGAAGCCAGAATGTACTGAGAGCCCTGAGTGTTGTGAGGAGCCTTTGCCAAGGCTGCCCACATACAAGGATGTGGTGTTTTGATATGGTCCCAACAAGTGCCAATTCTAGTCCCACTCTGATGACATTACATGTACTTTGCCTCACATTTTAAGTCATTCAAAGGACTAGTGCAGGTCATTACAGTTGCCCAAGTGAGGAAAATTGTGTATGCTAATAAAGGTTTTCTAAGCTTGTGTTAATAGTGCAGTCAAGGAGCTGAAGTACTTGAGACTGGCTGAGGCTGTTGGTGTAGGTGCTGCAGCAAGGGCACAGGCTGAACTCCTCCATAGTCACACTGATGGCAGATTGGCCTGCTGGTCCCTGCTGCAGCTGGGCCTCAAATGGCCCTGGAACTATGATGATACAACTTTTACAATCACAATTCAGGTATCTGGTGACTTAATAAATACTCCAGTGCAATCTAGGCAGCCTGGCAGCTCTGTAGTAAAGAGTGCAATTTATGATCCTCCCTCCATCCAATCTAAGCACTTCCCATTCCTTCAGTCAGAATTTATCTCTATAATCAGAATCCAGATCTTTTCCCATTTAGTGTTGTGTCTTCCAGCAGTCTGGTCAGGAAATCTTACTTGAATGATCCACTGCTCCGTAGAAAATGCAGAGCTTTTGTCTGTCTTGTGTAAGTCAGGAATAGGTCTCATTTCACTCTTACACACACACACACACACACACACACCCCAGCAGGAGGATTAGCAAGCTAATATTTACTGCTACTGTTTTGAAGACAGATCTTTGTTCTCTGCCCGTGGAGGGAATATAATTCTCTCTAGTGGAAAAAGTTGCTGTCTTTACAGCAGATAGCCTTGGTATTGTCATCCCATTCAAAAGAATCAGAAGAATTTTATTTGCTACCTTCTCTGTGAAAATGTAGGAGTCTGGATTTCATTTGTGTGACTGTTTGGAAAGCTCTGGCTGTTTATTAATGGCTTAAGGATAAGTAGTGAGAGTTGCCTGAAATCAGGTTCAGCCCTCTAGGTGGTTGGTTTTGGGATTCATTGGTGCTCTGCTTAGATGACAGGTACCAACCTGTGGGACACCAGTTCTTTTCCTTATGTGATGTCAGAACTATCCACTGGGACTTGGAGCACCTGGGCTTCCATGTCAGTGCCCTTCATTCCTTTTGGTTGTTGCTTGAACCAGGGGTTCAGATGGGGCCTCTGTGAGCAGGGGAAAAGAATTTTCTTGGTTTTACTAGCGTTGCTATTCATTCCCTAGTAAACTTTTGTACTGCTAAACGTATATATAGATTTTCTTTGTCAAAAGTTAGTTTTGCATTGTGCTAGTTTAAAAGTGTTTTGCAGATAGCTTTGAGGTATGAGATGCAAAGTTACAGCAAATGGTTAAGAAAGAAGAAGCCACAGAATGCTTCACTCTTAGAGTGAAGCAGAAGTTACCTTATGATGCAATCTGAGAGGTGAGAAATATAAATGTAGGGCAGGTTTTTCAAAGAGGTAAGGTCATTGTTTTAATGTGGCAGTGATGTAAAGGCATTGTTTTAATGTGGCAGCAATGCAAGGCCTAGTGGGTAAAACGTTCTGCCTGCTCTCTTGGCCTGTAGAAACAACATACTACTTTGTTTCCCATTTCCTGGAGAGGGACACATGCATTCCCTCTTCCCAGCTGGAAGCTGAAGGAGTGTGGGGTCTTAGTCCCCCGGAGTTCTGCCATGTTAGCAATGCTCTTCCAGATCTGCAGTTTTGAAGAGCCTTCCATCACCATGGGGTGCAGCTGTGTTTTGTAGCATGCAGTACTGCTGTGGATGAACATTACCAACAGCAGAGAAAACCTGAATCCAGCACTTTTCTCTTTCCATGCTGTAACACCATGGGTCCCTTTCGCTTCAGAGCTCTGCACTGAGCACAAAACCTGTGTTTGTGGTCATGAAGATTTGGTGGGATAAGCTAATATGCAGTAAATGACAATTGCAGTTTGCTCTGCAAATCATTCTGCTGCTGTGAATTGACTGCACTTGAAAATACTGAACTTTGGGACGTTTGGGACGTTTTTCTTTTGTGTTCAGCTGTTCGTTTCTGTGCTATCACAGTGTTTATTCTGCTGAAGCACTGGTTGGTAATAATCAGGTTCCCTCACGCCGGGCAATTTGGCTAGTAAATCACCTCGTGCGAGACAAAGGGTTATTATTTATCAGCTGTATAAGCAGCAGGCGTTCAAGTATGAGAAATCCAGGATTTTTCTTCACCCTGTTTATAAATGCAGCTGTTGAAATTCGCTTTCAGGACCGAGCAGCAGGCGGACGGCGACCCGGGGCTCGCACCGCCAGGCGGACGGCGGGCGGGAAGGAAGAGCCTCGCACACACCGCCGGAGGAAACGCCCTCCGCTCGGGCTCGTCCACGCCCGCCCCGAGCCGAGCCTGGAGGACGAGGAGGTCTGGGGCGATGCTGCCGGGACTGGGGCGGGCGGTGCGGAGTCTGCCGTCGGGCGACGGGCTGCTCCGGCTGCTGGTGGGCGGCCGGGCGGCGCGGGGCAGAGAGGATGACCGCCCGACACTCTCGGAGCCTCAGGTGAGTTCGGCGGAGCACCGCTCGGAGAAGTTCAGCCGCTGGCAGGGAGCGGCGGGGCGGGGCGGGAACCTCGGTGATGGGGGGGGGGGAGGAAGCGAGCAATCCGCTGGTGGGGCCGCCCGGGAGCGCTCGGTGCCGGCGTCAGGCGGCGGCTGCTCCGCCACCGCTGCCGCGGCTGTCGCCTCGCCCGCGGGCCCAGCAGCGGGGTTCTTCAGGCGCGGGGCTTGGTGGGGGAGTTATGGGGCTCTATTACGAAATAGGAGTGGAAGGGAAAAAGAAAAAAAAACAACCAAAACTTTTCCTCAAGTGTTGCTGTGGAACTTCGTTGTGTGCAGTGCCTGGGGTTGTGTGTTCTGCTGGGCCCGGGCTGCAGCTGGAGCTGCAGCTGGAGCTGCAGCTTGACAGATGCTCCCAGGCCACCAGGCAGGGCAGCTAGCAGGGCCTGTGGCTGTCTGTCAGGAAAGGATGAGCCATAGCCCCTGAGGACCGTTTTAACAGCAGAAATGCCATGTGCGCTTGATCGTGTTGCTGTGATGAAGCAGACCACGATGCTGTCGTCTGCCCGAAAGAGGACCTGGGCCAGGAGGTGATAGGCAGAAGGAAGCCCTGAGTGGGGCTGTGCAGCCTACACGGTGTCATGGCCACTCGGAGACACCCAGCACCTCCATGTGTTCGTCTTGACAAGGATTACTGCACACAGCGTGCTTGAAAAGTCACCTGCAGAATTCCCTAGCATTAATTTGGCCCTACTCTGTTAATCTGAGAAGCTTTCTCAGCTCAATCGTGGCTGTGTTAGGAGGACACTTAAGAAGGGAATTAAAATAAATATTGGCTTAGCCACCTTCATCTCTTAAGGTTTAAATGTGGAGTGCTAAAAATGTGTTACCTCTTGCAGTGAGCATTTACACTGCCATTCATCACGCTCTGATGCTGCTTGTTCAGTTTATCACCTCTGACTTATGCAGGGTGCAGCTTTGCAGGCAAGCTTTGTGCTTTTCTATGGCTTCTGAGATGAGGCTGAAAACTGATTAAGGTTCATGAAGATGCACCTAAAAGGGGAGGAGGAGGAGGAAAAATGAGCAGGAGAATGATCTGCTTTGTCACCCAGTGGGAAGGAACATGACAGTGACAAAGGTTCAGGAGTCAAATTCTTACACTCTGATTTAAGGAGAAGGATTCTGTTGAGGACTTTTCTAAAGCGGAAATGTTTAGAATAAGTTAACATGAAATACTTTTTATATGTGCAGTTAAGAGTTTTGACTTTTCTACAGAGCCGTTAGCTCATGACAACATGAGGCTTGCTTTCTGATTTTCCTCTTCCTGTGTTCATCTTTGGACACCTTTCAAATTTGTAAATGTGCCTCTGTAGAGCAGCTCAGGCACTTAACGCATTTGTTATCATAAAAGTTAAATTAATGGCCTGTAGGTGTAATTTCAAGTAGCGAAACACATTACTGCAGCTGTTCAGATCTTCAGATTTTGAAGTTGAGCAAAGCATCAGATTATGTTCATCTCACTAGTTAAACACTAGCATGGCTCTTTGATGGTGTTTCCCCATTTAAGTTTTTGGGTAGTTCTGTTTGCTGGCTGCTCTGTCGTCACAGGCACGAGAGGAGGTTTGCTGCAGCTCTGGAAAGGAGGGCGGGAGTGCTCAGCACTGGTCACACTCATCCTTGATGTGCTCCAGTGCCATGTTTTTCAGCTTGCTTTTGTGCTACAAGCTGTAATAGTGATCAGCATGCCCAGGCACCTTCTGTGGCACTGACCATAGGCTTCCATTGGCAAAGCTGGAGGTGATATTTTGGTGGCTATGTAGGGTTGTCACATACCATGGAGGTGCTTGTGAGTTACTGTGTTGGTACTGAGCAGATGTGTGAGCACAACATCTGTTTGTATGCTGTGCTTCTTACTAATAAATAAGTTACCCGGGGGGTAAATCAGCCACCCTGGAATGCCTAATTTTTGCTGAAATTTTTCTGTGAAACAGCAGTTGCCATCATGAACAGGGTCCTCAACTGTCAGCTTTTCAGCTCAGCTGTTAGCCGAAATCCTAGCCTTCTTTGATGGCTCTGATTAAGGCCACTATGCTTTCAGTATAAAGTTTATGGAAATCATACTTAATTTTATCAAGTTGGTTTTTAAGTTATAGGAGTTGATTTGTATTGCATGACTTTTTTGTTCTGAGAAGTGTTCAGCATTTACATAGACATGTAGTTTTTCAGACAAAGTGAAGCGTGTTGTGTTTTTTGGGCAGGCCTTATTATTGCTACATGGGATTTTATTTCCAGAAGGATGTGGTTCACTTTGTTAGAGTCCCGGATTTGTAATGCCACAGCTATTTGGTTTGTGCTGAAACTTCAGAGCTGCCAGCTATTTCACTTCCTCTTGCCTTGCACGTGTTAACTCTGTGCTCAGAGAAATGCTCTGCTTCTGCTGTTCTTTGTGGGGAAGAGTTCTTCTTTTTCTATCATGATGGAGAACAGATGTTTTAACACAAACTGGCAATTTTCAGCTCACTTTTTTCTTGGCTGTTCATAAACAGTCTGAGCCAGAGAACACCTAAAGGGCTGATTTAAAAAAAAAATTTAACGCAATCTAGTTAGATACCAGATTTGGCACTGTGGAGAAGCTAAAATGGATTTGCTTTTTACAGTCATTCACATACATGAGATTCCTGGTTTAGTTCATGCAGCGGAGATCTGTATAAGGCTGCCTGCAGCACTGGGGATTTCAGCTGCTATTGGCATGGAAGCCTCAGTTATGCTATTTCCTGTAGCTTTTTAAAATCAGGACCCCTTGCAGTTGCACGGTCCCCTTTAGCAAAATTGTTTCTGTGCATTGTGGAGTTGCTGGTGTAGTGACAGTGTCTCCTGCAAGGGGCATGGCTTGTACTGAGAGTAAGGAACTGAAATGGGAAAACTCTTTGTTTTATGAAGCATTAGTTCTGTTTAACATCATTAATTCAGAGAATGTCCTGCTTTTATGTGTGGGATTCCCTTAAGTTGCATATCTGCACAATAAAGGTTGTGTGTAAGCTGAAAGGTGGGTTTGCAAATATGCCTGTGAAAAGTTTTTGTTTTCTTTCTGTTTTAGGGAATGATGTATGCTTGTTGCTGAGGAAAGGATTTTTCCTGGTTGCAAATTGCAGCCAGTTGGGGAACCACTGGGTTTGGTTACCTGCAGAAAGCAGGGCAGCGAGTATTTTTGGTTTTGTCCTTCCCAGTATCATCCATATCTGTCAAAAATGTTTCTTTTAATGCTCTCAGCTGACAAGCTGTTGGCTACACCATGCTTCAGGCTGGCCCTAACTTTGTTTTGTCCTTCCTGTTAATGATGTCTAGTTACTCTTGTTTTCTTCCAGACTGCTGTACCACTTTTAGCATTACTCATTTCCAGTTTATCCTTTGGTTTTAGACAGTCTGAGGAGTATCAATCTAGATGTGCCTGAATAGTACAGGATAATTCAATTTTTTTTTCCCTGCTATGTTTTAACTTTTGCCTCCTTCCAAGATACCCCACCAAAGTAGCAATCACAGCAGCTACAGACATGAGTTACCATTGAATGTTTTGGGTGGTTGAGTATTCCTCTTAAGCATGCTTTGTCCCTGCTATATATTTGCAGTCTTCATAGGTCCTTTGGAAAGTGAGGTATAATTGAAGCTGAGAGCTGGAAGTTGTGAACATTCAGCGAGCTTCCCCCTCTTTTCTTTCTGCTTCTTACAACATAAGTTTGCTTAATGATCCAAACCTTGTTTTCTAATTCAGAAACCTTGTGTTTTTACTGGAGGATGTCACCAATGCCATGCACACCCTGGAACTGTCTATGGAAGTGCTGTTCACTCTTCCATATATTAACTTGCAAATGTCTTCACCGTTGAAAAGATCCTAGTCATCTACTGCAGGAAGTGTGCCTATCTCAGCTAGTTCATTTCATTGCCTTTGGATAGTGCATCTATGCCAGAAAAAAGAATGGCACTGGGGATGGCAGCTGGATGCTTTCTGCTCTTACTCTTTCCATGTCTAGCAACTGGGAGACGGCTGCATTTGCTCTGATAAATGTGCTTTTGGAGAGAGATGTTGGAGATAGATATATAGGAGGTACATACTGGAGGTATGTGTCTGTATCATGGAAATTCATCATCCTTTGTACTTCTAAGCATGCTCTAGCTGTTCATTATTTTGTGATACATTGTGAAGAACATCCTCATGTGATAGCAAAGTAATAGGCTGTGCTTCTGAGAAGTTTGGGAATAAGTGACTCTACTTATATCTAGCAGGCAACGGGAAGTGCATATGTAGGTACCTCCCTATTAGTAGCCCTTCTGACAACGTTTGTTTTTATGTTTTGGGTGTTTGGTGGTTTTTTTTTGTTGTTTTTTTTTTGGTTTGGTTTGGTTTTTTTTCCAATTTAAAATGGGGATAAGAAGAGTCATGCCATGAAGTGGTACCTGTATGAGGCTCACTGTAAAGGAGGTAACAGGAAATGATGCTGCAATTTCATTTTGAGTGGTGCTGTGATAATCCAAACAGTGCTGTGAGTACATTTTTGTGCTTTATGGGATGAGGAAAATCTCAGTCAGGCTCTGTTCCTTCCAATGCTCTGTACGAGGCTCTTTTTTGTACCTGTGAAAAGGCTGATTAATACTGAACCTCTAGAGAATGTCTGAGAAAATTGCTCTGCAAATGCCTTGGATGCTCTGAAGATTTACCACAAATCACTGCTTGAGCTCTAATACTTAGTGCTGTTTACAAATGTAGGTAGTGTGTGTCTTAAGAACATTAGTCTCTTCTAATAATGTTTTTTTTTCTTTTCTTTGGATGTTCTTTTTATGTGTTAAAATCTTGTTTTGAAGCTTAAAGGTAAAATGTTTAAAGCTCCTAATAACTTATGTCTGAAGGGGTGGGAGAAGAATGAAAGGGACTGATGTTTCTTTTGGTTGGTTGGTTTGTTTGTTTGTTTTGTGGTAAAGATTTTACCTTCTGAAGGCCTTCCTGTAAGACTTTTGGCTCTAGAGAGAAAGCAGGCAGTACACCTGTTCTCAGCATGTAGTTAAACATAAATCTGTTTATTTATTTATTTATTCCACTGTCTTCCTCCACCTGAAGGGGAATGAGCTATAGGAAAGTGAATTGAATTGCTGTAGCTGGAGTTGATTTCTCCAGGATCTTTTCCACCCTGGCTGCATACTTGCAAGTCGGCGGCAAAGATGAATTTCTCATTGGGTTGCTGGTTGGCAGCACAGTTAAAGCAGCCAGATGAGAAGGCAATGAGCTCTTCTGGGCCTGCAGGTGTTCTGCAGTCACTTCTGGGCCTTGTTGCAATACAGTGTTGATTACAGGATTTTTCTGTTAAGGGCATTTAACACCAGCTCTGGCTCTGGGATGATGATGCCTTTCTCTTTTCCAGGAAGATGAAAGGAAGTGACAGGCTGTCTTCTAAGCTAAGTGTCCTAAGCTAAAGCGATGAGCCCAACAAACAATTAAGCCATTTGCTCTCTGAACTGGAGCAGGGAGGATGGGCAGAGGACCGCTCCCAGGCCTGCCACTTGCTGTGACTTTTTCCATCCTCGTCTGACTCATATGTCCTGGATCATCTTGAGTCTGCACCACAAGGTGCAGGTATTCTTGCATGCCATCCACAGAGTGTTTTATGTCTGCCAGACTGACTGCTCCTTAATTCCTGCAGTGTGGGAGAATCGACTTGCTCTGTAAATGTGCTGCTGTGTGCCATTTGTAGCTGATTGAGTAGATGAGGAATTTGTGGTCTGTTCACTGTGAGGATAGATGGCTCACAAGGAATGCGTGACATGACGTCCATGATCCCCAGGGGTTGGGGAAGTGTGGATTTAGACTCTGAAGGTCGAGTTCATCACTTGTAAGGTAAATCTCTCATATTAGAGTGGCTATGTCTGTTATAACACAATAGCTGAAGAAGAGAATAGAAATTAAAAATGAACATTGGTTGGCCACTTGCCTGCTAAATATTGTATCTTTTCTTTTTGGTCCATGAACCAGTTCTTCATCCATGCCTGGCTGACTGATCTCGTGCTGTGCGTGGCTGTGTGAAGTGTCAGCAGACAGTGCGTGGGTAAACAGAGAGCTTTGTGCCGGTGTGGTGATTCACAACCTCCTGCTGCTGGGGAGGGAGTGTGTAGTGCTCCTTCAGATGAAAAAGGAAATGTTTGCTTTGAAAACAGAAAACTTGCACTTTTAGAAGCTGCGCTTATCACAATGAGCAGACAGTGCATCTTCAGAAGGACAGAAAAATTGAATACATTATACACAGACAAGATTGTAACCTTTTTTTCTCAATTTCAGATAAGCAATTTTGAAGCAATTATCTTGTCATTTGCACTTTGGTCATTTCAGATCAAAATTACTTCAGCCTTCACTTTCTAGTCAGGTGGAAAGGAGGTGTTATGTCTTCTTGTATGAAATGTTACCTGCATTGCAGAGCAATGAAACAGTTTCATCTTCCTGCTATATCTCTGTTATTGCTTAACTGTAGAGAAAGAGACCATGAGGTTGATTAAAGATTACAAAAGCATCTTTAAATGTCTCATGTATGAGGAGAGATTACATTGCTCTTCTTCCTGGCAAATCAAATATAATATATCACGAGGAAATAGGCTTGGGTCAGAGTGTTCTGCTGTGCAAAAGACTAATATTCTCCATGGAAGGTGCAGTCACCTGTTGGGCTGACATCTTTATGCTGTGATGTTCACAGGGCAATGTTGCTATGGCATTGTTCAAGTTTTCTATATATTTTTTTTTTTCTTATGACCTGTCTCATCCTCTTACCTTCTCTTGCAAACTCTCTCTTACTTGATATTCTTTTCTTGCTTTTTGAATCAGGCTCTCAGCAGAGCAATGCCATATCCCATAGTGCAATCTGTGGAAGACAGACTTCTATTTATTTCTTTATTTAGTAAAAAAAAAAAAAAAAAAAAAAAAAACAACCAAAAAAACCTCACATTTACCAATGGGTTTAAATAGCCCTTGAGCACCTGCTCTCCTAGGGCCCTCAGTGGCTCTCATGTTCCACACCTTGCCTCTCCCATAGCTGGCATAAACCTGGCCTTACAGCAGGGGGGTATCTGAGGGCTGCAGCTATGGGGCAGAGGGGGAGTTTGTTGTGTCCTTTTGTTGCAGTGGTGGGTTAGTATGTGGGTGGGCCAGAGGCTGCGTGCAGAAGTGTTTCTTAGGGAATGGGGCAGAGGTTTGGGCTAGCCTCAGCTGTACAGGTGAATAGCAAATTTTTAAATTAATCACAGTATAAGATGTGTTAGAGTATCTAAAAATGTTTGAGAAGACGGCAAATGTGCTTTTAGCTACAGGGTAGCTCAGTTTCCTTTTCTGCAAATCCTATCTCTGCCGTGCCCTAGAGAACAAAAGAAGCTGAAAGAGGAGTTTGCAAACAGTAAAATGAAAACGAGTGCAAAAATAGAAGCCTGATGGAAGAAACACACCTGTCGTAAAAATGCAATGTCAATAATAGTGGGTTCTTAGAGCACTGTTGTGCTAATATTAGTAATGAAAAGCAGGAAATCTTCTGGGTCTGAGTTGCGAGGGGATTGAGACACAGAGACTCGTGATCTTGAGCCATTCCATCTGTTTTCTTCTCGTACCCGAGGGGAGGTAAAGTGCCTCTCTTCTGGTTTCACTTCAGTGCGTGCTCAAACAGGAAAAACTGAGTCAAGTATTGAAGCTCTTTTGTGAGGAACTTTTGTGTGCGGTAACCAAACCCTGTTGTTAAATCCTCATGGAATCTAGATACGAGTTTTCTTTTAGTTCAGCCATTCTTGTTTAACTGTGTATGCTACCAGCTGTATCCTGGATTCTTCATGCTTTCTCAAAGGCTGCTTCTAAAATGACTTGTAGACTAGCTGTCACAGCGCTTACACTTGTGGCGTGCATTTTGTCAGCGTAACTTTGGTTGGTTTGGAAAACTTTTGGAAGCTGTAGTGTTCTCATTTCAGTATCTCAAAACATAAGCCTCGCTAAGGGGTGCAGCACAAGGAACTGGAAAGGTTCAGAATGGGTGGACCCTTGGGGGCTTTGATCTGGGAGATGACCTGCTGCAGAATGACTCACAGCTTGGCTTATTCTTCTCAAAACTGAGAGAGGCCTAATAAAAATCTCAAAAGATTCCTGCCAGGGCACGTTCCCAGGCACTGGCACCATGGCAGCATCTTTTACTTGCAGTCAATCCAGCTGGTACAGTTTCTCAGCTAGTTGCAATGGCTTTCAAGCAAAAGCAGTTTTATTTTGAAGAAGATGATGGCTTTTCCTTCCTTTTCCTCCAAAGCTGGAGCTAGCCTCACCTTAATATGCAGACACATAAGATTTTTGCAATGAGATTCCCATAACTTTTTTCTCATTGTAATCTGTTAGTTATGAGAGTGTGCTCTGATGTTCTTTATTGTAGTCATCTGAAATGAGAGCAATCTGTATCTGAAGCCATAAAGTCTGACATGCTATAGGATATGAAAGTGTAGTTCATATTTAGGTCTGTCATCTTTAGCCAGAAGCAAAAGGGTGCATGCTTAGTATTTGTAATCAGTCTTTCTGCTGTATTAAAACTGGGTATTGTGGCCTAGAGAGAGCTGTGTAGTTTCAGGCTTAGTCTTGCAGTGCTTATGACTGTAGGCATCCTAGAAAGGTGAGTGTGTGAGCTGGGTCATTTGAAAGAGCCCAGGCCTTGTGCAAGTGAATTACAGCTGTTGAGCCATCCGTACTCCTGAGAGTGCTGACCTCAAGCTATCCTTCATGACAGTGAAAGTATAAAGCAAGAATAATCTGATATAGACCATACCCTGATAGGACTTTAATCTGGGCAAGCCGTTACAATAGTGCCATTCTTCTGCACTTCAAAAAGCTTGTTTCCTTGTGTGACAGTTGCCTTGCCTTCTGCAATGGCTGTCACTCGTCTGGTGAGCAGGGATGCAACTGTTGTCGGGGATTCCCTACACCAGCTGATGAAAAATGTGGTTTTGCTGCCTTTCAAATACAAATACACTCTGGGCTTGTTGGGGGGCCAATCTTACGAGTATGCACTCCACCACAAACCATTACACCGTGTCTGGTCTACCTTGGCATTAACCATCAGTAATTTGTAGTTCTCTTTATGTATTACAGAAGCTTTTGTGCAAGTTATGAATATTTCCAACTGCAATGCTGCAGGTAGCTACATGCAATAACATAATAAAATAGATGCTATCAGAAGTTATGAACAATCTTGAACAAAAAGACTGATGACTGATGTTGATCATTCATGTGCTAATAATTTTGGATGCTGTGCAACACTTGGAATTCAAGCCCTTAGGTACTGCTGTTGGCCTTTGTGGTTTTCCTAGTAGCTCCTAGGTTTTGGAAGAAGCTCTGACCTCTGTGTCATCCCTTGACTCAAGGATTTGAGCTTTAAGGAAAATATATAGCACCTTTTCCAGTCTTCAGAGGGTCAGGATCTGCTGTCAGAGCAGCACAGTGCTCCAGGGGAAGCCAGCAGGAAAATCTCATGTGCAAGTTCTAGAAACTGTGGTTGAGCCCCAGCAACACATGTGCAGAGGAAGGGAAATGTTGAACAAAGGTGCTTATTCAGAGGAGATGATGGAAACAGAGCTGCTGGACTTTGGTGTTTATCTCAAACTATCAATATTTAGTGAGTAGTTTGTGTTGTTACTGACTTGGTGCACTTTGCTCAGTGTGGCACGTACTCTGGCCTTTTTACAATTACAAATGCAGAGATGTTTAGGATATCCCATTTAGATTAAATAATTGTTTTGTAGCATTAATGCCTCTGCTTAAAAATGAGCATTTAGCAGATTGCTTCAGAGGCTTCAGATATGAATGTAGATGCAGAAGAAGGCAGATTCTTAACTTAAATAGTGTTATTCTGCATGAAAGGAAAAAACAGACATGAGGAAAGCAAGGAGAGACTGGTGTGTCTCTTTGTGCCCTTCATGCCCACAGAACAAGTGAATGAAGAGATTTTCAGTGCATTCATTAACCCTTATCAGATCTTCCCTAGTTGAACTGGCAGACAGCAAAAGCATATTGCAGCAAAATATCTTGGTGTCAGAGACTGTGACTGTTCTTTCCTTTGTATTTTCTTCCAGGATAGCACTTTGCAAACATGGCTCTCTTATTGCTAATTAGATACTTTTTTGCTCATTTGCTAGATTGTCAGTAAGCCATCCTTGAAAAAGTCAGATCTTTTCTACTCCAGAAAAGCTCTTCTGAGTTATAAAGGTGTTAACTACAGGCTACTGCAGGTTGTCCAACATGCTGTTTTCTCAAGACAGTGCAGATGTTATAATGTGGGAAAGGCTTACAAGAATTCTCATGCTGTGTGTTTGTGAGGAAGGCTGCTCCCCTCCAGTGCTGGTCCTCATCACAGCAGAGCAGCAGGTGGTGTGAGTTGGTCCCAGTTGCTCTGTTCCTGTGAGAGGCACGTTGCTGGTGCTGGGGTCCTGCATTTCCCATGGCAGGGATTTCCCAGTCAAAGTCCTAGAATTGGCAAGTCCAAACAACTGGTATTAGTCCTGGTTTGGGAGCTCTGAAGGAAAAACAAATGGGGTATCACTTTTTCTCCCTTGCTGCCAAATGCTACGTAACGGTCTGTTTTGCTACCAGTGCTGAAGTAAATTTACTCATGCTAGTAAGGTGCCTGGAGAGCGAGTCCCATGCTATCCAGGGAATACAGTGCTTCAACAGCTGTTGGGCTGAGGAGATCCATGGCTTGCTGTGAACCTGGAGGCATCTGCTGGGGGGCCATCCTGGCATTGCTCTGATGAAATAGCAGTTTGTGAAAGTCTCATTTAGAAATCAAAACCAAAACAATTCTTCTGACGGAAGCAGTGTAACTATGGGTTGTCACTGCACATGAGTGACAGGGGAGGGCTGGCAATTCTATGGAGCAAACAGAACCAGGGCTGGGAGGTACCAGTATTCAGGGCTGCCTTCTGCTGACCTTTTCTGCTATGGCCACAGGGACTTGATTTGGCCAACAGCTTGTCTATAACCAGCCAGAGAAAACTTAATCCATAGCTGGGAAATGTCACCCCTCTGTCTCCTCCAAAGAGTTTTAAAGAAAGTAGTCTGCTAGTAGGAGCTGTTTGCTTCCAGCCTGCGCTAGTGAGTACATTGTGCTACCAGATTCAGACATCAAGGTGTCATGCTGAAGCGTAGGAGAGGAGAAGCGAGCTGGGAATTAGGTTGGCACTGTTCTGATAGTTAATTATTTACCTGCAGCAGGCTGCTCCTGGTCTCATTTTTCTTCACTCCTCAGTATCCCAGCGTGATAAAGCATGCAGGGATTGTGTTTCTCCAGGATATGGCTGCAAAGGGGCCTGCTTCTTGAGCGGAGGCAGTTAAGGTCCAATTCCTGGTACAGAACACACTGAATGTTTGGTGAGAGCTACTGGAAAACCAAGTTGCTGCTTGAGCTGCGGTGTTGGTGTAGTACAATGAGGGAAATACTGTGTTTGTCTTCAGGTTTCCTATTACTTCAAAGACGCTGATCATCGAAGAGAAATCACGTGCAGTATCAATGGTTAAAAGCTGTAGAGTTTAATTTATTAGGAAAAAAAAGTAAGGATTAAATACACATAACTGGCCTACGCAGTAACTACAGAGGTTCATAAATCAACAAGCGTAAGAGGTAAGAGCATAGAAAACAGAAAGGAACTGCGCATGTGGCTGGGGATAAGGGTGAAGTGAGAAGGAGACCTTGGATATTCCATATGTGACTCCTCAAGAGTGAAATGCTCTTGGCTATTAAAGGCTTTCCCCAAGGAGAGTGTGGGAATTTTTTACTGGATGGACATAGAGCTATGCTAGACAGCAATCCAATAAATATTTAGAATGAAAAATCTTGTCCTTTTAGGGTGACCACATCAATGTATTGAGTCTGGCTTCATCTTGTAACAGTCACAGTCAGCGTTATTTGAATCTGTTGTGAAGGACATGCAGAAAGTGAATCATGCTGTGCTAGGTGCCTGCAGGCAAATGTGCATTTACAAGCCTGGCAATATCCCCACACTTATCTCAATGGCAGTATTATAGTCAACTTGAATCTCAGGTTTACAGGACAGCTTACTCTTTTAGCTGTACTTCATCAACTCATTGGGAAGGAAAACCCAATGTCAGACAGGGGAGTGGGCCTGGTCTGTGCAGCCACAGGAGGGGAGCTGAGTGCTGAGCTAATCGTGTGTGCTCTGCTTGTCACTTCCACTTGTTGCAGCTTTTTTCTGCCTTTAGCAAAATAGCCGAAGGCTGTGAAAGTGAATCTAAAGCTAAGTTGCTGCATATCTTCGGTACATATGCTTACTGCATATGTTGTGAGTTGTGAGACAAAACAGAACTACTGCATGACAAAGACATCAAGCTGCCAGAGTTTGCAAAATCCACACTAAAAGTCCTGGTGTAGTGTGTTTTCAGAGGAATGATGAGCTATTTCTAGCAGAGAACTGTCATTTGATTTCTATGCAGTAACATATGGCAATGTTTCACTGTAAAAGCTAAGAGATTTGCAGTGGGATAGGTATGGTGTGCACCCCTCTGTCACAAAGGTGCTGTTCCGAGGAGCCATCTCAAACCCAAGCATGTGATTCTGGACCATTTGAGGAGGCTTCATGCTGGTTGCTGGTGGCCTGGGAAGGGAGGAAGAGCTGTATTCGTATGTGCATGAGCACCTCACTGGCTCCCTGCTGGCTGAGCACAGGCAGCGCTGGGCATTTAAATCCATCAGCTTCTGCCTTCCTTCTGGTGGCTGTTTTCAGAGAGGCAAACTTGTGTTGTTTAATTTATGAAACAAGGAAAGCCTTATTAGCCATTATTCCTGTTTTTTAATCTCATAGACAAAAAAGAAGGCCTGTCTTTTTTATTCAGTGCAGCAGCATGCTGGAGAAACGGAACAGATGGCAAGCAGAAATCTTTGTGATTCTGCACTGACATCATTTTCTTTCACTTGCCAGTGTGTTTGTTACTGGTTGACCACACTGGTCAGGTGGGCTTTGGTGGCACTGGGATACATGGTCACTCCCCCAGTGTGAATGTCTTTGTGTTCTTGGCTGGTACGAATGAACGTTTTTGTTTCTGGATATCTCATGTTATCTCTTAATCGTGCTTATTATGATTCTCAACTAATAAGCTCCTGTGTAAAGCTACTGGAAATCTAGCAGGAAGGAGCAAGGAATAACAGTGGGGCTTCCTACTGGGATTCAGCCTCTGCCTAACTGGCAAGGACTTGCTGCCCCATGGCTTTTGCTTGCTTCCAGCTTGTTACCTGAGGCAACACGCATGGTCTTTTTCTTGCTATGGGCTTTGGGATGCTGGAATGCATCCTGGGGCTGATTGCGAGGTTGATAAATAAACATTGTCAGTAAAACAGAAGTAGATACTATTGGATTAACCCAAAATGGTGTTCCTGTTCCTTACTAGAAGAAAATTTTGCAATGAATTAGGAGTTGGTCAGCTTTAGGAGCACAGTCCATGTAGCTTTCAGGGCTGTCTAGTTTAGGCCAAGGGAAGGCATTTGATGTTGCCTGCCTTCCCATGGAAGAAATAGTCTCTGAGTCCTTTAAAGGCAGTAAATTATTTTCTTGGAAACTTCTGACTCCACTTTGCCTACACGTGAGCGTTACTTGTAGGGCAGTATGAATGCCCTAATTATAAAACAAAAAGCAAGCGACTTTTTAAAAATTCTGCTTACTGATTTGCCTGGAAACTGCCTGCAGCTGACAGCTTAGGATTTGAAAACAGAAAGAAAAGAAATTCAGCTATCACCATTTGACAAAAGCTGGAGTCTGCCTGATAGGCAGTTTTGTAAGGAAGCAGATAATCATACATGATACAAGGAAAGTAGGAAATGAGAGGCCAACTTGACTGAGAAGAAAATAAGCAGTTTCTTCTGACTGCGGGGAATCCTTCAGCATTTATTATGCTTGTGCTGTATGAAACCTTTTGCTATTATCTCTGTTGCATTTCATCTGTGATTTATCATCTTGGAGCAAATTCTTTTTGTAAAACTCATGAAAATTCGTGTTCTTTCTAAACAAGAAGTCTGTGCAAAAGACACCATAGTCCATTTTACATCGTAATGATTCACAAAACCAGAAGAGGAGCCAGCAAGGGCCTAATGGAGCTACCAATATAACGGTTTGTAATACTTACTAAATTGTACTTGTCTTATTCGTAAACAAGATGTCACTGAAGTGTGATTAAGTTCTTTTACTAAGTGTCACCAAGTTCTTTACTATGAGAGTGGTGAGGTGCTGGAACAGGCTGCCCAGAGAGGTTGTGGATGCTCCATTGCTGGAGGTGTTCAAGGCCAGAATGGATGGGGCCTGGGCAGTCTGGTCTAGTATTAAATGGGGAGGTTGGTGGCCCTGCATGTGGCAGGGGGTTGGAGATTCATGATCCTTGAGGTCCCTTCCAACCCGGGCTGTTCTGTGATTCTGTGAAGTGACAGTACAAAAGTAACTGTGAATTCAGTGATGCCGTGTGTTTTAGGAGGCTATGAAAGATGCTCCTACCTACTGATGTTTGGGCATTATAAGCCTGTAGAGCAAAATACAATTACTGGTAAAATGTAGAGGTGTAATCCCTACATCTCAACACTATGGTGACGTCACTTGAATATGTTCAAAAGTCATAATAATTATATGTCAACAAAAATAAGGTGATCTATCTGGAAGCGAAGGATGCAGATGTCCTGTGAGGCACAATAGAGCATGGATATACGTGGTGGCCACATCTGAATCCTATTTAAAGAAGCTACAAGGACTCTTGAAAGAGTGAAAAAAATTATTCATAGCATCGAGATTCATGATCCTTGAGGTCCCTTCCAACCCTGGCTGTTCTGTGATTCTGTGAAGTGACAGTATAGAATCTGATCACCTCCCTCGCCCTGCTGGCCACGCTTCTTTTGATGCAGCTCAGGATATGGTAGGCTTTCTGGGCTGTGAGGGCACATTGCTGGCTCGTGTCCTGCTTGCCATCTGCCATTACCCCCAGGTCTTTTTCAGCAGGCTGTGTTCAATTATTTCATCTCCAGCTTGTATTGTATTGGTATTCCTTCAACCCAAATGCAGGATCTTGCATTTGGATTTGTTGAACCTCATGAGGTTCACCTGGGCCCACTGCTCAAACCTCTCTAGATCCCTCTGGATGGCATCCTGTCTGTGGGAATTAACATAGGAATAGAGGAAGAAGAAATGGATCTGAAAGGTGCTGGATGAGCAGCAAGCACACATGCAAGTTTGCTCTGGGAAAAGCTCAGTGGGCACATCCCAGCACAGGTGCCAGACCATTCAGAGCACAAGGGGGCTTTCATCTTCCTGTGCTGGGCTTACTTGCTTCTTTTATGATAACAAAGTTTAGAAAAAGCCTTTGGAAAGCTGTACTGGAAAAGTTCAGTTTTTCCATTCTCATTGCCTGCTCAGTAGAAAAGTTAAATAAATGATCAGCCTTATAATACAGAGTAAAGACAGGTGGGTGGGCTGGATAACTCTACGTATTGCAGCTGGTGCTGGTTGTTTTGACAAAACCTGTTGCAGTTTCTATAAAATTATGTTTTTAAGTTCTCTGGTTACTGGCTGTGGATGTTCTTAGAGTGTTTGCCTCAAAAATATTTTTGATGTTGCCCATTAGAATCTCTTGGAAGGAAAGCAATTAGCCATCTGCTTACTTGCCTTATTATGCCATTGATTTCATTGGTTAAAAAGTATACTGAGATCAGACTGTCCATTCCAACCAGTTTTTCATCAACTAATCAAAAGAAAACTGTTCTCCCTTTGGAAAAGTACACGTTCACAGTTGGCTGTGCAAAACTCTATTTCTGAAATGCTTGGGCAAGTTCTATGGCAGATCTTTAACAAGAAATGACGGAACAGAGGTATGGATGTTTATTATAAAGGCATTTTTTTAATGGTCTGTTGTGTTTCAATAATTATCTAGACAAATGTTGCTGCAGGTAAAAAGGAGAAATTTTTTTAGTAGTGTAGCATGCAGCTACTTGCCCCTGGAATTATGCTGGGGCCAAGGCAGACGTGGACATAAGGCTAAGTACCTACTCTGTAGGCAGGAACTGGTTGTGCCTGCAGTGGAGATGAGATGAAAACTTGCTGGAGAGATGGTGAAGAGGCAACAGCGATGCTGTTGAGCTGTCAGCTTTCCTTTCTTCCTCAGCAGCTGCTTCTCTTTCATGGTCTGCTTGGCAGAGCTGATTGGCAGTGCATTATCTGCAAGCAAACTTAATGAAAATCAGGCATGAGCCATCCCTGGGAACTCCTCTGCTGCTGGTGGTTCTCATTCACCTTCTTACCTCTGCCAGATACTAATTTTAAGCCTGGCATCAATCTGATTTCCCAAGTACTTTACTTTTGCTCAGCCAAGCTTCAGATGCCTTAAGGCATAGTTAAAATAAAGAAAAGTCTGAGAAAACAATATTCATACATTTTGCAAAGTGCCTCTTTTAGATAAATTAAGATAACCCCTGCTTTTTATGGTTTAGGGCACGGGTACAGCTAGTTATATTCCAAGCAGAGGAGTCCATTCTAAATGGAAGTGTTGACAAGCAGTTCTGTTTTCTGGATGTCTTTTTTTTTTCCTATGTGCTGCAAGCTGCCCAATGCTTTCAATCTGAGAAGTGCTTTAAGAAGAAAACAGGAGTTGGCTAAAACTGTGATAAAGCTGCAATCATATTAATCTGACTTTGCATCCTGTTATTTCTCTTCTGTTATCTCTGCAATATAAACAAGATTCTTCCTGACTGGCAATTTGAAGAATTACTGTTTCCCCTAGAGATGAATAGAAGCATGTTTTTGAGAGATATGAAAGCAGCTGTATGCATTAAGATGTGCACTTTCTTGAACCTTTGTAGGAGAAGATTCAGCTAGTCCATTTTCTTATCTAATAAGATATATTATAAGTGTATTTTTTAAAACAAAGTCTCTCTTGTTATCATTAAAGTCAAATACTGCAGCGTTTTTTGGGTTGGGGTTTCTATCAAGAAAGCACAGCACAAGAACTAAGATGCATTCAGTGGGCGAAATGAAAAGTCCCGTCTGTGCTGACAGACCGCTCTTTTCACTGTGTGCTGTTAGAGAGCAGATGGCGCAGCTCTCAGAGTAGATTTGCTTTTGTTTTTGATAAAACACAAGCACATTCTCCATGCTACAATTGCTTTCTCTTCAAATCTTAGCCTCTTGGGTTTGCAATCTTAGTTCTAGGTGTTATATCCTTCCTTCTGTTCCAAAGAGGAGGTAGGTTGGGAATGATAGCACTTTTTGGACAGCTAGACTCGACTGAAACTGGATGAAGATGGAAGATTTCTGATAACTTGGATGCAAAAAGACTTCTAGGTCTCCTTCCTCAGTAGGAAGGGAAAGGGAAGAAGGTTTGTGAAAATAGTAAAAGGAAATACTGTGTTTCCCTTGGTTTTCAGCCTTTCTGAAATGTCTGGGGATAGTTGACTCTCACATTGTAGCTTGTTATTCTGTAATTAGTTGATTGCTTGGTTTGCTTCTCTTAAAAAAATCAGACTGAAGTGGACGTTGGCTGTGTTTATTGCAGATCTAAAACAAAATGCAAAACAAAAACGTGCACAAAAACCAACACCAAATAAACAACCAGAAACCATACCAGTTAACATCGAATATGTCAGTAGGTTTCAGTAGTATGCCTGTTGGCGAGCTTGCTGCAAGATGCCTTTTAGTTACTGTGTTTTAGTGTGGCGTATTTAAGATAAAGGCAAAAAGCTGATGCTTAGTGGCATATTGCATTACAGTGTTTTTTTTTAATTTCATTTTCCTACTGTTACCTTAGAGAGGAGGAAGTGAGGATACTGGGGACTGTAGCATTGTATTTTTTTTTGTAAAGGCCACTCATGAGTTTGTCTTGAGGCACTATTGACATTGTGCTGACACTAGAAAGACAGACGAGCTTTGCTGAGGTGCTGCTGGGACCACAAGGGCACAGCAAGCCCTGCGCTGGAAAGTACAGCTGAGTGGGCAGCTGTGGGATAGCGCACTGTCTTTGCTGTTGAAATAACAAAACTGCTGTATCATCTGAGGCTTCTGTAAGCCACGTCAAAATGGTTTCAAATATGGCCAGCTGCATTTTGATTCAGATTATTTTTATAATCTTTTGGAATGGCAAGCCAAAATGAAATAAAGCCATTGGTGCTCTCTGTGTTCTTAGAGTCTGCTGGTGATTTGGGTTTTTTTTTTTTTTTTTTTTTTTTTTTTTTAGAATTTCAAGGTAACTTTTTCATAAGGAAAAAAAAATATATATATATATATAAATATATATATATATATATATATATATATATGTAAAATTCATACCTTCCCTACCTACTTTGTAATTTTCCACAGAGCAGGAGTTACGATTTGTATTTGCGTACATGGTGCAGAGGAAGATGAGAGGCTTTCCTGCTGCCTCCTGCAGCGATGATGGTGCTGGCTTTCATATCAAACTCATCACACATAAATTTGAGCTTCAGTTTGCAGCAAGCAGTCAGACAACACCCTAAAAGATTGCTTGCCAGAACAGATACTGCCAGAAAATGTTATGTAGCTAGGCAGTGTGTTTTTGTTTTCTTTAGAGTTTATTTATTTATTTTAAAACAGGAAGGTGATATTGCTATTCTGGTCTTTCCCTGCCCTGCGCAAGCCTTCCTTTCCAGCTATGGTGGTGGCTGTTTTCATTTCTGTGCCAGTGGCAGCTGTTCCAGACTGTTTGAGAAGGGGATGGTGGTTTTGCTGTAGGGGGCAAACTCATGGCTTAATGGCTTCACTGAAACATGAGGTACAAACCTGGAGATGCACAGAGAAGGATTGCTCAGCCCCTCACCCTGCCAAGTTATTCTTGCATAGAAAGAGCTTGTTGGGAACTCAGTTACACTCTACTGCACTGTGACTTTTTAAAAAATATCCATTAGAACAAACAAGTAACATTTACAGTTGTAAGGGAAGCTGTTAAGATTACACATGGCAGTTCTCTGTGTTTCAGGATCTTCTGTGAAAAACAGATCACATTTTGAATGTTGTTTCCTTATGTATGTTTGTGTGTGTATGTGTAATTGCCTGCTGTAGGTGGAGTCTAGTAGGTGTGTACACATGTGCTCTGTTACAGGGAAAGCCTTTTGCTCAGGTGAGGGCGTGAGCAAGTCACAGTATGTGTTGTCAGCTTTTTGTCTCTCTGGGACTGCTGCTGCTTGTGTGCTTAATAATGCTGGCATGCTTAGGCATTTTGCTGTTGTGTAGGTTTCTGACTGCCTCTGGTGCCTGAAGTTTATAATTTACAAGTTTCTTAGTGTTGGATGTTCCTAAAGTGATTTATTTTTATCATTAAATCCTAAGCAGTGCTTGTTCCAGGCAGAAACCCAGGGCGGAGTCAGTGCCTTTGAATCACACAGTGTGTGATAGATTTGTTTCTTGCAGATAAATTCTGTATTCATCCTAATAGGAGATACTCCTGTTCAAATAGTAGAGCCTGGGATTCTTTACAAACCAATATATCCCATAAGGATTACAGGCAGGTGGGTCCTGCATTTGCAGCTTGCCTTCCGTGCTTTTTCACAGAGCTTTGGCTTGCAGAGCTTGCTTTGGCCTTCAGGGTGCTGTGCTGTGTTACATCTGAACCTGTTCTGGGAAACAACTTGTCCTGGTCACCTCTCCCAGTGCACCAGCAGCTGTTGGAGAGGGAATGCTTTTTGCCTGGCAAGCTTTGGCAAGCTGCCTTGTTAGCATTGCTTTTTAATGCCCTGAATGCCAAAGCTTAGACTGTGGTTAGTGGTGTGTAATGAAGCAAAGAGTGCCATCAGGCTGCACTGGCTCTTGTTTTATTTGATACAACTGAGTATGTTCTGTTTGTGATTCAGCAGTGAGACTGCAGTGAAGTGATGCATGTAGTTTTGGGTCTTGTTACAAGCTGAGTGTTGCAGAGCTCCTGTGCCTTCAGGAGAGAGTTGCACGAAGCACTTCAGAAACACTATTTTTTCCCCTTTCTTTCCTTCCCTTTTTTTTCCTGAGTTATTTAAACTGTGCTGCACAAAAAGTTTAATTATAGGTCACTTATACCTTTGACAGCATTCATGCTTTCTGGAAAGATGGTTCTGCCTTTTAGATAAGAGTTGGTAAGGAAAGGGCTTTTTCAGAAGCACATCTTGCCTGTCATATGGTACAGAAATAGATCCGCATAGCTGGTGCTGCCTGTGATGAGCTAACTTGTATTCTCACCTTGCTAGAATGATTTTCCCATGTCTGTGCTGCAGGTGCAGCTCTGGAGGCACGCTGGGACCTGGGCACGGCGGGAAGGAGCCTGCTACAGCATGCTGGTGCCCTCTGACGGTAAGGCTATCTACTGTCAGCCAGTTTCTCTGAGCAGGAGGCACAACACTGTCAGCTGAGAGCAGGCAGGCCAGTGCCTAACTCAGCTGGGTGATGCAGCTTCTGCTGCGAGACCAAGTTCATTGTGTGTCACATGCATAGAATAAAGCATAAAATACCCTGAGCTGGAAGAGATCCAAAGTGATCATGGAGTCCAATTCTGGCTCCACACAGGACTACCCAAAAGTCAAACCCTTTGACTGGAGCATTGTCCAAATGCTTCTTGAACTCTGGCAACCTGGCACCATGACCACTGCCCTGGGCAGCCCTAACTGTCCCCTGACATAGTTACAGGCTGTTTCCTCTGGCTCTGTTGCTGTCACCAGAGAACAGAGCTCAGCACTGCCCCTCTTCTTCCTGAGCTTTAGGTTGCCATGAAGCAGCATGTCCCAGAAGATAAAGCACTGTATTCATTAAGGATATGTACCATGTGGTGTTCTTTATTTATACCATGCTTTAAAAATAGCTTTAACTTAAACTGCAACTTACAATACAGCTTTTTCTCTCATTTCTTTTTTTTTCTTTGTTTCCCAGAAGTAACTATTAATTACAGGCATGGTCTTCCCATGATAACTCTGACATTGCCTACAAGAAGAGAACGCTGCCAGTTTGCAGTTAAACCAGCGGTAGCCACAGTGGGGGCATTTCTGCAGGATGTACAGAGAGAAGATAAAGGAATTGTGAAAGCAGAAGTCTTTGCAATAGGTATCTTACGTTTGTCTGTCTTCAGAATGAATGAATTCCTGTTCAAATCATCTGTACTTCCCCTCTGAAGCATGACTGAAAACCTGCATCAGATTTTGCTTTGTTACTGTTGAGATTAATGCTCCTGATGTTTTTTGGGTTTCACATTCAGTATCTGAGTCCTCTTGAGCTGATGTAAAATGCAGAGTTGGGCATACTACTGTAACCTTACCAGTAGACTCCTCTCTGTTATCTCTTTCAAATAGCTTCTATTCATCATGCTGTTTTTGAATAAATGTCTCTTCTGGTTTTCTTCATCTTTTTCCATCCTTGTCCTATGTGATCATTCTGAAAGGCAACCAGTCTGGTTCTTCCAGATGTCTGCCAGTTATTCTGTCTTTTCTGAAGCTGGAAGAATGCTTGCCTTAATGCAAATATGAATTCTTGTGGAAAACATATTGGGAGCTAAGCAAACAGAAAAAGCATGCAGTGATAAAGGGCAGCTTTCTGAAATCCTGGAGAGATATAATCGGTGTGGATCACAGTGCATGAGCTTCCTGTATGCAGGAAGTTGTGCGAGTTGATTTTTCTGGCAGGATGGTCTTGTGCTGTTCTTTTTGAATACTGTGTCTACTGGGCAGCAAAGGTAGAAACGTCTCTAGAAAAGATAATTCTGTAGGATTCTTCCATATTTTCAGACAGCACTGTGGCAAATCATCATTGCCAGTAACTTCCCCTTAACAATGGAAGTTCACAGTAAAAATGGTTCTTCCATGGGATAGATAAGGCAGGGCTAACCAAGAATGTTCTCCTACAGTATCTCTCAGTACTGCTATTTCTGCAAAAGAGCACCCATGAATTAAGTATTTGTGATTCACTGCTGAGCCCCATTCTTCCGTGTTAGGTCTGCAAAAGCTTTATGTTAACTACACAATTCTGCTTCAGGGCAAACTTCAGACTTTTGTGAAACACAAGCTGATTTCTGCAAGAAACCTAAAAGTCTAGCATTTTTGGTATAGATGAACACCGGATTCCAAACTGTAAAGAAATTTGGGCTCTTTTCACCTAGTGTCATCTCTTTAAAATCCAACTTTGGAATACAAATGCTGGCTGTTTTGATTAAAAATATCTTGATTCTCTACTCTGTATTCTCAGGTGCCAGGCAATTGTAAGGGTAGAGAACAGCTTAGATGATTAATTCATTAGGAAACTGATACTGTAAAGAGAAACTATTGGTCAAGTATTGTGAGTTGAATTTAAGAATGTATTATTAATGAGAAATTACGAAGGTTTGATTTAATGGAGATACTTTTCAGTGTCATTTAGCCATTAAATGAAACTCAGCCTTAATTGAAAATGTTAGTTCTCTATCTGATGACTCACTTTCATTTTCAGTAGAGTTAGTCTTGCAAAATGCCTATAGACAAAAAGTGGCCCTTTGTTCACCTTTAAATACCTGTGCTTAAGCGTAGGAGGAAAAGTGAACTTTTCTGAAAGTCTGCATGGAATTTTCCAAAACGAAACAAACTCTTCTCCTCAAACTTTCCAACTTTTCAGCTAATGAAAGGTTTGGACAGGTTAGTAAATCCGCAATGTATCAGATCCAGAACAAAGAACCTGTGTGGCACTTCTTTTTGGAACATTTTCTGCTTAAATGTCATTTTATAAATGTCACCTTAATTTACATACAAATGACGTTTGATGTTCTATTACAACACTTTATGAAAAGAGAAGAAGGAAGAAACATTTGGATGGCACATTAACATTTCAAATTCTGAACTGAAATCCTTCCAGTTCTACTTACCCACGTGAGGTGAGTAGTCTGATCATTGTGCTCAAGAATAAAGCTTCTGTTTTCTGCTACTGCACATCCCTTTGCAGAGGCTGGCAAGGACACCCTCTGTGGGTACAGGGAATGAAGCCCAGATCAAACAGCTAATGTGGAGTGGCTTGTTGCTGGCTCTTGGACCCTTCATGTCCCAGCAGTGTTTCCTCTTAGCAGGCAGGAAAGAACCTCTTGCAAAAGAAAATAGTAGGGAATGTAGGGAAGAAGTATAAAAGCAGGAAGAAAACTTCTACAATAGCTTTCCTGATAGCAGATTTCAGTTTTTCCCTTGTCTGCAGTATGTAGTCATTGCAAATAGGTGTGAACAGTATATTTTCCTTGGCTTGTACTCTGTGGTGTTGGTGGAGTAGAGTTCCTGCAAGTCTTTTTCATAGGAGAGAAGTAGGAAAGGGTCCTCTAGAGTGTTTTATACTAATGCCTCTGTGGCTCCTGG
The DNA here is from genome assembly GCF_019238085.1 of Lagopus leucura. Lineage (NCBI taxonomy): Eukaryota > Metazoa > Chordata > Aves > Galliformes > Phasianidae > Lagopus > Lagopus leucura. The sequence continues at coordinate 37,832,756 of NW_024962264.1, read as the reverse complement.
TCTGCCTTGTACTGGACTGTTTGTCTAGCTATCTTAACTCAGTCAGAACTGGCATTAAAACAGAATGATTGCAAGTATTGTTCATACTTACTATAATAAAAATATGAAAAATGTTACTGACAAGACTTGTTCCTGTTGATTATAACAGCTTGTTTAAGGAAATACATAAATCTTTAATTGAATGTAACGTCTCTCTGAAGGTGTTTTAATTTCCAGAAAGTCTTTGTTGTAGGTTTAAATGCAGATGCAAACTGGTGTGTAGGTGGCAAAACCAAAATTCAAGTCTTTCCATCACAATTTATGGATTTTTTCCTCTACCCTACAGTTTCAATTGGTCAATTCTAGTCATAATCATAGCCTGCTTGTAGTAAAGACTATATTATTACACTTCTAACCAATTTTGTATTCACAGTCCTGATTTTTACATCTGCTGAAACTCTTAGAAATAAGCCCCAAGCCTGGTTTTCTGAAGCTTACTCAAAAATGCACATTCCTTTTGATTCATGGGAGCATTCTCTCGAGCAGGGATTTAAAAGTCCCTTATGAGAAACGCTTGCAGGCTCTTTCTTTATGATCAACTTTATAAACTTTAATTATTGTCAGAGTGAGAGATGCTTGGGGGAATAAAATATTTTCACATTCATGTGCATGTTCCAAGGCCATAATTGTGATGTGTGAATTTTCAAGATTTTCAGTCATATTGTCCTTTATCCAAGTAATGCAAATGCAGATGCTAATACAGAAGAGCATGGTGAAATTAAGTTTGAGAAATGTATGCAACACAGAGGAGCAGTCTGCTAAGCTTGTATGGAGCCAGATTCTGTGTGGCTAAGCTCTTTTAATGCTATTTCTGCCTTGAAATGCAAATCTGTCCAAACCAGGCCAATTTCCAATTTAAGCCAATCATTGGAGAAAAGCACTGGAGACAACATAGTGAAATAGTAGTAAGAATAATAGTAAATCCTAATGAAGCTGAGAGGATTGCCCACATGATGCTGGTAGAGAAAGCATTCAAGTCTATGCACTGAGTTCCTCTTTAATGTTTAGCATCAGTTACAGGATTTACTAAAAGTACCCTTCCAAAGTTCCCTTCCAAACATTAATAAAGATTCACTAACGTTTAAGATTCTTTATGATTAGAATGATCTGTCTAGATCTTAAATCTTATTCTGCAGATGGTAGCAAGGTCTCTGATGCAACCTTGATGGAGGTCTTACTGATGAATGATTTTAAGCTTGTTATCAACAACACAACGTACAGTGTGTCAACTCCTGTAAAAGGTAAGAGCCATGTTTTAATAGCACTGACTGTCTGGCTTAATCTAGTGGAAGGCATGTCTCAGACAATTGGAACCTCTCTGGAGAAAAAAAATTCTCTTTGGTTTTGTACCATTGGATGGTCTTGCTTTCATGGGTGTAGGTCTGGGGAGAAAACAGTGAAGGGTAGATTCTTGAAATATTTTGAAATGATAAACACTTTCTCTTCAGATAAGCTGAGTAGTGAGCATGCTACTGAAATGGAAGATATCAGATCCTTGGTTCACAGACTGTTTGTGGCTCTGCATTCAGAAGATCACCAGATCAAGAAAGAGAGAGAATTGCTACAGAAACTGGACCACCTGAAAGAACAGCTGATGCCTCTTGAACAGGTTGGAAGGGAGGGAGGTGGCTTTGTTGTTGTTCTGTTTTTAAGTGCAAAAGCATTTCCTCATAACAGGAGTAAGTCTTGTGATAGAAAATGATCAGATGGATGCATAGAGTATCTACTTTGTCATGCAAACAAAGTCAATTCAAATGCAGTTCAAATAACTTCCAGTTCAGTTCTTTTTCTCTCCTGCAGTGCATGTTAGCTGGTTAAAAGCTGCAACATCTGGAGAAGACTGTCAGGAACAAGCCTTAGCATGGCTGGTATTGGGATTGAACACCCACTTAATCACCTGTTGCTGTATGAGTTCCGAATACCTATTAAAGGAAAAAAAAAAACAAAAAACCAACATTGAGCTTAAAAATTATCTGTGGCAGTTTCCTGTGTCCCAAGACAAAAGGCAGATTGTATGGACTAATGGTTGCTGTAATCTAAGAAATGAAGTTATACATGTTGATCTGGGGCAGGTTAAGGTAACTCAGCTTGAAGGAAGGAAACAGGAGTCTGATAGGATGAGCAAACTCTTCCTTGACTTCGGACCTGCTACGTGTGAGGACCAGCCTCAGTGTTAACAAGACCTGCCTTTAATGATGAATACAAATCCAGCAGATGTAAATCTCAAGCAGTGGGAAAGGAAAATTAACATTGGTGCTCAGTAGCCAGGAGATCTGTTTGCCCTTGGATTTCAGTCCTTTTCTTTCTTCACAGGGTAAGTGTGTAAGAGGAAAGCATTGAGAAAGGATCCAGCCCAGCAGGAGTAAATGCAGTGCAACTGATGAGCTCCTCAACTAATGTTTGTTTGAACAAGTTCCTGTGTTTATTTCTTCACCCTAGATGAAAGCCAGAATTATGGACAGTGCTGATGCAAAGACCTCCAGGCTTCTATGGGTTGGTTTAGCTTTGATGTCAATGCAAGGTGGAGCGTTGGCATGGCTCACGTGGTGGGTCTATTCGTGGGACATCATGGAGCCGGTCACATACTTCATCACCTATGGGAGTGCCATGGCTTTCTATGCCTACTTTGTCCTTACTAAACAGGTGATTCACCCTCCTGTCTGGAGTATTGAAATGAAGGAGTAGAAAAACTGAAAATCCTAGTGCTTGAACTCTGATTAAAATGTAATTTATTAAGTAGCCTTGCCATCAGATTGGGGGAGATGAGATTGATTTCTGACAGGATTGGATAAAAATGCCTTATGTTATCAGGCGAGGTACTGTTACACCTGCACTATCAACCAGCTTCTGAGCAGAACTACTACCTGTAAAACTCCATCAGCCAAGATATGAGAAGTGATGAATGAAATATGTCATTTTATTTTAATTTTTGTAGGTCATCTTGAATAGTAAATTGCACCTGGCTCATTGCTGTAAAGGGAGAGCAACTAGTAGTTCTATACCAATTAATGAACACTGCTTTACAAGTGTCCAGGAAGCAAATCACTGAACAATAACATAAATAAATACACCCAGATGTTAACTGAGCTGCACAATGCAGACTAGTCCTGAAATCCTGTAAGATTTTGAAGAATGCTTCTTTTTCATTTTTTAGTTCTGTACTTTACTCTCAAAATAGACATCTTGATGTCAAACATTTGTAGTGGAAAAACTCTTTGTTTACTAAGCAGTTATGTGGAAGAGTAGCTACTGCTTCCTTCCATAATACTGGTGAATCCACAGACCTCGTGAGATATTAGGTTCCATTTGTGAAAAGGGGAGACATGTCTGTTTTTAGGAACAACTGGCTTTGAATGTTTTATTAGTTTTATTAGTTTTATTCCTTCTCACTGATTTTTAACAAGGGCAGAGGTATTCCTACTTCATGTATCCAGATACACGTAAATCTCTTTATACAGATTACTGCTTGTCTTTTTAGAACAGCGGTGTTGGCATGAATGCTTGAGACTTTCAAGTAACTCTTTAAAAAGCAGTAATTGAACTTTCTCTGACTCCTTGGAAAGTCATGTCCATTTACTCATGTGGCTTCAGTCATGAGGTTCAAGCTGTGTCTTTATTATAGAAAATTACTTAAGAGACTACAAAAATGATTTCAGGCATGTGTCTAAGAGGGCCCTTATGACAAATAAGAGCATACTTGTGTGTGTAGTCTCTTAACAGCATTTTGTATTTGTGTATTTGTGCTCATGTGTGTACATGCCTGTGGAACTAGATAAGTAATTGTGAAACAGGCTGAATTTCTCTGACTCCTTTTTCTCGCTAACCTCAAATATGTGCCTTTCTTTCTTCGCTAGGACTACATTTACCCTGCTGCCAAAGACAGGCAGCTCCTTCACTACTTCTACCGGAAATCCAAAGCCCAGCATTTTAATGTGGAACAATACAACAAGCTAAAAGACGAACTTGCAGAGGTATTTAAATACAATCCTGAAATGGGGTGGTCTTCTCTGGCTTTACTTTTTCAGTAAACTCTCAGCTATTGGAAAACTGACCTCAGGGTTTGTTACTTACATTCAGAATGGCATATTGCTTCTTAACCAGTTTGCACTTTTAAAATAAGCATATGGTGTTTGCCTTTGACATGTAAACTACTTCAGTAGTTCATCAGAGAAGGAGACTTTCACACGTTAAATTTCAAACACGTAAGTTAGGTTTTGAGCACTAGAGTGCCCTACCCCCTCTCCCCCCCATGTTTGAATATGTTACATTTCCAGCTATTTTAATAGAGAACTGCATTTAGCCAATGTATTGCAACCCATAAGTGTATTTGCCATCACTTGAGTCGGCACTGCACTGCACCCTCCCCGTGCCCTGGTTTCAGCCCAAACATTGCTGATGGCACACATGAGGTTCAGTTGGTGCTTAGCAATGGGTTCGAGCCTTGGGCTGCTCAGCGGGGCAGAGCCACAGCCATGGTAACGCATTAATGCACAAGGTGCAGCTGCAGGTTGGGCTGGGATGAGCTGGGCTGCGTGTGGCCTGTGGGCTGGACATGCATAGGCTAGAGTTTGTTGCTTTTTCAATAGCTTGTGAGAATGATTTTTTTTTAAGTGCAATTTCAAAAAAATAATACTTTGGATTGTGTGTTGGAGGGGGTGTGGGAAAGTGGTTTCTGTTTCTGCTCTCTGGAAACTGAATGGCCTGAGTAGGACTGTAAAGCTGAGCATCCTCCATTTGAGTAGTCTGCTTTCTTGTATGAGACCAGTGTCTTCTGAGAAAGGCAAAAATGAAGGGCTGCATAAGATGAACTCATTCTTTCTCCCACTGCAGGCAGAAGAATCTTTGAAGCGTTTGCGCCAGGCTCTGCACCTCAGACTTCCAATCCAGGAAATTACTAACAAGGACTGACTTTGTTTTGGTGTATGTTAGAATTGTCCTTTCAGAGTTGATAGGAACATTTAATTACTATACAGAAACTTGCTATTTTTGACCACTATAATTTTGAAAGTTACAATAAATATTTATAAAAATGATTTGATTACTTGATGGCTTTGGGTTTGTTTTTTGCTTTAGATTTTGGTCTTATAAAGAAACTGCTGAAGCAAAGTTCTTCAGCTGTTTGTCAATTCATATTTGTAAAACGGAAGCATTCTGCTTCCAGGTAAAGTGATGTGCAGGAATGTTCTTTAAAGTGGGGGCTGTCATTTTCAGACAATTAGCAAGTAATTAACTCCTGCATCAAGTATTATGGATTTTTTTCCCTGGAATTGTTCTTTCCTTTTCCCTAGCTCTGTGTGCTCATTTTGTTGGTATAACACCCTTGGTGGAGGTTAGATTTTCATCAAAAGTAAGCTATTTTTAGACAATGTTTCTCGAAAAATAGCACATACATCAAACTCATTTTACTGTAAAATTGTTGCATTTTATTGAAAGAACTTACAAAAACATTCACAAATACATGATTTACTCAAAGCTTCAAAGTAGCCATATTAAGACTTAATATCCGTGACTCAGAACACAATATATGAAAGGATATAACTAAAGTAGAGCCTGTAAGTCAATTATTTTTTACCCAGAAAAGTGTATTAACTTTCCTTAGTGTGAGTTCTCCACTGTCTACCAGAGTTAAGCATTATGTACCAATAATGTAAAAACTGATTTTTTAAAAAATTGTTTCTATTAAGTATTGCAATTGCTAATGCTACAGTAGTAGCAACCTGAAACATCCTATGATGACAAGTATACTATCAGTTCTGTATACAAAATGACAGTGCACAGCTGATCTCTGGAGCCCAGAGGAGGCAGAGTCTGGTCCAACACCAATACCTCTGAAGTGCCAAGGTTTATGTTGTATATTGCAGAGCTGCCTAAAGATACCTACAAGAGTGGCAAGTGAACTTGAACCATATAAATCATTTGCTTTAGTGATGTGTAGCAGATAAGCTTACCCCTGTCAAAGAGCGTGTTTGTACCCAAAATCATGCTTTTCCAAAGCAAGATATTTGCTGCCTTATTTCACTACTGCTTTCTTTCCCTCCGAGGATGCAAAGCACCATAAGCTTTAATTGTACCACAAATGAAAATTATGCGCCAGCACAAGAAGTCCTTTATGTGCATTAGAACTATAACTGTACTCAAGGAATTAAGTATGTTTTCAGTGTTGAGAGGAAAAAAACCACCCACCCTCAATAAATGCATAAAAATTAGATGGTGGATACTGTTGTACACAGATATAAAAAGATGCCTTACAAGTATATTTCCTGTAAACCATACTCTTGGAGCAAGAGAAGCTAACCTAATACAGTGTTAAAAAAGTTTTGGAAATAGTAAAAAGTGTGCCATAACTGAACAGATAAATTGAGCAAAAATTTTTCTTTTTCCTTAAAAGTTAATTTCAATAAAATCTGAGCACCTGTTACTAATCTAGCACCAGTAAACTTCTTCCAAATTCCCTGAGATGAACAGAGCTGCAATATTAGCTTTAAATTTGCCTTAAGATTTTTGAAACTATTGCGTATACAAACTATAAGGTTTGATCCCAGTGTTTTTGTATATAATCTTAGAGTGTTAAATCTCTTGATCTAAGATGGTAGTTTTCTCACTTCTGCAGTGAGCATTAAAGAATGTCATTATTAAGTAGCAACCTACTTAGATTTTGGGTGGAAATACAATTTTTTCGTCAACATTGAAGCAAAACAAGGAATCTGTTTTTTTCCTATAGCATTTATATCTCTGCACATATCCACTTTGCGATGAGAAACTTTTCGGTTAACGACAGTAAGGAGTTCTGTGAACTCCAAGGAAGAGCCGTGCTTCCTGAGAGCCTCACACAAATCTTGAATGTACCAGGAGCCATTTACAGTTTCACGGTGAGAAAAGTAACCTATTGTAGAACAGGAAAATAAAATTATACTCAGTTGTAAGTAGCCACTCCCACTGAAAAACATTCACGACAGTAAATCCTAGTTAGCTTCACATAATGGAATTACTACTGAATGTAAATCTTACCATGTCAAGTTATCCAGTCTCACTGGAAATGACAGAAGGATTTTGATATCACTTACTCAGTCTAGCCAAAAGGAATACAGTTTAGGAACTGGTAGCATATTGTCCACAGGACTGTATCTGCAATTTGCATGGCAGCAGATGGGACTGAGGACAAGACAGATGACGGACTGGTTAGTACAGCCACATAGTATGGGGGAATAGATAAGCCTGTAGAATATCACAGTCCAGGAGAAAAGGGGAATGCCTGCTGTTAGCACACAGCTCAGCAATAAAATTATAAAGAGAATGATTCTGTTTGGCAAATTAACTGCAATTTTGAATATTTGTTTTTAGTTGTTTTTACTTTCTTCCTAACATATGGGGCTCCTTCCCAGATGTCACTTAACAGGGAGCAAAACAGATGATGTGGAACTGTACTCATTATTTTGACTGCAAAACGAGGAAGTGTTCAAGCTTATTAGAGTGAAATATCAGACACATAGACATAAAATAGAATTATACCTTGTGCCACAGAATAGCACATAATAAAGTCTGCACCAGCCGGCAGGGTATAGACACCAGCTGCATCCACTTCAGTCTGGTTAATAGTGGTTTCATCTTTGCTGTCTACTAAATCCTGAACGAGAACTGGGTCATCATGTTTATCACCTCGACATGCCTGTTGGGGAGAGAAGGATGATTATATTTTCACCTCTGTGAAGTTGATCTGTGTTACCACGATACTTTTAAACAGAGGGGACTCCTGTTGCATTCTACGCTAACCTACAATTGTAGATTCATAAAGATCCATGTAGTTCTCTATCAGTTAAATATTGGCGATGAAATCCAATAAAAACTCAGGGTCAGCTAAAGCAGGTTTCTCACGACGATGTCCAGTTGGCTTCTGTCTCCAGAGTTGTGTGATATCTTTCAGTATTTGCTCACCTACACAGTAAAAAAGTGTTTTCTCGTGTTGAGATGCTCTATGTGTTTAATTTGGACCCATTATGCACGATTGAAGAGATCTCCTCATATGAAAGATGCTCTGGTTCCTTAATCATTTTCATAGCCCTGCACTAGACTCATTCCACTAAGTCTGTGTCTTGTATAGTGGGGAGTTCAGAACTGGGCACAAGACTCCGAATGCAGTCTCACCAGCCAGGGAAAGAGAAAGGATAGCTCCCTAAACCTGACAGTGCAGCAAGGAATAAATGCTCTGAAGCACAGCCATTGTAAAATGCTGTTATATTATGTTGCTGAATTATTTATTTATTATTTTAAGATAAGCCATTAAATAAGGTGAGGATCGTCTGTGTTGCAGAAAGTGTAGGTGGAGAAAAAGAAAGTAAGAGCACACTTAAAAAGTTACAAAGTAGGCAACAGGCGTTACTTAAGAGCTATCACAAAAGGGAGAAATATGAAAATTTCCTTTCCTTTGCCATGATGAAGTTCTGTCTTTGCTGTTTACTCTGTAATTTCCAAAGGTAAGTGTTATACTGATTGTTCTTTCTGCTGAAAAAGAACTCCGTTCCTGAACTGAACTCATGCAATTCGCTTCTTTGATAACTATCTTATTAATATTTCCAAGTATAACTTGTATTACAAAATTGAAATACTTAAATATTTTTACATCTGTGGTCTGATTAAAAAAAAAAAAAAAGCTGAATAAATCCTAATGAAAAATCAATTAACAGTATGCTGACACTTGTAGCAGCCTTGTGCCTAAGTCACCTTTCATTTGAAAAGACGTAGTTCTTACAATTACTATATGACTACTAGAATTATAGTCTACTAAAGGTCAACTTGTTGTTTGAGTTTACTAATTGTAACATAAAGATGTTGTAACACTGTAACATAAAGATGTTTGTAACATAAAGACGGGCCCTTAAAAATTTGGATTGACCCCATGTCCAACTGCTTCGAAAAGGAAGCTGGACACAGACCTGGGATTCTTTCCAGCTTGCATTATCCTTTGAACCAAGGAGTGAAATAGGAAGTTATTGTATGGGTTTTGTTTGACCGCTTAGCACCATCAGTATTTTTGTGACAATAAAGCCTTAATATGATACTTTAGTTTTTTTAGAGATGCCAATTAAACAGATGGACTAGAGGTCTTTTCCAACCTTAACGATTCTATGATGAGCATTGGTCATGGAAATAAATAAAAACAACAACAAAAACAAAAAAACATAAATCATTTCAATGATCAAGTGAAGGAACTCGCCTGGTGGAAAACAGTGAATGTAAGAAAATTAGATAACTTATTTCAGCCTAACCCATGGATGAGAGGTATGAATGGGAGGAACTGAGCTGAAGCTGTGCACAGATTTCTCCAAAAACTAGTGATACTTTCTTCTCTGCCATTAGATGTACACTGACAACATCTTACCTGAATTATAAATATCTTCGGCTTTCCTACCAGACTCTGGCACTTATCTCCTCTGAACATGTTTGTGATCGTCTCAATTTTGATTTGGGCATCATATGCGTAGACATGATCATTCTCACCATGACTCAAGAACACACAAACAAAGCAGTCAGCATTGCTGTAGTCATCCAGAGAGGCTGAAATATCAAGTGCGCTTTAGATAACTAAACAGTGATCTTCGCTTTCAAAAAAACATGGCACATTTGTATCATATAATTTCATCTCAGATCAGTTATTTTTCAAGTGAACTGTATTTTCAAATAGCGTAAGACTGCAGAGATCTGAAGGTACAGTGATTAAGCATGGCTCAAGCCACTGAAAGTAAAAAAAGAAAAGAATGTTACTAACTTCTCCCAGCTGAATGCTAACTTCTTTCAGCAACTTCATTAGCTCTCAGCACAGATTTCCTAACATTGCAATAAAAAAAAAAATCTGAAGTTTAACCCTTAAACCCTTTTTATGTTGAACAGTATGGACAAAAATTAAAGATTTTAAGTTAGCTGAGCATAGAGAATGGAAAACATAAGTCTAGAAATTCTGCTATCAGTAGTTAGACATAACTAATATATGGTCTCCTACCTTCATAAACGTTCTGGAGCACATCTTCTGCTTTCAGATCGTCAAAAATTCTGACTTCAAATCCAAGGTCTGTCAAACTATTGTTAAAACACAAACATATTAGTAAAAACATTTTCTCAAATTACATATCGATTACTACCAACTCAATTGCTTTCACTGTGAGACAGTTAATATTCATGTTTATGCATTGTTTATGAAAATTACTCAAAATTATATTGGACTCGAACTGGTGTCCAGTGCATATGTAGTATCTAATTCAAGTTACTTTGAAGACTTTGGCCTAAGAGAGGGCTGGACGTGCTGCACTCGTATGACTTGTGCCAGCTATTTCTGTGACATACAGGAATGTCCCTTGAAGTTTTTTTAATTATGTCTTTCTTTGTTGAGATTGCACAGATGCTTATGTTTGCAAAATATTTTCTTCTGTACTTAAACATAAGACCTAGGTAGCTGCTTATTTGAGATCAATTTCTGAAGTTCAGGTTTTTTTAAGCTTTGGGGGAGAAACCAAGTTTCTTACCTGCGTTTCAGATTGTTTCTGTCTGCCAAAGTCCCACGTCTATCTGGCAGCCTTAAATGCCAAAAAAAGTGCTCGTGATTGAAGATTAACGCAACTCCTCTTCTCTGATGGTTCATTTTGTACTGCTCTGCAGGGTCAAACGTTTGTCTGTTGCCAGAGATAGAAAACTTTCTTGATGAGTTAGTTGCTAATTGAATTCCTTTCCTGTATTCCTGCTAGCTGAGACTGTTGTAATTGACTAGAGACTGAGAATCCAATTTCAGAAGACTTTAAAATGTGTGATATTTTAGAAAGAACCTAAATCATTAAGTATTTTTTGAAAGCTTGGACATGTTAAACAGTTCAGTAAAACCACACTTAGGCTGGGACAAGGACCTGTCAGGGAGTGTTGAAAGGTTTCTCAATATTTGTATTTTCTGTTTCCAGGAGGCTGTCACATTAATAACACATTGAGGCAGATGGAAGTGCACTTCAGATTTGGCTCCAATTCTCCATGTTACATGTTTAGCTAAATATTATTTTAGCAGAGTTATATGGTGCATATGTATTTATTTGGAAGTTTAACTGTGTGAAATTTGCTTCCAGTTCTTGTAATTGAGCTGAGTGTCACATCATAAACAGCAGCCTATATTCCATATACTGGTTGATGAGGTAGTATACATACTGTTTACGAGAAGTCAAGAAGTTTGTATTATTTACAGATTAAAATGAAAGCTATGATGGTACAACTGTTGACTGGTGTTTAGCAACCAACCAACAGAGCCCTACAACCAAGGGACTATCGGCAAGAGCACAAATGGCCGACCCAGCTTCTAAGTAGAGAAATTTTAAATATCAAGGCAACAAATGTGTAGAGTATTTGTATGTTTGGAGTAGCATTCTGTTTCTTTTATTGTGTTATAAGCAAACACAGCACAAAGGTCTGCATTAACACGCTACAATCTGTACACTTAGACCCAAAGGGTTCTCTCCAGGCTTTGGCATGGCTATATCTAGGGAGACAAATCGTGCTGCTTCAGTTGATAGAGGCATCAGTGCAGGGAACAGAGGCTAAAATACTTCTGATGATAGTTCCTCACAACAGAAAAGGCCTGTGCTGTAGATTTACAGAATGACAGTCCAGGTCATGCTGCCCTAGAACTGTCAGTAGGCAGAGCTGCTGTATTTGGCATGTTACTGTTTTGTTTTCTTTTCCTGCTGCAGAATGCTCAGTATTGGTGCAATTCCTAGAAAAAGTTCAGAATACTCACTTGCAGAAGTTACTTAAAGATTGCAGTTTACTCCAAAATGTGTTTTCATGTTTTCATTTCACTACAAAGCAACCAAAATGTTTCATTAAGTATTTGTGCTGCTCCACTTTACTATGAGCAGCTCCTTAAAACATCTGTTCATAATGCCTGCAGAATTCAAACAAGGAGCAGGAATTCTGGACAGCTGATCCCCAACTGGGAATTTCTGAATTGCCAGATGGAAAACTGGTCAGAAAAGTAAGTGGGATGCTTTATCACACTCTCCCCACCTGGAGTACTTAACATGATGCAAAAACGCTCAACTTTAGCTGTTTAATTATGACTGATATTTCACCTGTGTCAGTGCCAGAGCTTGTTCAGATTCTGGTAATTTTTGTTCCTTTGGATTTATATGTGGCTTATATCCTTGGATCCATGAAAGGACCATTAAAGGATGGTTTCCTACATAATTCTTCCTCTGCTCAGCTGTATTCACTGAGCAAACAAGGCAAAGAAAGCTACCAGACAGATAGCTTACCTTTTCCAGGGCTACACAATGTTGCATGATGGAGCAAGAAAAATTAATGGAACGACTATCTCATTATCTCTACATTCTCTCTATAGAGGACTATATTCTTGTGTTACACACTATTGTTCTGCCCAACTGTCCATAGATTGTGATGGTATTTTTATCATTCTCTCTGCACATTGCCTAACATAACATGAATGCATTCCTAAGAATCCTTTCTGCATGCCTTCATCATAAGAAGGATAGTTCTACACCTGATGTTGCTAAAACTAAAAACGTGCTGTGTAAATGGGTGAGGTTGACTGAGTAATCCAGTTGCATTCCTAACGAAAGCCAGGAAAATGTCAACTGACCGCAGCAGGCCATCTCTCCATCGTTGCCATCAGAATCATACCTTATATCAAATGCATCCACTTCTGTGATGTTCTGATTTCCATCTGTTAGAGAGAAAAAAGTGATTTAGCCACCAAATCTTTAAAGGGAAAAGTTCGAACTTGTGCATCCAACCGTAAAGTTTAGCTATTAGTGTGAAAGATGAACCAAATTGAACTCATTCACACATCAGCTAAGTAGGCATGCAGTTTAACAACTTCATTAGCATTTGTACACCAAACATTTGGAGGCTGTTCTTAGAATTTTGATTCTAACAATATGAATTTTAGGTGGTCAAGATGTGCACATTTTTTATTTAGCTAGCTATCTGTAGCTACTTGAATACATAAATCATGATCTCGGAATACATAAGGAGTTAGCAGTCTATATTTAAACAGTCTCTTTGGCTCAATAATTAGGAGTTTACATTATCTAAAAATACTTTTTTTTTTTTTAATTTCAGTAGCGCTGCTAATGCAAAACTGAGCAATCTCTGAGGTTGGGTGCAGCTTATGAATCACAGAATCATAAAATCACCAAGGTTGGAAAAGATCTCCAAGATCATCCAGTCCAACTGCCTACCTACCACCAATACTGCCCTACTAAACCATGTCCCTTAGTACCACATCTAAATGTTTTTTGATCACCTCCAGGAACAGTGACTCAACCACCTCCCTGGGCAGCCTGTTCCAGCACCTGGCTGCTCTTTTGGAGAAGAAAGTTTTCCTAATATCCAACCTGAACGTCCCCTCGTGCAGCTTGAGGCCATTCCCTCTCATCCTATCACTAGTTAAGCAGGAGAGAGGCTAACCCCTGTCTCACCACAACCTCTTTTCAGTTTTAGAGAGTGATATGGTCTCCCCTGAGCTTCCTCTTCTTCAGACTGAGCACTCTTACAGCTTCACTGCCTTTCTCTGGACACACTCCATGGTCTCAATGTCTTTCTTGTAATGAGGAGACCAAAACTGAACACAGCACTCAAGGTGCAGCCTCAGCAGAGCTCAGAAGGTAGTATAACCATATGTGTTAGTAACAATTGAAAATATGCAAGATTTTCACCTTCTGCTAAATTAAGTATCACCAGAAACAGAATGCACATGAAGGTAACATTGTGGAAACAACTGGGAATCTGCATATCTTGGGAGGGTGCAAAACTGAAGGTTTGGCAGATGACCAGGCAAAAATACTTAAATCTTTTTTCTTAAACATCTCAGTGAGCTCTTCTTACCATATCATCTTCTTATCATATCATTCTACTACTATCACTAGAGATTAACAACCACATTATGAAAACTATATGCTGTATTGTACCTGTGGTGGTTGGTGTAGGTTTGCTGTCCAACTGGACACGGCCTGCAATCAAAACAGAAGACATGGTCACATATACATATATTTTAAAAATTATTTTGTATACATGATTTTCCTAGTTTTTGTCCTTGTTTTTCACTTCTGACTAAAGCCTTTAGCAAAATGAATTAGCATGGATGTATTGACTGAGATGTTCATAAAGACACTAGAGTAAGCTTGGAGCTCTAGAGCTGACTTTACAAACCCTTATGTTGAACTTAGCAAGGGAGACTGAGAGACAGCTTAAAGGAAGTCATAGCCTTTAAAGTGTTGCTATTTACACACAAACTTCCCATCTGTAAATATTGATCATGCTTTCAAGCCTTGTGTCCTGCAAATATCACTTGTGACCTCTTGTGATGGATAAAAAGCTATTTCAGTTTGCATAAAACAACATGTAGGTCAGACTAATGACAGAAGTGTTGAAAATGAGTGCAGACAGAATGTAGCGGCAACACTTGTGCCTGTGATTTTGTTTATAATATGAGCCAGAGATCTGTATGTTTAAATTTACACTTTTTGCTTGTGTACCTGAGATCTGATACTTTTGCCTCAACTTAAAAGAGAGGGGGAGGAAGGAAACACTTCCAAAATCTTCAACAGACTTTTAAAAGGTTAAAGTCAGACTTTTGTACAGAATATGCTGTCATGTAGATACAAAAACTATGGAATGCCTGAACCAAGGGAGACCTGGGAAAGATGTTTTACTTGCTCTTTTAAATCTGTTTAGCATGTTTCCAGCCTTGAGCTTTTCACTGCCACAGTAGCTTCATTCAGGTAAACAAACAAAAAAAGTGGTGTATGACAAACTGTCTGCTTGTTTTACACAGGCTAAGAATTGACTGTTCTCAAAGGGGGAATTGTCTTGTCTTTTATCTTGTGCAGATGGATTGTTTTAAAGGAATTAAAACTCAGCTATGCACTGAGCTACACAGTGAGATCTGGCTACATGTTCTTTGGATGTATTTTAATCTCATAACATTTCTAATAGGCCAAAGGACACGATACTTAGAAAATACCAACAGCACAAGAAATGCACGTGTATGCCTAACAGCATCCTGGGGAACAAAAACATACAACTACCACCAAGGAAAATAGTACACTTTACCAAAGCCAGGCTTGCTTGAAAAAGAGAATGCCAGGGGTTACAAATTGAAAACATTCAATGTCAGATGATGTCAGTGCCTCTTTGAGTGCCTGGACACTGGGGGTACTCTCAACGAAGGGGCAACACAGAAGAAAACGTTGGACCCTTCAGCCTGAGGGGCCCAAGCCCACGTGTGCTGCAGCTGTTCGGCCTGCACGTGGCTTCTACCATGTCAAGCATTCTAGTTTCACCTCAGTTAAATTATAGGTGTCAACATTTGCACCTTAGCAGTCCAGATTTCAGAAGTCTTTCAGTATATGGCTCATCTCCTCTGAAAGTGAACACTGACTTAGAAACTAATTTCGTTTATGCTTGCAGTAGTTACATTTTGAATTACCGGGTGCTTTGGCAGCAGGTTCCGAGTCATCTATCAGCTTTACGGTAAGAACACCGACCGCAGCGGTGCCGGCGCCTCTCAGCGGCAGGATTTCAGCCTCGAGAGCCACATCTGCGTTCCCTCCCGCCCCTGCACCGACAGCGCACTTATCACCAGCAGTAACCTGGACTTCCAGTACTTTCGTTCCGTGTCCCCATGCAAATCGGTGTTTCCGCCTCTTCCCCCACCCCCCACCCCTTTGTTTCGCAGACGGAGGAGGCCAAGTTCCCCCCCCTCAAAGCGCAACAGCGACCCCGCGGCTCCGCTCCCCGGGACTGGCCCGGGGCTCCGTCGCGCCGCTGCCCTCAGCCCGCAGAGACCCGTGGGGCAGGGAGCGTGCCGGCCGCTAACAGCCGCCCGCCTACCTGCCGCCCGCCGCCGCTCCGCGCCCGACATGTCGAGAGCCCGGCTCCGCGCCCGCCTTGTACCGGCCCGGCCCGCCTCCTCCACGCTGCCTCCGGAGGAAACGGGGCGGGAGCAGCGCAGGCCGCGGGCCGTCCCAACGCGCCCCGAGGGCGCTCAGAGAAGCGCTTTCGCTTGGCCCAGCGCCGGAATGGCGGCGCCTTGCGACCGGTGAGGCGCTGCTGTGCTTCTGAGACGAGGCTCAGGGCTGTGCCAGGCGGCACAGGCATGCACGGTTTCAACTGCTGTAAGGCTTCTGTTACCCACATTCGCGTGAATGAAGGCCTGACAGAGTTGAAAGCTCGCAGATTTGCAACCTCGGTCTGTTACTGCATGAGTACTCTTTGGTGAGCCTGTAACCAGAGCTCAGGTGCTGGGGAGAGCACCCAGAGAATGGCCTTGTGTGTGGGCAGCCTCTGCCTTTTCATGGTCAACCGAAGAGCTCCCAGAGGATTGGTGGCTTGCCAATGTGACTCCCAGCTACAGGAAGGGTCCTTAAGAGATCTGAAGAACTACAAGCCTGCCAGCTTGAGCTCAGTGCCAGGAAAGGTTATGGAGCAGATCATCTTGACAAGATCACGCAGCATGTGCAAGACAACGGGGATGAGGCCTGACCAGCATGGGTTCACAGAAGGCAGGTACTGTTTGATCAACATGTTCTTCTATGATTGATGATGAGGTGGATGAGGGAAAGACTGTCGACTTGGTCTCCTCAGACTTTAGCAAAGCCTTTGGCACTCTCCAACAGTATTCTCCTGGAGAAGCTGGCAGCCTGTGGCTTGGACAGGTACTCTCTTTGCTCTGGGTAAAGAACTGAGTGGAGGGCAGTGCCCACAGAGTGGTGGTGAATGGAGTTGAATCCAGCTGTCAAGAGTGGTGTCCCCCAGGGGTCGACACTGGGGCCCGTCGTGGTCAGTATCTTGACTGATGACCTGTGCACCCACACTAAGTTTGCAGATGACACCAAGCTGGGAGTAAGTGTCAGTCTGCCTGGGGATAAGAAGGCTCTACAAAGTACAGTGGATTGCTGGGCTGAGGTAAGTGGGATGAAATTCAACAAGACCAAGTATCCGGTCAGTGTCACTTTGGTTGCAACAGCCCCAGGCAGTGCTTCAGGGTTGAGACAGAGTGGCTGGAAGGCTGTAGGAGAAATGGACCCGAGGGTGTTGATCAGCGCTTGACTCAGCATGACCCAGCAGTGTGCCCAGGTGGCCAAGAAGGCCAGTGGCTTATATCAGAAATAGCATTGCCAGCAGAAGCAGGAAGATGATTCTCTCTCTGTTCTCAGCACTGGTGAGGCTGCACCTCAAGTACTGTGTTCAGTTTTGGACCCCTCAATACAAGATATCAAGGTCATGGAGTGTATCCAGAAAAGGGCAGTGAAGCTGTGATGGGTCTGGAGCATAGGTGTTACGGGAAGCAGCTAAGGGAACTTGGATTGTTCAGTCTGCAGGAAGCTCAGGGGAGACTTTATTACTCTCTACAACTACCTGAAAAAGAGGTTGTGGTGATGTGAGGGTTAGCTGCTTCTCCTGCATAACTAGGAATGGGGTGAGAGGGAATGTCCTCAAGTTGTGCCAGGCAAGATTCAGGTTGAATGTTGTTATGGTTAAAAAAAATTTCTTCCCTGAAAATGTGGTTAGGTGCTAGAATGGACTGTCGAGGGAGGTGGTTGAGTCACTGTCACTGGAGGTGTTCATGAACTGTGTAGATGTCGTACTGAGGGACATGGTTTAGTGGGGAAGTGTTGGTGGTAGGTGGATGGTTGGACTGGATGATCTTGGAGGTCTTTTCCAACCTTGGTGATTCTATGATTCTGTATCATGTATAAATGGAAGCCAGTGCCCAAACCCATCCTTCTGTACCTAAGCTCTGCAGGTTTGTAACGAGGACGGGTCTGAACTGTGTATCTGGCCCATTGCTTGGTGAGCTCTGGGGCATACTGACGTGTGAGGCAGCTCTCAGAGAGCAGCACTGCTATAGGCACAAGAGGAGATGGCTCTAGATAGGGATTTTCAGTATTTTATCCAGTCTGACTTGTTTTACATGTTTGTTTACAAATAAGGAATTTTGGACATGGTGGCTTCCTTTTGGGTGATGGATCAATGAGTATTTCTCACTGCCTTCACTTGTTTTTCCCATGTTTGGACTTGCTGTCCTGAACCCACTAGCAGCCAGCGAGATCAAGATAAAATTGTTTAAATTCTTTTTGTTTATTCAGACAAAACTAGTACTAGTGGTGGCAATGGTGATGAGGAGACGGTCGGACTGGATGATCTTATAGGTCGTTTCCAACCTTGTGATTCTTGTGATTCTTGTGAAAACAAGATACAACTACCAGACTTCAGCACCTTTCTCATGCTGTAAAACAGATTCTTACTAGCCAGATTTATTTATTTATTGCAAATTGTAGTTCTCTCAGCTGCTATTGGAGCTGCCCCTTACACTTTTTGGCTGCAGTAATTCTGTATGAAGGAGCAACTGCAGAGCCCAGCCTGGGGCTCTGTAGCAGCAATCCGTTGTGTAGCCCTAAGCAGGTAGCTTAGGTCTCAGTGTGTTAAATGACACTGCTAATACAGAATGCAATATCCCTGATTCATTTTAGGATCGTAGTTTAGGATTTAGCATTGTAAGATGTGTTTGGTATAATTTGCAGGGAACTACAAGCAAGAATTCGTGCTACGGACAAAACTTAGGCAAAGGCTCTCTGGAAGATAAATGCTTCCACAACTACCAAAGTGTCATTTGTGTTATTTAGCAGCATTAAGGCTCTTTTTAGTATTAAAAATGGTTTGAGGGAAGCTATGAAATGTTTTCACAGTGCATTTACAGGTAAATACATTAAGGAACAAAACACAGTACTTTCCAACAGTGAAAATTTTTCTTCTATGTCCATTTAAGCATATAATTGAAGCTCATTTTTACTTGAATTACCTAACTAAATTATGACATTGTGTTGGACTCACTGCATCAATGTTTTAATTTTAAACAATCAGGGTACTACAGAGTCACTTCAATTCTGTGACAAAATCTCCTTGTATTTAAAGGCACCACAAGTTATTCAGACATAGTTTTGTAAAACTTGGCAGCCGTGTCTTGCCGTGTTATTTAATACCCACAAATAGGAAAATAAAATCAGGAAGCATGGCCAAGGTACTTTGGCAGGAATTTTATTGTATAAGACACTTATATTGTGTCATGTACCATAAGCTTCAGTGAAAAAAAAAAAAAAAAAAAAAAAACCACCAAAAAATAGTAAAGCAAAAACATATAAAAATACTTCCAGAAGAGAAATGGCATTGCAATCTGTGAGTTAAGTGAACTTTAAACTTTCGGCATAGTTTATTTTCCCTGCTCATGGATGCAGTACTTTGATTTTCAGTCATATTCTGTGGATTTCTAAGGCAAATCATGGCAGCAGGACATGACTCAATGCAAAAGTCAACTGAGGTCTGACAACTGGAGACTAGCAACAGAAAATCAGTACAGAGGGCAAACCCCAAATAATTCAGACATCAGATGATTTCAGCTAGCAGTATGGAAGAGATGACAGAAATAAAGGCTCAGATGTCTGTCAGCCTCACAGAGGTCATAGGAAAAGGTGACAGAAATAAAGGCTCAAATTTCTGTCAGCATCACAGAGGGAATTTTAAATAAAAAGGTTTGTTGGGCTCACTGACCCTACCTGTGGAATCTTCTAGTTTTCAATCAGAATGGACTAAATGAAAGCAAAGATGTATACAGTAGCTAAGTTGTGCCATGAGACAAATATAAATCAACCTCTTTGAACAATATATCCTTTCTACACATATAATACACAATGCATTGTTTAATTTGAAAAATAAAGACTTGAATCCTTTCTAAACTTATGTAACATTACAACCACATTCCAGCATTCTGTCAAACCGAAAGTATATCCTTAGGTCACAAACTGTTCACTTTAGGAGTCAATCCTTAAAAGGATCAACACACTTATCTGAAGAGTGCTGAAGAAGTTAATTACTGGATCAGTTAGAAATATATAGTGCACATATATATCTTGCTTAGGGCTTTTTTCTTTGTTTTAAAACAAACCACAGGACAGAGTACATCAGAGAGATCTGAAGGTCTCAAAGTGAAGGGCTATTCAAGGTGCTATATTAACTGCAGAACTCTCTTACTTATTGTTATCTATCACATACATCAGCTGCGTGGAAACCTAGCATTTGGCCTATATTAGAAATAATCCGAGATTCAACCCTTCTGCACCTCTGATTTCCCCCCATGCAGTTTCCTTTTTTTTTTATAATTGAAAATAGCATTTGTGTTTTACAGTAACATACCCTAAATGTACATACACTAAAAGAGTCTAAGTTCAGTTTCCAATTTGTAGTGTAAAGGAAGTGTAGTGTAAGGAAGACTTAACACTTTTTTTTCTATTTTTCTAAACATGAGGAAGAATAGTGTAGTGACTTTCAAACCAATACATTCATGTCAGTGTTTAATATAAGTCATTAAGGTTGGAAAAGGCATCCAAGATCATCTAGTCCAACCATCAACCCACCACCACCTTGCCCACTAAACCATGTCCCTAAGTGCTGCATCTACACATTTCCTGAAAACCTCCAGACTCCCTCCTGCCACCACAGGGACAGCACTCATGTGATGGTGTGCTCCCCCCACCCCTTCTTTCTTTCTCTCAACTTCCTCCTTCAGCCTGGCCTTGTACATAAGGCCTTGCACAGAAAGACAATGAAGGACAGTACTGGTAACACTTTAACACAGCTTAACGACCACAAATCTGTCTCAAACTGGGAGGCTGAAAGAATGGATAGAAGGCACCTGGTTCAACAGCTGAGTGCCAACTGAGCACGCGCCTAACAACAAAGCATGACTATGAGTCATTCATCTTACCCCATAACTGGTGAGCAGCATAAACAGCTTTTCAAGCTCTCCTGTGTGGCACTGGGCTGCAGGGACAAGATCTCCCCTCAAGCAGAGACATCTCTCAACTGTGGGGCTTGGTGCACTTGAGGCAATGATGCTGCTGGTGTATGACATCCTGTCTTGGTGCTGGCTACCTGCTTCTTTGCTGGAGCCTCCCAAAATGGCCAGAGCTGAAGATGGCCTCATATACACCAGGCAGCTAGGCAGCCCCAGAGCCAGTGCCGGCATCAGTGCTGGCTGCCTCAGCTCTCACCACAGGCCTGGAGCCCAGCACTATGCTACCACAGCAGCCAGAGCCCCCTCTCCAGATCCCACCTCCAGCAATGAGATGTGCCACCTCCTCAATGCCATCTTCCTCTTCAGGAAGCTCAGGGGCATGGCCCCAGTCAGAAACTGGGCGATGAATAAGATTAAGGCAGAGTTTGAGAAGCTGCTCCAGACCAAGTTGACAGGGAAGGTGCTGGAGGAGCTTAGCTTCAGGGACATCTATCTGGGCAATATCCTGCCCATCTTCAAAGCCATCAGACTCATCTGGCTGTTGGTCGGCAATGAGGAGAGCTGCCCCGAAGAGCTGAGCTTTGAGTAGACCTGGAATACAGTGGCGACTTCCATCTGGCTGTTGACTCTGTCTTTGATAAGTCAGCCTACCTCTTCATCGAGATCTGGGTGATGGGGCTGAAGCTGGTCTTCATGCACCTACTCTTCATGAATTGGTCCTTCTCTTTTATGGATGACTCCGTGATAGTCTCTTTTTTTTAAAAAAGAGCATTTGTGTCAGGCCTGAGAAGCGTAAAACATTTGTTTCATTCCAGTTGTTTTACTTCATTCCTAACTGCTGGACATTCACACCTTTCAGAGATCTGTCTTATCCTCATAGTGACACATACATGAAGCTCTCTGGCTGTCAAGGTATGGCTTACATCCTAAGTGTATAACTGCATCAAACAACAGCTGAACGATTGATTCACAAGCTGCAAGCAAAGAGACATTCAGTTAGAAGTACTCTTTAGATAGAATACAAAACTAATAGGCATGACTGGCAAACTGAGAAGGATTTTGAAAAGCAATCTTTTCTGAGCATTGCAAACAGACTGTCAAAAGAAAAGAATAAACTGATATAGAATCAGCTAAATTGTGATTAAAGATTTTTCACATACCAGTCACAACACTCAAGGTGATTCACTGGCTATGGAATGTTGTTGGTGTTAAAAGCATGACTCAGTCTTGGAAAGATGAAAGAACTGTTATACCTTTTACTTTCCCAATTTATCACGGAACCATAGAATGGCCTGGGTTGAAAGGGACCACAATGATTATCAAGTTTCAAACCCCTGCCATGGGGCAGGGTCACCAACCACCAGACCAGGCTGCCTGGAGCCACATCCAGCCTGACCTTAAATGCCTCTAGGGATGGGGCATCCACAACCTCCTTGGGAAACCTGTTCCAGTATGTCACCACCCTCTGTGTGAAAAACTTCCTCCTAATATCTAACCTAAACCTCCCCCTTGTCTAATCGCTACCCACCCTCATAAACAGCCTATTTATGCAAAGCTCCTTTAATAGGAGCTCAACAGAAATGAGTAAATAAATATTCACCAGTTCTGACAAAGCAGAAATACAGAAATATGGTGACCTCTTCGCAGTTACATGAATCTGAGAGGTTCAAATACAGGCTTATTCTAAAAACTGATTGTTTTCAGTGGAACTCTTTACTGAAAAAGAACCATTGTCTAAATTGTGTGGTTATGTCATGTATTGATCAGATGCGGGCCAATAAACAGAACAAATGCAATCACAGGATTGTAGACTGTTCGGAAAAAACCTAAAATATATGCACTAAGGGATTGTATTAAGGGATAGTATTCTACCATAATAATGTATTATTTTAATACTTCATTTCACAAAAGGAAACAATTGAGTATTTTCCTACTGTTTATATGTAGTAGACCTCTAGAAATCAGTCAGCAGAACAGTCAACATTCAGTTGACACTACACTACATGCACTACACTATGCAAATGCAACAATTATAGTGTGTTTTGATAATCCTAGAAGGGAAGCCTTATTTTTTCAGCTCAAGGTTAGTTTTAACTCTGGTAATTTTCCTATGCTGTGTAATTGGGCAGGGAGCAGCTCAGCTGCATCTTGGCTGCATACAGAAGGAAAGAACAACAACAGCAACAGCATCAGTTTATGGAAATGTAGCATTACTGTGCAGCAAAAAGATTCTTTGCCAGACAAGCTTAGTAAACCTTAGGGACAAAAAAAAAAAAAAAAAAAAAAAAAAAAAAAGGCATTTATCAGACTTACCCTGTACATTCTCTGATATACCAAGTGTTTTCTGCACATCTCTGCAAATTTTGGAGAGGCAGGACTGAAATTGCTCATCACAGTCATTTTTTTTATTGCCACAAGTATCATAACATCTATCGTGGTGATTGCAGCACTTTGTCATCAAAGGGATACCAATGTCAAACTGTGGGGAAAATCCCACATGCACCATGAGTAATGTATAAGAGAAAAGAAAGAGTCTATGAACATGATAGAGTATAAAAGTTAGAAAACAAAAACTAAAGTAATCAGCAGCTGTCATTCACTTATCTCTATCGTTTGCTGTTCACTAAGCTGTGCTGGTTTGACCCCAGCAAGCAGCCAAATACTCACATAGTTGCCTGCTTAACCCCTGCCCCTCACAGGTCAGGGTAGACAACAGGCAGGTCAAAAACAAGAAAACACATAGTTCAAGACAGAAGTTTAATAAGTGAGCAGAAAAGGGAAAAGCCACTCAAAGTAAGCCATGCAAAAGCAATCACTCACCAACCCCTCATGCCCAGCCTATCCCTCAGAAACACTCCCTCTCTGCCCCTTCTCTATCCACAACAGTTCTATTGCTGAGAGTAATGTTACATGGTAGGGAACATCCCTTTGGCTTCCGAGTCTGTCTCAACTGCATCCACTCCCAGCTCCTTGCCCACATATTATTGCCAAAGCATTGCCCGAGCTAACAAAAGCAGGGACATAGCACACAAGTGCTGTCTCATCCTTAGAAAGTGAGAGGAAAAACACCAACCAGCTAAAGGAAAGTCAGCATATGAAAAACCACACACACACAGAAACCCCCAAATGGACTTACATGAACTCCAAATAGAGGTGATCCACAACCACTTGGCGGCGAAGGCTTATATCCATAGCGAGGAAAGGGCTTTGATCCTGAAAAAGATAGTTTCTAGTGCTTCAAAAAGTTTTTTTTCCAGATTTTTAGCACTGTCAAAACTCAGCGCAGGCATTCTGATGGGCCTGAGACAGCACCAGCTGCACATCTGATATAAGCACCTGAATGTCTGCAACTCTTATCAAATTGAAAGAACTAAGCACATTATAAATAATAATAAAGAAATAATAAAACAATGAGAAGGCACCTGAGCAAATATTTACTTTAGATTTCAAGTTAAAAAAAGAAAAGCCTCGAATATCTGAAACTAATACATCACACATAGGATTACATTATAAAAAAACAGAGGTTCTTTGAAAAATTAATGAACTTACTCTAAGGTACTTTATATGCAATCAAGAACACTACTCTGATGCTTTCAGCTTAACCTTTGCAACTCCCTGGCAGGAAGCACGGCACTGCTCGGGCTCGCTGCCGGCTCCCCGCAGACGCCGCTGGAAGCGGGTAAGGCCGCCGCTCCTGGAGCGGGGCAGGGCGGCACGGCGAAGCCCGCTCTCGGAGCTACAGACAGCTGCCGGAGGGGTCCCCGCTCGCCCTCCCGCTCGTCTCACCATCGCTGCATTTGTACTGGCAGAGGCCGTCCTCGCCACCCAGGAGGTCGAGGGCCGCGTTGAGGTACACGTCGATCTTGTGCACGCCGTTCCGGATGGTTTTCAGCGTCATCCTCCAGTCCGGGGTCTGCGGCGCCTCCTGGCTCCAGGCCGCCGGAGGCCGCGGGCCTACCCAGGCACCCGCCATCAGCAGCGGCAGCAGCAGCAGCAGCAGGGCGCGGGCCATGCCCGCCGAGCAGCACCCCACCCCACCGGGCACTCACTAAGCCACCACCGCGCGGCCGCAACGCCCCGCGCGCACAGCCCGTTCCGCCGCCATCGGCCCCGCGGGCGCCGCCCCAACACTGGGCGGGACTGAGGGCCGGGCGTGGCCTGCTGGGGGAGCACGTCTGGAGTCTGTTTGTGGCCCGGCGTCGCCGCGTGGGGTGCTGGGAGCGGAGCTGCTCTGGGGCTTTTCCACGTGCGAGCGATTCGCTTCCAGGTAACGGCACCAAGCGTGCGCGGTGCGGCCGCAATTAGGGCGGTGTAGGAGGACTTCTGTTCAGCGCCGAAAGCCTAGTGTTGCGGTGCTGACTGGTACCCTGTGAGTCCCCTGCTCTAACAATGCGTTCTGCGCTTCTTAGGCGAGGCAGGGTGGAACCACGCGGGAGTCGTTTTAATTTCTGCAGCGAAAGCCTTGTTTTAAGACGTGTGGAATTCCTCAGAATACAGGCATAGTAGGATTTTAGGACACAGGTAACCGCAGGGGACGGGAAATGTAAAGAACACGGACAGGCGAGATCAAAAATACCTGGTAAATGCTGCTGCGTGTTCGGGCTTTTGTTTGCTTGTTTGTTTTTCCTCTTTCTTCCTCTTTTCTTCTTTCCTCCTCTTTTACGTTCGTTATTGTTAACTGGAGAAGTAGTAGGAAAAGCTGTCAGCAGATGTTGTCAGACAGAAGAGGGAGCTCTTGCCGCACCTCTACTGGAAAGTGCCCGTCCCTGAGGCTGCTGTACGGAAGCCCTCCTTCGGCGGAGCAGTTCCAGGGAAGGGGTGTTGTGCTCACACACGTTCCTGAACGGAAAGCCTTGGTAGGGGCGGGTAAGGAAAGCAGTCTTTACTCTTGCTTTGCTCGTAGGTGACCGACTTGCCCAATTCATGCTGATGTAGCTTTTTCTTTTTTTTTTTTTAACAAGTCAGTGGAGAATGAAGTCAATGAAAATGTCAAAATGTTGCCTGAAGTATGTAATGGTGAATCATTGAAAACCAAGCTCCAGACCAACCCCCAAACTCACGAAACTTGCACAGAACCCACCCCTTCTCCCCAGTGTCTATGTGAACATATACTATTGATTTGGTGGGATAGCTGATGGAGAGGAATGAAGCAAAATAGGTCTTTTTTTTCAAACACTTGTAAATTGGAATCCAGCAAAGGGTGTTACAAAACTGTTGCACAGTTTGACAGGACTGAAATGGTCCTGAAGTCATTTGTACCAATACAAAACTACTGGCTTTTAAAAAAGAGCCAGAACTTTCCTAGTGGACTCAGAGCTTACCCTACCTACCACATCATTCTCTTTGTGGGTAACTTTCTGAATAACTGCATGGCCTAACTTCCTGTGACTGCATAGCACAGGATCAGAGGCCTGTAAGGATGTGTTTTTTCTTTGTGTTACTCATCAAAACATCAACAAATCTCACAATCATGTTCAGTCCATCACACGGTCTGAAGTTCTGTTTCTGGGTAAGCTTAAAGGATCATCCGCCCAGCAAAGCAGCATTCTGAGGGTTTCTGAAGACCTACACCCTGATATGATGGAATTGCTTTTACATTCTCTGGGTGCTGTCCTTTCTGTGACATTCACATATTGGTAGTGTAGTTGGTTTTCTGACCGCTGCTTTCAGTATGGTTGTCCATTTAAAATAAACAACTGAAATAACCTACTGAAAGCAGTGTGAAATATAGGGAGAGAGAAAAGAAATAACAGCAACAAAAAGTTGTCCTTGCGGTGAACATGGTTTTATTAGCTAATTTTGCCGTGGACTTATATGACTGTAAAACTCTTTTGTGCAGACTTCTGTAAAGCTGTTGTATTTGTGAAGAGCCGAACATTTTCAAACTACATTATTTCAAGATTTGTACTAATAGTTGCTAAGGTATATGGCTGCTATTGTAAAAATGGACTAGTGTTAATTTCTGCATGGATGATAACAAGTATTTAGTTTCCTGAGCTTCAGATATTATACCGTGAAATGAGACTCCGTGTCACATGGTGGCTAATCCAGTCATAATAGCTGGCAACTTGTGTATAGACGCCAGGGTGACCGGCCTCCCCACAGTTTTCACCCCAACTCACAACACCCCAGACATACGCCACGTTTTCTGCATCAAAGCAGACCAGGGGACCTCCTGAATCACCTTTGCAACTGTCAATGGATCCATCATAAGTACCTGCAGCAAGAGAGGGGAAACAACAACAACTCAGAAGTAAGTTTATATGCAAACTAGCACACAAAGTAGAGCTCAGGTGGCATTTTAGATCCATGTCACTTCCAGGCAGGTGCCTGCCTAACAGTCACTAGTACTTGAAGTTCCCAACCTCTTTGATCTACTACTTCCTAATTATTTTGAAGTGCAGGCCTCTTTATAATTTTGGCTGGGCCAAAAGCTCATTTGCTTTCGTGTCAGGAATGTGATTCTTGTTGTATATTGTGTAACAGAGAAGAATTCAGATGTATCATATATTATATCATTAGAAGTAGCTTATAAAAAGGGGACAGAAAGTAGAATAAAAAGGTAAGATTATTAGACTGATCCCTCTGGAAATTAAGCTATAATATGCATGTTCCTCTACATCTGCTATTGATGTCCTTTCTACCCAGTAATACGTTGGCCAATTTCCTCTGAGCTATGCAGAAGCAGAAACCTCAAAATTTATTTCTCTACAAGCTTTATGGCAAAAGGTGGGCAGGTCCACGGATAGTACATGAATGATGAGATACAGGAGTGTGCAGCTGTGTTTAACTGGAGCCCTTGATAGGGCACTTGAAGTGCAGACCATCTGGAGCACCAGGTGACAGCTCTGAGACACAGCATATGGGCTATGGTGCTGTCTTCAAGTTTCTGGGATTTTGAAACTACTTGTTTCCAATTTAGCAAATGTAGTGGTTGTAAAAATAATAATAATAATTTAAAAATAAAAGAGGAAAGAATATCATATTGGCAGAAATTTTATAGAGTTGGAATACAATTTATGCTTTGTCCCATAGACTCAGTGGAAGTGTGTAAAGTTGTCTTTCACTCCTTTCTACTTGGTTGATAGACCTAGTATGAAGGAACCCATACTGAGCAAGATTCCCCATGTTTTTAAATATGTAACCTCTTTCTTGAGTCTCTGCATTACTGAGAAAGAGTTTTGTGAGTATTTCAGGATTGGAAAGACTAATAACAACAAAACTAGATTTTGTTGCCCTTACTCAGTTGCACTAACGTTACCTTGTTTCAGTAACTTCAGCAGCTACCAGTCCTTAATTCCAAAATTTATATCTGCATTCACATTGTATTGAATTTATTCACAAATGGTTAAGCTCTTATATACAGTTTTGATTTGTCTTGTTATGGAGTTTGTTTAAATCCTGCCTTTACTTCAGAGTTAAAGAACGGTTGAAACTATCTGTCCTGTGAGTTGAAAACTCATTGCTCTTTAAGACATGTGTTTGGCAATACCTTTTGTTACTTGAAAAGCAAAAATGTGTACTCAAAATGCTTATTTTAGCATTAGGAATGACAACCAGCTTCCTGGCCAGACTAATCTTTGTTTGAAAAGTTTATAGTATTTTTCCTGGGGTGTGATTTAGTGGTAGAAAACATCTCAACAGATGAGTAGTCACATGCTAGTCTGCAGGATTGTGAATGTGCTCCAAAAAAGGCATTTGCTTTATTATGTTCCTGAACCAGAATAAAGTAGAGGTAGGAGTAAGTTCAGTGGGCTGTAAAGTGCTTGTGTGTTTAGAAAACGTGACTCCAACTGTGTGCTGAAATTTGCGTACAATCGCTGAAACTTGGCATACTGTCACAATAACTGTTTATAATTAGATAGTTAACAGCAGATGACTGTAGGCTCCAGTGGCTAGTGCTTTGCTAATGACAACGTTGTTGCATTTGATTTATTGCATTTTTCAAGTCTAAAAGATTTCCCAGTCAGACCTTAAAAACTGTGGGCATGATGGTAAGGAAATTATAGTAAGAAAATTCATACTTGCCTGCACATGCCATTTTTTGTAAAAATCGGCCTGGATACATTTCAGAACAATTCTGAAATAAATTAACATTTCCCCATTTGAGCACGTATTGTTTGGTATATCCTAGAAAAGAAAACAGTAAACTTTTTCTAAATTTAAACTGATAAATGTGTATGAAACACTTTCAATATCATAAGTTGAATGGTATAGATTTGCTTATTTATTGAATGTAATCTTAAATATTATAAACCAGGTACCTTAATCTGCTGCTAACACTCGCCCCACATCCATTGCCCATATGTTTAAAAATAAAAGCAGAGTGGTTAAATTGTAGTATTAAATGCAGTAGTTTCATTTTTTGTGATTTTTACTCCTTTCCTTTGTTATTTTCTTCATATTTTTTTTTCCCCATGTTTTCCATACCAGGGTTTCCAGATGCTATACTACTGGGAGACCAGTATATTGTTTTCTTTTAAATGGAGAAATGACTCTGATCATCTTTGTTACCTCTCTTTCTCAGAAAGATGAGAGGACTGGAACTTGCAGATACAAGTGAGCTATGTAGTACAAGGTTAAGAAGAGGCCCTGTTTTGGTCTATGTTTGGTGGTAATTCTCAACTTTGTATTTTGTTTATGAACTGCTAGTGCTCTTATGCCTGGCTGCAGTCATTCTGTGATAAAAACCAACTGCTTCCAAAGGCTTTGAAAGCGTGACTGTGTTGGACCTAACCTTCATTGGTTGAACCTATGCATGGTTGAGATGAGATGTGCAGAGCTTCATAACTGCTGATTGCATCTCAGATCCGTTTGGGCAGGGCACAGAGGTCTGGCTGTGACCATGGGCTGTTTGTTAAATACTGTTACCAGGTTTGCATAGATAAACCTAAGATAAATATGAGACTGGTAATTACAGTGGCTTCTTCTGGATGCCTCAGAGGTACTAAACAGCTCTTGTCTTCTTTGAGAAGCATGTATAGGTGCAGCACAACAAATAAGTTTTTTGCTTATGCATATGTTGTCTGAATGCTGCCATCTCACTCCTGCTGTCTCATTCCTGCTCTCTCGCTGCACTGTGCTGACACAAATGTGCTGCTGTGGAGTCAGGCTGCAGATAAAACTGTAAACCAAACATTGCCTTTTATCAGGCTAGTTCTCAAAAAGGTGTCCTCCAAACCAATTTACTGGGACATTACAAAAAAGAGAACTGACAGCCAAATGCCAACAGCATGTGTTTGCTGTGCTCAGCCTCTTGCAAGTGCTGTGTGTGCACCACTCTTTAGCCTTCTCAGTATGAGAGCTGACCACTGTTTGAAAAACATAGCTAAAAATAATACATTCTGGTAGTAAGCACTGAATCAAATACCTTTCTCTAGTCCCCATCCAGAAACCTTGCATTTATCACCAGCCTTGAACATATGCTCTGACCAGGGGATGCAGGCAGGTGTGCTGTATTTCAGGGAGCACTCTCCTTTTCCGTGACCTTTCAGCTCCAGCAGAGCAATGTCATTTTCATATGTTGCAGCATTATAGTTCTCATGGATTATCAGTTGCTTTAGTCTGTAAGTGTCTGTCTCCCTGTCATACTGTATTGTATCCAGCAGCCCAATCCAGACACGGTATAGATGAACTCGAGTTGCTCTGGAAAAAAAGCCAATGAAGTAAAAAATATGTTTTGGTACATTACACAAGCACTGTATGTTTCAATTAGTCATAAATTTTTGCATTTTACAAAGTTTTCATAGAATAAAAAATCATATTATACACTATACATATTATATATATAGTTTCTTTCTGGACTTGCATGTCCAGATTGTTCTGAAGCAAGGCTGGTGACGCTTACTGCTGAGCTGAAGTTCCTGAAAATCCTGCAGGTAAGACAGAAAGACTGTATTAAAGGCCAGTGTGTTAAGTGCCTCCACAAAGGGAAAGCAAGGCTTATGCCTCTGATAGCAGATGAAGGAAGAATGAGCAAATACACCTGGAACACTGGGCTAGGTTAGGCAGGTCTTTCCTGCCCACTCCTGCTGGCACTGGGGAATGTGTGGCACCAGGGACGTTCCTGGAGGACAGGTGCTAGACCTTCCCAGTGCTGAGAGGAGGTAACTCATAATTATGTTTTTGCTCAGTGACAAAATACTTTGCCTTTGAATCCCTCCCATTGTTAATGTGAGCAAGTCAGTGATTTTAGTTGATTTGTTAAATGGGCAAGTAAGAATTAACAACCTAGTAGCTGAGAAGAGCAATAATGCACAGATTCATCTTTTCTACTTTGCAAAGAAGTAATTTCTCAGGTTGTTGCTTTTACCTGACACAGTGTGCAGCAGTCAGAACCCAACAGCCACCAATATAAACCCCTCCACAGTACACTGTTGCACCTTCAGTGCCAGTGTCTTTAATTGCCACTTGCCAAGGGAATTCACCCTATTAAAATGACAGAAACCCAAATAATAAGAAATTATCATTGTGCTATTTTTTGTGCATAAAGGGAAACACCATATCACTTCATCTCCGTGACAAAATCTATTAAGAAATTATCTGTAATTTGGGCTCTGATACAAAGGCTCTGTATTCTAAACTACGGTAACTTTTTTGTTTTCTGACATTATGCAGTGTCTCCCTTCCTCCAGCTTTCTGTCAAGAAAATCCTGAAAAAAAATAGATGGAAGATCTGATCTGGTATGATCAAACATTACATTTATGACTATAATTATCATACATAGTATAGTGTTAAGTATTTTGCTGGATCGTTTTCAATGCATACTTGCACTGTAATGCTGGATTTTGTAGCTTGGTGTTTTACCTTATTAACTGTGCTTCTATTTATATTCATTCAGTGCAATGTAAAATATGAAATTAATGTTGTAACTGACTTTGTTATTTCTGTACGTTTTAACAGAAGGACAGTAATGAAATTTAAACTGTTACTGAATGAACACATGAGCCTATATTTGTAAGGTTTGTGTGTGGAAGGGAGGGAGGAGGAAGATGGAGGGATATTATTATTTTTTACCTTCCTTGCAATTTGTCCACCTATGATTCTTTTCCGTCGAGTTAATGTGAGATTTACAACACCACAGTTTATTTGGGGAAGGAACGTCTTTGCCAGTTTTCTTTCTTTAACAAAAAGGAAAAATGTGTCTCAGAATTCAAGCATTCATTTTCTCTATTTGGAGACAGACTTATCTTTACACTGAAATCATGAGTGCTGTGAGTATGCAAGTAGCTAGGAAAGCATCTGTTTTTCTTTGAAAATTACTTCTGTCTTAGCATCACATTATTTCTCTTTATTTTCCATTGCTGACAACATTCAGGTAAATAATTTCAAAGCAGTGGCCATAGACTTGCTTAGAGTTTACCTCTTTCCGTTGCTAATGCACAGATGTGGATCCTGAGGCAGGATGAATTATTATTATTGTTATTGAGATTAGTGGAAATAGTTAAATCCCAGAGCGTGTACTACTAAACCACAAAGTCCATGTATGAGTGTTGCAGGTCTGGCTAACTGGCTGGTAGCTAGAAAGCCACTAAAAAGAGGGTATGCAGGGTTTGTGGGGGGTTACTTACCTGCATCCATACTGTGATTTTCGTCATGTTTTGGCTTGCCTGTAGTGGAATAATAGAATACTAAGAATATTGACAAATATTTACAGCGTTCTATTACTTAAATGTTTAGTGGTGTACCAAAATCATGGTACATTTTTAACTGGATAAGGTGCATACCATTTCACACAGACAGCAATACTCTATAAGCGTGGTGCCTGCTGTTTCCTTTCTTCCTAGGCACTCTGCTGCCACAGCTTACAAATGATCTGCATCCAGCAGATACTCATTTATAACCACATGATACCTACTCTTCCTTCTTCTTGTCCAGAGGACCTTTCTGCAAAGAAACCCTGCGAAATGGCCTCCTTTGGTTTTTTTTGTTTGTTTGTTTTTAATCTCTAAAGCAATAGACCGCTCTCCTCTACCAGGAAACACCAGAATTTCTTCCTCCTGCCCCATCAATCCTTTGGAGCTTTCTAAAGCCCAAAGGAGCATTAGGCAAAAAGGTAAAAGGATACATATTTTTTTCTTTCCAATTTAGATGCTGCTGCTCTGTACTCCGTGCCTCCTTTAACACTTACTCCTTTTAAGGGTAAGGGAGGGTATTCAACACAAGAGGTAAACTAAACGCTTCCTGAATCTGGTTTGTCAGCTTTTATTCAAACAAAATACCCATTGAATTCACTTCCTAAATGGAGGCTGAGGATTGGCTCTGTTCTCATGTTACTGACAGTAATGTTTACTTCTAGGGTTCAGTTTACCTTTACCAATTACCATGTACCAAAAATGTTTACTTTTTGGCTTTACACTTTGTCTCTTATCTAAAATATTCTAAGTTCAAAACAAAACAAGGTATTTTCAATGGTAAGGAGAACAGTACAGATGAACTATTATATTAACAAACTAGTTAAATTAATTCCTTATACACAAGGAGGTTCCTGCATGCTCCATCTACATTTTCTTCCCTAAAACAGGATACCAATTTGATAGATGTTCATGCATGCAAAAGTCGTAATCTGCTTTAAGCCTCCTAAAACATCATCTGTTTCTTCTGTCCTTTAGTTTTCTTGCCATTTATTTCTGGTAGGAAGGGAAGGAAGAGTATGTAACCTTTTGTTAGTCTCCTAGTAAATGTAACATAACATCAGGAAGACTAATTCTTGCATGCATTTTGGTTTTGTTAATCTGACAAATGACTTAAGAACGTGCATTGTGTAGTCTGTAGGTTTAATTTAGCATAACAAAAGTAAAAGAAAGAAAAACACATCTTAAAAGGAAACCTGAACAGAGAGCTTGAGCTTCATCCTCTCCTGTTAGGCAGTCAATTTCTTTGTTACACACATTCTTTTTTGGAATACAGATATTTGATCGACAGTGGAAACTGTTGTTTCTGCATTCTGTAATATAACAGAAGTAAAATGGTAAAGCACGGGACTATATGATTCAGTGGCCTCATGTAACTAGAGAGCTTCTTAAAAAATAAACCCGATAAAATATCCATGTTATGGGGGACTTTGCTATTTATAAATAGATCCTGAAAGTGGGGTCTGTAAGTGTAAAATGATGTGAATACTTGACTCTGCTCATTTTACTGTCTTGGTGTTTTAAAATTTATGCTATTAAGAAGGATCTCATTTTAGTTTAAGATAGTTCACTGAAAAAAACCAACATGGTTTTGTTTGATTACTGTCAGTTTTGCCCTATTTGAAAATACATTTAATTCTGTGTAATACAGTTGGGTTTTTTTTCTTTGTTTTTGTTTGTATCAACAGCCTCCTAAATCTCATTATTTTTTTATTATTGGAAGAAATCCAGATCCTCAGAGATCAGTTGCTTGCTTTGGAAAATTGCAATATTTATATTAGTATAATTATCTAACTATAGAATCATAAAACTTTTTTGTACTTTCCTATACAGAAACTATAGTTTTTTTGTTTGTTTGGTTGTTTTTTTTGCTTTTTTTCACAATAGAGACTTTATTATTACATCACTGTAAGAATTAATTTTTTGTGGATATATTTTTGCTGAAATGTTCTTTAAACAGCTGAGAAAATAAATTATTACCTTTACAGCACAGTTCATCACTTAGGTCTCCACAATCATTTATACCATCACAGGTTTTAGTCACAGAAATGCACTTGTCATTTGCACAATGGAACTCATGAGCTGAACATTCTGTGCAGTGAGATGAAAATGAAGTTAGTATAGAAATGACTGTAGGTTCACAACTGCCCAAGGAAACACTCAGCATACACCTTTTATTCACTCAGTTTGACCTGTCAATAGTAGGCAACTTAAGGCCTAGTTGAGTAAATAGGAATCTTTTTTTTTTTTTTTTTACTGTTTTCATTGCCTCCTCTTCAGACTTTCAATGTGACTATGTATTTTCTCCCTCCAACTTTGAGTGACCTGGCAAAAGAGAATTTTGTTTCTTCCAAACATGGATGAAAGCAGAAATGTTAGCGTGAGTTGATCTCCCAAAAGCAAGAACAAAGGAAGAAGTAGGAGGTTGTCATCTGTCTCCTCATCAGTTAACCTAGGAGAAACAAAAGTCGTGGGATGTAATATGCCTTGGAAGGGAAGGGGGAGCAGCCAGAACCATGGGTGAAATTTGTCCACTTTTGGGTAGTATCTGTCAAGATATTCTAGGAGCAACAGTGCATTATTTTCCAAAGTCATAAACTCAAGATTGCCTCAGTTGTCTTAAATGTTTGCAAAAGGATTATTTAAAAAAAAAGATAAAAATTAAAAGATTTCATTGCAGGTTTGTGGTGGCTGAGATTTCAGCAAAATATATCCTAAGTTTATATATTTCAAATAAACTTAACATGAACAGCTTTTAGTAGATTTAAAGCCAAAAAATCCCTACTAACCTCGGAGAGTTTTCTGGCACTGGAGGCTAACAAATCCCTCATTACTAGCTCTCAGTTTCTTCTCTATGTAACATTCAGCAAGACTTGTCTCTAGGCCTCTGCAAGTTATTTGGAAGCAGTGTGATGGTTCTGTGATGTTGTAGTCAGTGTGGTAATATTCAGCACCTCTGTAAAGATACAAATAACAGTAACAAATTCTGTAATTTCACAGTGGATTGTCCTCTGCTTTTATTGTTTAGAATTTATATGATTTTCCCCAGTGTTAAGGAACTTTGATGGCTAAAGCAGCTTAAAAAAAAAAAAAACAGATTTCCCATGGAGTGTTATAAGGGTAAGGAGGAAAGTAGGAGATATTTACTTTGAAAGAAAAAGTTAAACAAAGTGCCAGTTTTTGCCAATTCCATCATAGAACTGGCACTGAATCTGTGCCACTCTCATCTCAGTTACTGTGTATGGCAATAGATAGAAACCATCTTGCATGAGGTTGAGTACTGGTGGTGCCATCAAAACCAATGCATATTGAGGAAACTCAGGCTACTGCAAGATTGGCATTCATTAATCATCTGAATGTAATCCTCTACCAGTGTGTCTCTCTTCTCTCTTAAGAAAATAAGGAATGAGTAAATAAATAACTGGAAAGACTTGCAATGGGAGTCAAGGGCTGAATGCTCTGTCCCAGAACAAACCTCTCTCTATGCTATCTAAAGAGGTATGAATCAGGGCTGGGAAATATTTAATCCTCATCTATAGGGAACAAATGTAGGCACTGTGATAGCATTCTTAGTCTCTGAGAGGCAGTCCTATGTGGCTCAGTCACGCTATTGTTTTAAATCATTATGTACAGGATATAGAGTTGACAGTTCATGATGACCTCACTGTGTAAATCAGATCATTGGTATGGACTTGGAAAAAGAACAAGCTGTTTGTGGCCTCAGCTGTTTCTGGTGGGCAAAGCAAAAAATGGTGATGAAGGGTCAAGGGATGAAGGAAAAAATACTGTGTTCTGGTTCTTGTTAGTCTGGCTGCTGCAAGTAGCAAAACACAGCTGTACTGTTTGGCCAGCCAGTTTAAGAAACTTTTCCCTACGAGCAGTTAATTGATCACAGCCATTTGGGGATCAGCCATCTATGCACTTTCCCTTATACAGACTTGAGAGAAAACTCATCTATCAGACTTCAACTTTATTTTAAAAGTAAAATACTAATCGTTTGAACAGTTGTTATTTGTAAGAAAATGCAGAAATCTGTTTTGGCTTTTGCTTACAGGAAGCTTTACTGTAGCCGATATATTGTTCATGGATTTTCTCTTAATAGTTGGCTGACTGACTGACCCTTATAGAAGCATCACTATTCGTTCACATCCATTGCAGTCACAGAGAGAGAAATTCCCCAAACTTACAATTCAAAGCCAAGGTGTCTGCAGGCCACGTTTGCTTCATTCATAGTCCACATACTCTCACATACGAAAAGGTCCTCGTTATTGACAGGTTTTACTTGAAGCAAATGTGAATCCTTATAGACCAAGGAGATTTTAAATGTTTCTAAAAATAAATAAATAAATAAATTGCATACAAATTTGTATTCTATAGATGTATCTATTGGAAAGACAGCACAGGAAGAAACCAGACCTAAAGTATGTTGTAGGTATCCAGAGTTCATATGGAATGAACAGCAGGTTGGGAATCAGAAGCTTGAGGTATCACTGCAGATTTTTCTGAGAACTGATGTTACGGCTTTGAGCCTGATGCTTTTTAAAAATATACCAGCTTCAGAACAAACGAAGATAACAGTTCCTGCCCTGGAAGCATATTTGGAGGTCTTCTGAGGAAAGGTTGCATCTTAGTGTAAGACTTTTGTTAGAGCACTTTCAGTAATCAAATGAATGACTGATACATTTTGAAAAAAAAAATAGATCATAGTACCTGTGGACATGCATTTTCCCTTGTTCAGAAACTTTGCTTCGGGACGTTGACACTCATAGCTCTTTAGGTGGCAGTAAGTATGAAACTGCTTTCCAGTGGTAGAACAAACTGAAGTGCCATTCTTTGGACACTGGTAGGGAAGCTTACAGAGACATTTTCCCTCCACACATCGTTCCCATGGGTCACAAAAAACTTTCTTACAAGACTTGTGTGTGTATCTGTTGCTTAAACAGTCTTCTAGGAGGTAAGTAGCTCGCTCAGCTGGCTGACTGTCTTGCTCAAGTGGCTGAGCAGGCTCAACATATGAAAACTGTTCTGTATTATTAGATGCTGCATTCTGCAAGGCACAAAATAAAAAACAAAACAAAACAAAACAAAAGCAACCCAAAACCAAATATTGAACAGGACTAGAGATGGCACTAGCAGTTCTGCAGATCCCCTGTATACCTCAGCAAAGTGATTGTGAGCCTTTTCCTATCTTGTAAGAAATGAAAGTGCTAAATATCTGTAGTGTTTTTCCCCTTGTCTTTGAGATATCCACCTTTCTGTTTTTCTGGATTTTTTTTCTTTTCTTTTTCAGATCATTCACCTGGTATGATTTTCACTATTACTGGTCACTCACAAACTATACTCTTCAAAAATCAGCTCAAGTGTGCAACAGAAGATGATAAACATTTCAAGCCAGTGGTTTATAGCACACCACAACAATGGAACCGTAAGCAAATTAAAATATAAGGGGACTTAACAGAATCACACAGAATGGCCAGGGTTGGAAGGGACCTCAAGGATCATGAATCTCCAACCTCCCCTCCCCCCCCACCACAGGCAGGGCCACCAACCTCCACATTTAATACTAGACCAGGGTGCTCAGGGCCCCTTCTAAGAAGAAAAATAAAATTAAAAAAAAAAGAAAAGTAGGAACTTGATTTTTTTGAAGACCTTTTTATTGTCTCAGTTGACTTTAGCCAATAACTACTTAGAAACAAATAAATCTAAAATTAATGATTTGTTTCATTGCAAGTAACACATGTAAGTATCTTCAACAAAAGTTAAAATTGAATTCCCCTCCCAGTCCATTTTGTTCCCGTATCTTTGATAGCAGTGGGTTTGCAGTGTGGTTTCTGGTTGTTACAGACTGCAAGAAGTGCTCCTGATCCTTCCATCTGACTGACTGTCTCTAGGTAAGTGATAACACCTATCCCTGCAGCTCTCTGCTTATTCTGTTGCTGCCTGAGTGCTTTTGTTCACTAAGATCTGAGGGTAAGGGGAATGTTGAAACGTGAAAAATATGTAGCTAGACTTAGAATAAAGATGAAAAAGAAATGTCAGTTGTCAGATGAGATTTATCAGCTTTGAGTGCATCCACTGAATCAACAGAGCCAAAGTTTAAAGTTCTCATGAAGAAATCCTGGCCTAAGTAAAGGCAGTGGGAATGTTGCCGGGACAGAATTTAATCCGAGCCCCTCCCACCCTTTTAAAGGCTGTATAATCTTAATAAATTCTTCCTGTTCTTCTCAGGTCAGTAGAATCCTATGCATTATCTTTAAATTTACATACCAAACTCTGAGCCAGACCCTGCTTGGCTTAACTCCCATATTGCACTAGTTGTTTCTCCTCAGTTTTGACTGAGTAGCAACAGAAGGTGCTGATCTTTATCTACGGGTTTTTCTGAAAAGCTCAGAGTTTGCTGAACAAGGAGCCCATCAGAACTTCCTGAGAGGCTTTTGCCAGAAGGGATTTTATAACAAAAGCTTTCTGAGCTGAGCCACACTTGCAAGTTGGGTTTAGCATAGGATCCCGATTAAAAGATTTTCCAGAAGCTTGTTACTGTAAACCTCAGATAGAACCAATATATGGAGGAGAAACAGCAAGATTCAAATTCTCAAACTGGACTAAAACGTACAAAATGCAAATGCTACAAAAGGAAATAATTTTAAAAAATCTATCTTTCTGTTT
Organism: Lagopus leucura; assembly: GCF_019238085.1. Taxonomy (NCBI): domain Eukaryota; kingdom Metazoa; phylum Chordata; class Aves; order Galliformes; family Phasianidae; genus Lagopus; species Lagopus leucura. Next base: position 37,793,578 of record NW_024962264.1, on the reverse strand, counting down.
TTATAATAATAAACAGTTTTAACTGTTCAGTTTTTTTGTTTGTTTGTTTATTTCTAAATAAGTGGATACCACAAACGGGACAAACAATCAGTTCTTACCTTTGCTCGACAGAAAGAAAAGAAAGAGAAGCAAACCAAGAAAACCGCAACCACTCTCATGATGAAGTTTTATCTCTTTGTAGAGAAATTCCCCTGGCCGGGATTTTCCCAATAGCCAGTTGTTAGGTTTGTGTTTAATTTTTAACCATTGGTAAAACACTTTGAAGTGGACTCAGAAACAATTACAGGAGCCTGGAATATTAACGGATGAGTCTGATATCTCCACGCAGATCCCACCCCATTTAACCTGTTATACAGTACGTAGAGACCCAAAGGAAAGCCCTTGAAGCCAGCGATTACAAGGCAGTGCTCAGCAGGGTCTCGCTCCCCTGCTGTTACCAAAGCAGACCGACCGAGCGGCGGGGCCGACTTCCTGGCAGCAGGCAGCCGGCTCTGCAGGACGCTGTCAGGGTAGATGTGTTTTTAGGTGAGATACGTCTGTCTCCGTGCCGGCAAGCAGGCAGACAGACAAACGGAAACAGCAACGCTACTATCTCCGTGCGAGAGTGTAACCAGCCGACATTTGCTCAGACAACTGCTGGGGCAGCGGGCGCTTTCCAGGAAAACCGCAGTCTCACCGGTACCACGGATCTCCAGCCCCTGCGAAGGCCCATTTGCGACAGTGCCGCTAGGCGCTTGTTTCTCCTTTACGGCAGGATGGCTGCTTTTCCGGCGCGTGACGATGAGGTCATCAGGCGGCGCTTGTATGGACGCTAGGTACGCACGTGTGCGGGGCTAGGGTTTATGGTGCGGGTTGGGGCGTGCGCGGGCGTCGTTAGGGCCGTTAAAGCTGTTGGTCTGCCTTCAGGGTCCGGCGCCGCTTCCAGGGAGGTCGTTCTTTGGGAAGCTGGCGGTCCGGCGCCTCTCCGTGGGCCGCGGAGTATGATGCTCGACCCTGATATGTCCCGTTCCTCATGATGGATAGGCATTGCCGTAGAATGGTTAAGGTTGGAAAAGACCTCTGAGATCGTCTAGTCTCACCTTGCCCACTAGCCGAGTCCCTCAGTACCACTTCCACACGGTTCTTCAGCTCCTGCGGGGACGGTGACCGCCACCTTCCTGGGCAGCCTGTGCCAGTGCCCGACCACTCTTTTAGAGAAGAAACTTTTCCTAAAATAGGCGGTGTTTAATGGGGGAACTTGATTATGGCTTACCTGCATGTTTTCAGTCGGGGCTGAGGTGGGTAACCATTAAACAGGACCATCGGGAGACCTTGATTCAAACAATATGTTAAACAACAAATACGTACTTCTTAAACCGATTTTTTGTCTACAATGTAGGAGGCAGTAGAGAATGTCTTTTCGTGGAAGAGGAGGTGGTGGCGGAGGACGAGGAGGTGGTGGAGGAGGAAGAGGAGGAGGCGGCTTTAATCGTGGAGGAAGTGGTGGTGACAGAGGTGGCTTTAATCGTGGTGGGCGAGGTGGCTTTGGACGGGGAGGTGGACGAGGAGGCTTCAACAGAGGCGGATATGACCAGGGCCCTCCAGAGAGGGTAGTTTGTAAGTTATTTGCAGAGGCTGTAATCATGTAACTTGCAATGAGTGTTTAAGATATTCAGTTTGTTTGTTCTTTATTTCAGTACTGGGAGAGTTCATGCATCCGTGTGAAGATGATCTTGTTTGTAAATGTAAAACAGAAGAAAACAAAGTTCCATATTTCAATGCACCAGTGTACTTGGATAATAAGGAACAGATTGGCAAAGTGGATGAAATTTTTGGGCAGCTACGAGACTTCGTATCCTTCACAAATCCTGTTGGCTTCTTCAATGGGTTTGCTCTAAAATATGAAAATATTTAATTTCCTTATTCTACTTCATATGCTTAAAACAGGTTTAGAACACCCTTCTGATCTGAATTTATTAATTTGCAGATTTACTCTTTTCACCAGTGTTACTCAAAGTTCAGAAACTTTTTTTCTTCTTACAATAACAACCAAGAAATATAAAGGGAGCTCAAGTGTAGTTTGCGGTTCCTTAGCTCCTTGTTTAATCTTGAGTATTGTTGAACAGTCAGCCAGCAGCTTACCATCCTTGCACAACCATCCTTGCACGCTTGAGAACCACAGGATCCATAGTAGTTTGTGGAGTTACAGAGAGCATCCACCGTGTTGCTGTAAGTTGAAAGAAAGCTTGTGGTTGGGTTGAGCAGCCCCTGCTGGCCTGTTTCTTTCCACAGCAAGGCAGATGTACAGGCCAGGACAGTCATAGCAAAGCTACTGTAGAATCCACATTGTTCTGGATAAGTCTGAGAGACAATCAGTTGTCAAACAAGTTTGTTTCTTTATGGTTACATTTTTATGTATTCTTTTCTGCTGGTATGTTTATGCCTCAATACATGGGAAGGAAAAAGTAATGTTTGCATGAAATGTTGTCTTTGTAACTACGAGGAAAATTAGAAACAGTTATTCCTGATCATTAAGTTGTAATTTTTCATTTGTAGTAATGATGTTTAGCTTCATTTATGGAATATGAATTTAGAAAATGTCTGAAGTGTGTAGATTCTTCCATGTAATAATCAAATGTGATACTTCTCATTTTTATTCCTGGTGTGTTCCTTAAAGAAGCTAACAGTATTTTTCAGTGAAACTGTCTGAGAACATGAAAGCTTCTTCATTCAAAAAAATGCAAAAGGTTAGCTGATCTCAATAACTATTTATTCTATTATGTGTCATCAGTTAGATATGTAATCAAATAGATAATTAAAGCTTTATTAAGAGATTTTACTGACTTTAAAAGCTAGCTGTCCTTTGAAAATGTTTGTTTATTCATCCTTTTCACTTTTACATCTGCTATGCACTTCCCTCTCCTAAATAACAAAAAAAGTGAATGAAACTTAATAAATATGTATATCATATGTATTTTAATAACTTCATAACACTGATTTATTTTGCATATGATTTTTTTTACTTGGCTTTTTGCAAAGGGCAATTTGACATAATCAGTTAAGACGAAATTGTGACTGTTTGTTAAGGATTTAACCTGGGTTTTCTCAAAGCCTAATAGAACTTTCTTCCTGCAGTTTTACATTGATCCAGCAAAGCTGCTACCCCTTCAGAGATTTTTACCAAGGCCTCCTGGAGAAAAAGGTGCTCCTCGAGGAGGTGGTAGAGGAGGACGTGGTGGAGGACGTGGAGGAGGAAGGGGTGGTGGTAGAGGTAAGATCCCAAGAATGAAAATTGCAGAAAAAGTTATTCCATTTCTTCGTTTTTGGTGAACTTACCATTACATACTTGAATAAACACTTCTATTGCAAAGAAGATAGGCACTTCATAGTTTGATAATTCAGTTTATGTTTGATAACTCAGTGGAAGAGACAGTGATACCTTTCCAAGGCAAGAGCTAGTTTCTGTAATGCAGAAAAGGGAGTACGCTGATCTGTAACCAAGACAGGAAGCATAACTATTAACCACTTTGTGGTAAAAGATAGTGGATAATACCCATTCAAAACAATGAAAGCAGTATTTTTACTGTGTTCTAAAATGTAGTTTGAACAAAATACTTGAAATGCGATGTTTGAGAGAAGGGGTAACTGATCTAGTAGATCTCATCCTTTACTTTTTAAGCACAGTCTATGGTGTACTCAGTTAAAGTAGAATTCTCACCACTCTGCCACCTTGTGTGCAAGGAGGCACAAGTATGTAAAGTTTTTTCTTTTATTGTTTTGAAGATTTCATATGTAATAATTGTGGTTAACATTTTTAATGACAGCTAAAAATTATCTTGAAGTTTTATTAATGCATTAGTGTTTTAGACATTGGATACTAGATATTCAGCACCACCTAAAATGCTGCAGATGGTCCTCAGAAGAAAGAAGGTACTAGGATGAAGCAATTGGCTCTTTCTGATTTGGTTTGGATTTCCTAACTGTCAATTAAAGCTGTTGTTATGTATAACAAAATTTACATGCTCCAGAAAGTGTAACTTGTTTCCTACATTCAGGAGGATTTGGAGGAGGAAGAGGTGGAGGAAGAGGAGGAGGAGGAGGATTTAGAGGTGGAGGAAGAGGAGGAGGAGGATTCAGAGGAGGAAGAGGTGGTGGAGGAGGTTTTAGAGGTGAGTGCGCAGATGTATTTTTTCCATAATAAGAATGGCTCTGTTTCTAAACTTTTAAGTATTAAACAGAATGCTGTATTTTCTTTTCCTCTCATATGGGTGTTCATAGTTTTATGTAAAAACTTGATGTGCTTCACACTAACTCGTTTAAACCAAAGTTCAGTGTTTTCTGTTTTTTGATGCTTTTTAAAGACCCTGCTAGTTTCTACATGAAAAGGGACTATAAGAACAGACAGCAATGATAAATTGTTTTATCAATTCATGCAGTTTTATATCTATATTTTATTTACTGAAACAGCATCTAAGATAATTTGAATTAAGTATCTATAATAATGAATTAAGTGACCTTTTTCCCTCTTAAAATAGGGAGAGGACATTAAAAATGGAGCAATGAGAATCTTCCTGCTGACTTACCATGTTACCTGCAGAAGTGAAGAGCAAGGAAAAAAGTTATAAAAGACCATGAAAAAGTTGTTTGTAAAGAACTGGAAGCTATGAAATGACAGTTAACAACTGTCAACAACCGCGGACAAAGTGTGTAGCCCTTGGTGAAGAATGAAAGACTGCTCAGAACATACTTGAACTTTTTTAACTAAGACAGAGTTCGTTGTTATTCTTAAATTGTTTGTTTCTGGCAAATGACTTAGTCAGTGCTTGACTTCATGTTGGAGTCTGGAGTAAACAATCAACTGAAACTTTTTTTTTTTAAGAAAAGCCCCCTTGGGTTCACTGCATGCACATCTGTCAGTATGAACTTGTTACCTCTGTGTGATTTGGATAAGATCCCTTGTTCTCATTGTTTTATATGGAGTCTTTTGGGTCACCCTAAAAAGGAGATGTGATTTAAATAACCGTTATGGACCATTTTTTACAAACTAAACTTCAGGGTTTTTTTTTTTTTTTGTGGTTAGAACTTTTTTAATGCGTAAAAACAAATATGAGGAAAGGAAGATAGCAAATAATATTTTGTAGATTTTTCTCTCTGAATCTTAATGAAAGCAAAGGCATTAAGATACACTCTTAGAAGATATTATCTGATGAGTAATACAGACTTAATTCCATTCATAGGTCACCTAATTGTATCTAATTTCACTGATAATAAAGTTGCTAAGAATTTTTAACTGCTCCCCTCTTCCTCTTAGCCAGTTTCTCTTGAGGTTTTGATGTCCTGGCAGATCACCTCTGTTGTGCTCTGAGCTTGCTAAAATGAAATAACTCATTGTTGTGGAAATGCTGAATTATGGCCTGAACCAGTGATTGAACACCTGGTGGGAAGGCAGGGTCAACCCAGGGGAGCTGAGGTACATGCAGAAAGGCAAGAAGGGATGGAGCCAGGATCCACCCCTTCCCCAACCTCATTTAAGGATTGGCAGTGGAGGTGTGGGTATCTTGGTGGAGATACCTGCCTCCCTGAGGCCTTCTAAAGATAAGTGGCTTTTTTCCTTAGTTTCTTTGTCCATGGCTGCTGCATTTGGTCTTGTCCTCATTTGCTGCAGCCAACAACTTTGCTACCCAGCTGTTATCGTTGTACTTTTCATCACAGCACAGCATTACACCCATCATAGAGCTCCTCTGTATGTGGTCCTTTCAGTTTAGTGTTGCTTTAAAAATAAGTGGGAAATTCTGCATGAATACATTCCCAGTCTCTTAAATCGGATTTATTATGAGGGCTGTTGAAAAGCTAGTAAGTGTCTCTTAAAGCACAGAGAATCACCTTGTCATCTATATTCAACTTTGGAAATTGAGTAAGAATAGGAAAGAATCTGTCTCATTTCATCAGGAGCAGGGAGTCTATTGGCAGATCTCATACCAAGCATTTTTGAGAACAGATCTGTAGATTAATTGACATGAAAATTCTGAACATCATGTTTGACGTGGGTGGGAAATATATTTCAGAACTGATCATGCTGTTGTACTTTTAATGACCATGATTGCTGGATCCATTAGGCTTGTTCTTACCAAAAGAAACAGGTAATTTGTCAGTTCTAAAATTGGACGAACTACTAGTCACTAACAAACACAACTCTTAGTTCTGAATTATTTCTGAAACAAAGCTTGAGCAAGCTAGCAAGAAAGCTTCAAGAACTCAGTTGCCTAGTCTGAACACCTGCTCTATGTAGGACAGCAATTAAAAAATGTTTAGAAGAAACATCCAATTTTCTATTAGATCTGCTTTTATGAGAAGAAACCAAGTCTATTCGACCACAACATCATCAGGAATTATAGAATAGCAGTTATTTTGTTGGTGTTACTATCCATTTAACTTTAATTAGGTCAATTAAATACGGACCTTTAGAAGTATTTAGTCTTTTGTTACTATGTATTGCAAGGTCTATGGAGGTAGGGCTCAGACTTGAGATATTGTAGAATTGTAGCAGTTGTAAGCTGTCTCTGTCATACCACATTGCAACTGTATCACCAGTGCTTCAAAACCATGTTTGTAAATGCGTTCTCTGCAACAGTTGCATTCTTCACCAATGCTTCTGTGCCTAGTTGTGGATAGCTGACTTAGATCTTTCTTTATTCTTCTGGCTTTGGAAGACTGGGATAATGCAATCCTCATTCTTACACCTAAATTTGTGCTCCGTGCTGCTGTTCTTGCTGCATGCTTTAGAGATGCACTTTCTCCAAGGGTATCAAAAGGCTGGCTGTCTGGATGTTACCTTTCAATTGCACTGACGTGGCAACTGACAAAATGCCATGTTGCAGCCTAGAGCAAGAAGTGAATAATTTGAATCTTACAGCAGGTGGAGTCGTGAGTCATACTCAAGTCTGAAGCCACTGAAAGGCAAAAGCCTTGCACTTTTGTACTGGTGCAGTTACATTCAGTTTGGCAAAGCAATGCCTTGGCAATAAATGGTATATTGAGAAAATCAAGGTTAGTATGTGAAACAGGGCAATGATTTGGAGGCCCCTTATCAGGGCATCTTGTTAGTCACCTGGAGGTCTCTCTACAGAATCAAACTTTTTAAAATAACAGTTTAAATCTAGAGACTGGGTGTGTGAGAAATTAATAATTTATTAATTTGTCTGCCTTTGGTTTTGAACCATTTAAATGTTTGTGGAGTTAAGATTAAAGGGAAGTACTGCCCTATACAGCCCTCTAGTGTTGATGCACTTTAATGAATGTGGGAGGATTTTTTTTTAAAAAAAAGCAAGCAGTATTTCTACTTCTACCATGTGTGGATTGAAATATTTTTTTAAATATTTTACGTATAAATATAACATTTACAACTTGCTAAACCAGGTAATAAATCTTGTGTTGCCCCATATCTGTATAGACACCTACAAATTGAAGGATTGACTCAAATATAAACTACACTATTTTTGTACTGATCAGAGCCAAGTCAAAAGGAAAAACTCCATAATTCAAGGGCATTTGTTATATCTTAATAGTGAATTAATTGCTTTATATTTTGACTTTGTTTTATAAACTGCAGTTTTCTAGGGGAGAAGAAAAAAGCTTTTCTTTTTTTGGAGATGTGCCTGGATTACTTAAGTTGTAGGAGCTGGGGGTGTTTAGATTGCAGAGGAAAAGGCTCTGGGGAGACCTCATTGCAGCCTTCCTGAACTTGTAGGGAGCTTAAAAGCAAGAGGGGGAGCAACTTTTTTCTTGGTCCAATAGTGAAAGGACAAGGGGGAATGACTTTAAATATAAGACGGAAGATTTAGTTTAGGTGTTAGGAAGAAATTCTTTACTCAGAGGGCAGTGAGGTACTGGCAATGGGGCCCTGGGCAGCTGAGCTGGTGGGGTGGCAATCTTAACCAAGGCAGTAAGCATTGCAAGCTCTGACTTCTATGCAAGATGCATGATTGGAAATGCTTATGAAAATATTGCCAAGGTTTCAGGGGAAGTAAGTAAAGATATCAAATTATCATTATGCTTTTATCTTTCAAGATGGAATGATTAAATACTAGGAAAGTAGATTCATCACTGAACAGATAATTTTCCTTTTCAAATCCCTCCCACCCTGTTCCTGCCTAATCCTCTTCTGACAGGGAAAATGCCTCATTGATACAAGTGCCCTGCAAGCTAAGGGTGAGTGTAGTTCTATGCTAGTAAAATGTTTGCTGGTAGTGTTGTGATACGTGATCTGTAACAGTGATGACTGATTGTCATGACTGCATAGGTTTTATACCAAAATTTGCTCAACTATAGGTTGAAATGGATGAAAAGTAGAGGATGTCTATTTTAAAAAGCTGAGATTGGATGGGGAAAGCTCTGTGAGTGTTTAATGGGTTAGAGAAGAGAGTAGCTCTTCGGGTATATGACCTTCCTATGGGATGGCTTTGTTCCTCAGTGCTGTTTGGGGCAGTAAATCCTTCCTGCTGCTCGCACACATGGTCTGAGCTGCCTGTGAGCTGCAAGTAGAATTTTTATATCGCTTTTATATGTAGTATGGGTACAAATTGTTTGAAGGGGAAACAGTGGTAAAGGCCTTTGATTGTGTTGATGCTGCATGTAAACTCTTTGGGCAAAGGTTTGTTGCAGCTCATATTTACACAGTATTTTGTAAAAGGCCTTTGTGATCTCCCTCTAGCATGCTGCTACCTCATAACCGAAGAAACAAAAGCTATATCACCTTCGAAAAATGCTCAATAATTTTCTGTTTAAGAAAACTTGCCCAAGCCTACCTGAGTAAGTCTGAGAGAAGGAGAGTGTTCAGACTTTATGGCATGTTCAACACCCATTTTCTGCAGACCAGGAGATTTTAGAGATGTGACAATTTTCCAAATGTCAAGCTTCACTTCAGGAAATACTGGATTAGGTTGTTGTGTCTGCCATTGGTTTGAGTGTTTCAATTAAAGTAAGAATCTTGCAGAGGAAAAGGAAGTATTTAAAGGTTTGAAGGGGTGGATACAGTCAAGGTATTTTAATGAAACTGACATTTGTGTTCTTGCTATGGTTGTGTTCTCTGCGATGGTAGGAAGTAATTCCAAACCAGGCTGAAGGCCAACTAACCAGAGTCAACTTTCTCCTGAGGTTTCTCAGGCGTTGCACAAGAGATTTGAAGTAAAAAAAAGTTTTGGGGCATGTGACTGTTAATCTCTTTAGCAGTAAGAATAAAGTTTGAACATCCTGTTGGAAATGTTCTTGGTTCTGTGTTGCTCTTTGTTTCAGTTAACAAGCTTTTCTCCTGCATAGATTGGGGATATAAACTTCTTTGCGCCCTGTCCAATTAGATCATGCTTGGAAGCTGTCAGCACTGATGGTGAGGCAACCCTCCCCTGCCTTTTTTTTTTTTTTTTTTTTTTCAGTTGTTCAGTCTGCTGGATAATGAAAGAATTTTTCTGACGGGGTTTGGTAGTGTTTTGTCCTCTAGATGAATTACTGCAAGATATAGACGACAGTCTTGTGTGTCCAAAATGCATTGGAATAATTCAGCCAACTCCTCAGAAAGTGATGCTGAAGCTCATTCTGCCTTTACACAGACTGAGCACAACATAGTAGCAGCTTACTTAATAACAGCAGGTATGGGCATTGATCAACTGTTGCATAACTTTTTATAGCAGAACTGTAGATTGAATGCTTATTTTGTATAGTAACAGCAATGTGTTTCATTCTGACTTACAAGTGACCAATGGCTTTTCTCCAGAGTTTACCGACAAGTCAACAATCAGACTGAAGTGTGCAGAAACCTACATCTGCTCTCTGCTCTATATTTGAAGGCAGTGCTATGTGTTAAAAAATACATTTTGTTGATATGTAATTATAGAAGAGAGTAAGAATTAATTTCCGCCAGCTTGCAGAAGAGATAAAAATAGGGCATAGCTGTCACATCTTGCATTTTTCTGTGATGTGCTTGAAGCTATCTTGAGATTTCTTTTGGGCCACATGTTCACAGTAATATATGTGTAGTCTGAGCATGTGAGCGGGTGTCTGATAGGGGGATGTAAGGGGAAGGGTTGGAATGTGACCGAGGAGGAGGGAGGAGCTGGTCATTTATCAGAGAAGAGCAGACTCCACTTGCAGATGTATTTTTCACTGATGACCCGTGTTAGAAAAAGCATGCTGCAAGGCTTGACATGTGTTTTCTGTGACTGCAATGGCCTTTGGCTTAACTTGAATGATATAGGTTTTGTTGTGGGGTTTTTTTTTGTTTTTTTTTTTTTGTTTGTTTGTTTGCTTTTTTAAATTTCTCATTATTGTAACTGTAAGTGTTGCAGAAATGTTTTTCTGAAGCATTGACTGCTGTAGCAATGGAATAACATCTTGTCCAAATACTGAAACCTGCTGTGTTTAGAAACATGCCTTCTATATTTTTGGTGTGGAAAATAAGATGAATTTATAAATACGTTATTCCTAGATTATACCATACATTTTCTATGTTATTATTAGCTTTTCAAATACTTCAAAATGTTTACTTAGAGATATGAAATAGTCATTTTATTTAGCATGTATGTCTGAAGTGGGGAATATCAAATCACTGATATAGAGGACATTTTGCATCAACATGAGTGCAAAGGCAATAGTTAATTTCAGATTTTTACTGAAATTGTTAGAATACACATAGATAGGTGTGCCTGTTGAGCAGCTGTAGGGCTGGATGACGGTGAAGTACTGGAAGACCAAATCAACTCCGCAGTACCACTACGTCGTTTGCAAGTAACTTCATCTACTAGGTGCTGCTGATATGTGCAATGCTTTGTTATATTCTAATTGATGGTTTATGCTGTATGTAACTGGCTGGTATTTTCAGACGGTTTGAGCACTGATGTTAAGAATCAAAGCTATCATGTATTATCCAGAATCAATTCAGCTTCTTCTCAGAATGGGAGAGTCCAGTAAAAATCTGTCAGCTGTATGTTGGACTTTGCTTTCTTAGTAAAGTTTTTGACAGTAAGGTCTATAGCATCGTTCAAACTATCGTTGTTTACTGCACCAAATAGCAACATCAAGAAGATTTAGTGTATGTTAATAAGCAGATATCTAGGAAATGCAATGAAGGTCAGATACAGTGTTCAACATTCTGTTCCTTTTTAGAAGGATTGAATGCTTTCTTCTTTCATAAATAATTGCTTTGTTTTCTGAGGAAGGAAGCCATTATTAACTATTGCAGTCTACAGCGGCTCAACATTAATTTCAGTGATGACAGTGGTCCCCTACTCAGACTGCAGGAAGAAGCTTTATGGTTGTCCTTCACCTTGTAGTGGTGAAGTGCTCTGGGGTAATTTTAAATTGCTGACTGGAAAAGTAAATTCCATGTAATGCATGGACCTAACCTTCTCCTTCACTGTTTTTGATGCCACTACTCGTGTGTCCTGATTTTCTCTGTTAGGGCTTGTTTGCATTCCATCAACCCTTAGTTTTTGCTATTTCTCTGGGAAAAGGAAAAATAATGTTTTTGTTCTTGACCATGTGATATAAGAGCCTTTTATCCTCATATTGTCAAAATCATAAGGTGTAGTGAAAAATGTGGGAATAATTGTTGAACTCTCAGCTATTTCACACACCAACTGGCAGCATCCATGTGCTTTTTCTGAATCAGATGAGTTTGTCCTAGCTGATGATATGAGGTTACTGAAGTCTTTGGTCCAGTCTACATTATCTACCCTCTAAGAAATGAGGTCTGGTTAACTGGTTCCTGGAGAAACTTTACTTTTCTGTTTGACTTATAAATTCTCTCTTTCTGAGAATACCTGTTTATTGAGTCTATATATTTTTTTCCTTCTTTGTTCACGATTAATCCATCTTTTTTCTTGCATGTTACTCTCCAGAACATTTTTTGGTCTCTATTATTAATTTGTTCTCGTACTTCTGAAATCTTTGATCAGTATAGGCTTGGCACTTTCAGTGCTTTCTTTCTTCTTCTTTTTTTTTTTTTTTTTCTTTATTATTGTTAAGTTTGGGCACTAAATATGTGTCTAGCAGGATCCTTCCTTTGCCCTGAAGGTAGGAGTTTACAGTTCTGTTGTATTTCTTACTTCATTCTAGGTAACTGTAAAATCATAGAATCACCAAGGTTGGAAAAGATCTCCAAGATCATCCAGTCCAACCAATACTACACCTGCTAAGCCACATCCCTCAACACAACATCTAAATGTTTCTTGAACACCTCCAGGGACTATGACTCCATCACCTCCCTGGGCAGCCTGTTTCCATACCTGACCACCCTCTCAGAGGATAAATTTTTCCTTATGTCCAACCTGAAATCTTTTAAAGCATGTCTCATAAGAAGCCTATACGGTTTTGGAAACCTGTGACTGACAGTCTTCCTCTCCAGTGTACTACCTACCAATGGGGCTGAGTAGGCTGGCATGGAAGCTGCTTCTTTTTGCTCACTTCATATCTGATCACCAGCTTCCCGCTTTTGTTTATTTTAGGGGCTCAAGGCATCACAGCATTGTTCCTGAAGTGTGTGAAATGTCATAGATGAATGGTTGTAACTTCCAACATCACATTTAATGTTATTCTTATGTACTATGCCTACCTGAGGAAAGACATGCTTGGTCTTTTGAAAAGAGAATAGAAAAGAGAAATAACTAAGAATGAAGTCTTTTCTGCAGACCTTATTTCACTCCTGAGGGCAAAAGATGGATTTCACTGTGCTGGATTGCTTGTTGCTTGGTTTCCATTGAGCCTTATTATCTGTACTTGTTTGTATCTGCTGGGCCTTGTGACCATGGTATTAAGGATGTGAAGTTAATATCCTGTATAGAGCCCGATGTATTATTTCAGACTTTCTTGCTCTGTTTTCACCACAACACCTATTCACTGAAGTTCTTTATAGAATTATCCATACAGTACTGTAATGATGTAAATCACAGTGTTCTGGTTCATAGGTGAAGTGTTTTAACAGGAAAAAAAAAAAAATAAAAAATTCCAAAGGGCATTTCCATGGATATTGCACTGTTCAGCTTTTACCAACGTAACATTCCACTGTGCTTGTAATCCAAGGTGCTCAAATTGTACAGATGTCCGTAAGTTTAGCAGTTGGGTCAGTGGTATTGTAACAACTGTATGAGACAAGGGAATTCATAAGCAGCTTACTAATTCCTGTTACCACTTATAGGGTTGGTTTATACTTTTTATTTATTATATTTTAAATTTATAATGGCTGTGTTTTCTTGAATGTTGCAATTCTCCATTTTGCTGATAAAGGGCTGTGATGCTTTCTCAGGTGAGGTGCAAACTGGTTGTATGGGAACTGCTGAATCATGGCCTGATTGATCACCTGAGGCAAGCAATGAGTCAGCCATGGGAGCACAGGTGAAGGCAATTCACCTGTGCTGTCGGAAAGGGTGGAGCCTGGCTGCACCTCTCCTAGACCCATTTAAGAGCTGACCACCAGTGGGAAAGGATCTCTTCTGGAGATCCCTCCTCTGGAGTTTTGCAGTGAGCCCAGGATGTGGGTAAGCTTTCTATCTGTTTTCTTTTTGTTATTATAATCTGCTTTGCTAAACTCTCTTGCTTATTTCATAATTACAACGTCTTTATATTCATTGGCTATACACTGGTATTTTAACTTTATTAGCTCTTATGCCTGTAACTAATAGTGGGATAGTAGAAATCCAGATGATGGTAGTTTGCTCTGAGTATTTCTGAGTCTGAAGAGAATAAAACCAGAAGAATAAAAAGAACCTATTTTGTGGGATTGCTATGGAAATTCATTGTAAGTGCCATGCAGTAGGGTTTGGCTCAGAGGAAGGAAGAGCAAGAAAAATGAGGACATAGAGGTTTTAATATACGTACCAGTACATACAGTTGGACAAAGGTTGCTGATACAGAGGGTCTTAAGGAGCAGTGTCCTGCATCGCTTGGAGAGCACTGTGAAGCTCCAAGAAAACTCTGAAGTCATTGGACATGAAGACAGGACAGTGTGCATGCTAGCTTTAGTCATAAGTCTATTTTTTTCTCTATTACAACTCACCATTTCTGGTGTTGCCTCATAGTCCTCGGGCAGAGTCTGGACACCTTTGGTGCCACCTCTGTTGTATATTTCTGAAGAATTAAATGTAAAAGCACTTGTCATGTTGGGGATTTGGGGATGCCTGTGTTTAAGCTTCTGGGACGCAGGGAGATTGAGCCCTGGAGTCCTATTTCTGCAAAGAAAGCAGACAAAAATCCTGTGCCAGAGGAAAGAAACAGGGTAGGAGATATTCCCTCCCCAAAAGAACCACAATTACTCTGATTTGAGAGGTAGGAGCAAAATCAGTACACAGCTGGACTTCTTTGATTATGATACTGACTGGAGCTTGTCAGATAAAGAAAACAGCCTTTGTGAGGCCAGCGTGCCACTAATGTGAGCCAGAAATAATGCTTGCAGAGAATTCAGGCCTTGCAAGTAGAGATTTGTAACTGGCTGGCATGGAGATAGCAAAGACAATGCCTAGTTGCTCATGTTTTATATCCTTTTGCCTGGGAATATTACTTAAATATACAGTGGAAACTTCCTTTCAGAAATGAAGAACTAGGGTTGTGGTAGAGACTTTCTACTACATTAAGTGAATCAATGTAAAAGCGCTGCTTTTTTGCATCAGCCTGCACTCTTTTTGGCTATAGAAAACAGCCTTGTATTCTGTGGCTGAAGTATCTAAATTGCAATTCTCTATGCTTTTGGATGTCTGCTCTGCCTATCGCCACTGTACAGGAAGTCCTAGGCTTGATGAAACACCCCACTTTTGGCCTTTACTGAATCCAAGTAAGGTGAATCTAATTACAAAAGGGTTTTTTCTTTTTCAGGTGTTTTCTATTTGCAAGATCATGCTTGATTGAAATATAATTCTTGTTTAGGGCTTAAATATTAAAATAGACTGTGTATTCTTTTGCATAGGTATTACTATCTCATCTACAACTTTTTGTACAGTTTTTATTTTCTGTTTCCACAGGAGTGATAAGCATTTTCAGTAACATTGTTGTGTTAGGCATCTTTGTGAAGTATAAAGAGCTTCGGACAGCAACCAATGCAATTATTATCAACCTGGCTTTCACTGACATTGGTGTTAGTGGCATTGGCTACCCCATGTCTGCTGCTTCAGACCTGCACGGAAGCTGGAAGTTTGGATATACTGGTTGCCAGGTATTGCAATTTAGACAGGGAAAAAATTTTGAGCACCTAAATGCAAGATAAGCAGTAAGTAGTAGCTCTAATTGATATTGGCTCAAGGCCTCAATTTCTGCACATAGATTCTGTTTTGAATCCTTTTCCAAACTTTAAATCGTAAGTTAGAATTCATTCAAATGTGACCTTATGTTTATCAACTGCATCATGTGTAGAAGTACTATCACCATGCCTTGTCAGACCCAAGACCAAGTAAAAATGGGGACCAATGGAGAAAATCGGTGTACCATATCAGTGAAAAAATACATAGCAGAGGGAAGAGTGATGATTCAGAACCTCAGATTTGCTAAAGCCTTACATGGTTCTAATCTTTTAATGATGAATCAAATGTTCTTTGGGACTCTTTAATGTATTTTAAAAGTATGACTTGAAAACCTCCTCCCAGTCTTTGCCTCGGAATCTTAATTTTACTTATTGGCATATGTAGTGTTAGACTGTCTTCCTTAGGGATTCTGGTGTACAAATTGGCAGATTGCTTTTGAAATGTTTATTTTAAATGAACCATTGACAAATTGCCTGCACTGAATCAGTTCATGCAGCACCTTGCTTACACAAGAAAACACTGATTAGAAGGTACCATACTGCCTTAGATTAATAATGCACATTTTTCCTCATGCGTTTGAAAGATTTCTCAGAAAGGCCACATTATCTGTTTTTTATAATTTCAGATCTATGCTGCCTTAAATATATTTTTTGGGATGGCGAGTATTGGTTTGCTCACTGTTGTTGCAGTTGACCGTTACCTGACGATCTGCAGGCCTGATATAGGTACTGTCTGTTTTGTCAAACATCCTTCACTGTTAGGCTTTTATGAACTAAGTGTCCAATTGTATTGTTTTCTTGTGAATGACCCCTTAATTAAAGAGCTAGGTGTAATTAAAGCATAGAATGTGGTACTGCAGTACATGATGAGCAATACAGTTTGCGTGGATGGTACTGCTTGTGAACATGAGAATTTTAGAGGTAAGCTGCTACTTGCTTTGTAAGTTGTATTTTCCTGGCAGTTTCCAGTCGTTAGAAGGTCACATCCATATATTGAAGTGTACAGAATGCCTCAGCTGTGAGAGGTTTTGACCTCTGTCAAGTCTGCATTTGCTTCCAGCATTGAGTCAGCACTGTATTGAATATTTTTCACTCTTCTTTATTACAGCTGTACTGGAACAGTCAATTCCTCTTTGTTCTTTCTTTCTTTCTATGTGCATAGTAGGCCTTTTGGCATTGCATCAGGCTCAGATCTTGTCTGTATGCTGTGAGTTGAAGTGGATGATGGAATTAATTTAAGTCTGGAAAGCTTAGATGTATTTCAGTGATAAGAAGCATGTATGCTGCAGTGTTTGGGAGTGTAGTTCTCTGAGAGGATCGTTATTAATGCCACGTAGGTTTGCTCTCACCTACTTGTGATTAAAATTCAATACTGGAAACAAGAAAAAAGGCAACAATTTGTGAATATACGTGTTTTGTCACAGGAAGAAGAATGACTACACGTAACTATGCTGCTCTAATCCTGGCTGCATGGATCAATGCAGTCTTTTGGGCGTCCATGCCTACCGTAGGCTGGGCTGGCTATGCTCCAGATCCAACTGGAGCAACTTGCACAGTCAATTGGAGGAAAAATGATATGTAAGACTTCACCTCACCTTTTCTTTTAATTTGTTCTCTTATTGAAGGTTTAGATTATTTAATTTACCACAGAATGACAATAAATTCTTGAAGTATGAAGCCTAACATACAAAGATAGTTTATTTAAATATATATATATATATATATATATTTTCTAGGGCAAGTCTAGATAAAATGTAGAAAATGTGCAATGCTTGAAAACTGTTCATTTAAAAAAAAAAAAAAAACAACCCTGCACATGTTAATAAAAACTAAAGACTGAAGATTTTTTTTCTAATTCTCTAGAATTTTATTTCAAATTTCACAGTCAAATTCTTCAGTAACTCTTCATGGATGGATATTTGTAAGTTACTGTGTTTTGTTTTCTGTCTTATCAGGTCCTTTGTTTCCTACACAATGAGTGTAATTGCTGTTAATTTTGTTGTACCCTTAACAGTCATGTTTTACTGTTATTACAATGTTTCCCGGACAATGAAACAATACACCAGCAGTAACTGCCTGGAGAGCATCAGCATGGATTGGTCTGACCAAGTAGATGTAACAAAGGTATGGTAAATGAGGGTATGTTTCATTTTAAGCATGTTCTTTTGAATTAGTTTTGAGAATGGAGGAACAATACAGCCACTTAAGCTTGTCTATTTCCTGCATTGCCTTTTTCCTTCTTTCTTACTAAATATTAACTGAAATTTAGCCTTAGTGAAATCTCTAGACTTGACTAGCATCACTAGATTCATTATTCTTTCCAGACGAACAGCTGTTTTGAAGCCTGGGAACTATGTTCTTGTTTCTGCCCTCTGTCATTGTATAGAAACATACCACATCAGTGGCCTAGGAGCATTGTCTAAGACACTTTTTGTGTCCGCAGAGTCTTTAGGTGCTCTGCCAGGTTCACTAGTGCAACTGGTCAGAAATGGATTAGTCATTAGCTCTGTTTTGCTCACATGGACTGTAAATGAAAGTGCATTTTCAAGCTCCCAAACTGTTTGCTTCTTCTGATCCCTTGTATTTTTTTTTCCTTTTTTCTTTAGTCTATTGAGCTTATCTCTTTCTTAGGTAAACAATAGGAAATGTGAATTATGGCATAGAATGATGCATCCTGCTTGAAAAGTTCACATTCTTTTAACACACAAAAGTCCTTGAGAAAGCTTTAAGTGCACTGGCTCCTTTGATTTTGGATGAAGATATGGTTTATGGTTGGGCACAAGAAGAAAACATACAGAAATTAGGAGTAGACTGAAAATAATGCATATTTGAATTAGTTATCAACGCAAGCTTAACATTCCTTGGAGAATGTTCTCATTGCTGAAAACTCCAACCCTTAATTATGAACATTTTATGTTTCTGAATAATTCAGAATGCTTTAAACTGAAGATTCAGTTATAGATTTAGACTCAGGTTTGTATGTTTTTCATATTTCACAGTTGACTGTGAGTTGTATTTAAAAAATAAAAATAAAAAATGAAGCCTTGTGGTTAAGCATAATCCTTTAAAATGGGTTACTTGATTTTTTTTTTTTTTTTTTTAATTTTTCCACAGTTTGGCATCTTTTAAGCTTTCTGTGCATTGACAACTTCTAAACAGAAGTATTCTGTTAATGTAAGAATCACTGTTATGAAATTATTCTCTTACAGACATCGTGTTAGTATTGAATAGAAACCTTCTGTGGACAGGGTGCAGCTTGCTTGGTTGTGCTCTGAAACAGCCCTCACAGATTTGTTGATAATTTCCAGTGAGAGCCAAAATGAGAAACAGAAGGACAGGATATGGGCATAGGTGAACAACACTAGAGAACCTTACACTACAGAAAGAGCATTCAAAGAGCCCAGCAGTTTCATTCAGTTTTGGGGTGATTTGTTTTGCTTTTCCTGATTAATTTGAAGCTTCCATTCTGATTTCTATTACTGATTCGCATCCCAGACAAAAGCCAGAAAAGTCAGTCCTAGTTGATTCTGCTCCTGCCCTCCCACTACTCTCAAGTTGTTGCTGTTTGGTGGCTTAATGTTTTCTCCTGGGTGTAAATGAGAAATATCAATTTCTGGAAGAATTTAATCTGCAAGATGCTGAATTTCCTTGTTCTTTCTGTTCATGTTTATTGTCTGTAATAGCATCCCAAGGTGACCTGTTTTCACTGGATTCCTTCCACTCTCTTCAGAATAACAAAAAAAAAAAAAAAAAAAAAAAAAAAAAAAAAAAAATTCTGAACTCTCTCTTGATGTGTATCTCAAGATTCTTTTGAAAGGAAGCCTGTTGTTCTCACAGAGCATTTTACCCAGTTTATCAGTTTATAATATTTTGTCTAGCAGGGCTAGAAAGTAGATTCCAAGTTGTTTACACATGGACATAGAATGGAAGTAGCTAGGAAATGCTTAAAATAATGTGATTTATACAAAAGCTGGTAACTTTCTACGATATAAAATGATATTGAGTACCTGATCATTTTTAAATATTGCATTTTATTTTCCTATAGCTATGTTTGGTGGATGTTGGAGATATGTGTGGTAATAAAGACAGTAATACAGATACTCTAATGCGCGTTTTGGAGAAGACTTGCTGATATGCAGTGCATTTTTTTTTTTTAAGAGTTGAGGTAGTGGCCATAATTCATTTGTGAAATCTTCTATGGCCATTTAAATTTTTGATGATTGAATTTAAAATAAGGCTTAGTGCTAATCATAAAGGAAAATGGTAACAAAATAACAGTATGGTGCATTATTAAATCCTGAAAATGAGATTTTGCTGTAAGTTATCGAGAATGATCAGATGTTTTCATTTACATGTCATTATTTAGTTCTGGATATCTCTTATTATCACACAGATGTATGTACTTTGAGTTAGGTTAATCTTCAGGTTATGTTTGTGTTGCCCTTGTTTTACAGATGTCTGTTGTGATGATTGTAATGTTTCTGGTGGCATGGTCTCCTTATTCCATTGTGTGTTTATGGTCTTCCTTTGGAGATCCGAAGAAAATTTCTCCTGCAATGGCCATCATAGCTCCTTTATTTGCAAAATCCTCCACATTCTATAATCCCTGCATTTATGTAATTGCAAACAAAAAGTAAGTGTTCTTCGATACTGTCTACATAATGATCATCTGTAGATTAGGAGAAACTGAATTGTGAGGAGACTGGAGGGTAAACTGTTCTGGGTTTACCAAAGATAACGTTTTGGGCAGCAAAATCTAAATGAAATTGCTCTGATCAACATCAGAATGTGTTAAATTGATACAGATTTTTGAAAGCAAATTAGTGAAGATTGTGTAAGTTCATTTTGAGAAGTCTTTTGTCACTTCTCAGAGGGACTTATTGTGGAATTTAAGTTCATCAGCAGCAGACTAGTTTTGGCGACTGTGGCCAAGATGTCTTACATATCGTGTTAGTGAAGTGTAACTTTAGAATTCCTTGCTTAGTTGAGATGTTCTATATTGTGATTGATTAGGAGGGAGTTACACTTTCCACTAAGGTAAGTTAGTTAAGCCTATTCTTCTATATTGAGGAAGCATATAAAATGCTCTAGCCAACCCATTGCCTCTGAATGGGAATTGGATTTTGCAAACAGGAATCCTTCCTTGCTTTACTACCAAGCTACAAAGAGGCTGTGATCTCTGTCTGGCTTGTCTGCCCTGATCCTGCTGAGTCCGTGAAAGTCCATCACTTTTTCACCCCGTTCTCCAAACTTTGCTTTTGTCGTAGCTACACATCCAGTCTTCAATTACCAAATGCTGCTGAGACTCTTGTTGTGGGAGAAACACTTGATTGAGTTATTCCTGTACATGGAAATGTAAGAGATTCAGGTCCTTTTGAATTCCAGACATGCAATTTTTTTACTAAGCAACTTTTACTAAAGTTGAAAGCAGTTGTAATAATTAAAAGAGCTTACCCAGTTTGTGTTTGTATGTGGTTCTCCAGCTAGTGATATTTCTGCTTCCACTTTCTTGTCCTTTGCAGGTTTCGGAGAGCAATCCTGGCAATGGTGCGATGTCAGACGAGACAAGAAATAACTATAAACATTGCCTTGCCCATGAGTGTTTCTCAAAGTGCACTGACATCCTAGAACTGGTTTACTTTTCTGCTTAGATTTTGTGGAAACAAATTAAATCTGGTTACAGTTAGTTTATTTTTTGGAATAACAACCTGCCTCTTCCAGTCAATTGTTTCCTGTTAATTGCTGAAGTATTTTTTAGGTTAAAGAGAAAAAGAAATAACAAAAACAAGCACTGCAACTTCAGTTTTCAAGAATGAGGCCTATTGGATTGATATTTCTGGCACAAGCAAAAAAGGCCATTGAAGTGTTCCATGTGACTTGTGGGGTTGGACAAGGTGACATCAGGGCAGGAAGAGACTGAAGTAGGAAGTGCTTAGGTTCAGTAACAGATATAGCACCTTTAATTCCTCTTGCAAATGACTTTCTCTCAATTTCAATTAAAAGTTGAAAAGTGGATTTTCCCTGTATGTGTGTATTCAATATCATGTGTCTGTACTGACGTTTGTTTTGCTTCCATGAATATGGTAAGGTTATCAGAATATCTAGCTAAACCCCATATAGTTTATTATCAGCTTTTAGGATTTTGAAAGACTTTCATGATATTTCATGTATTTTTGAAGTTTTGGCTCACAGAATCAAATCAGTCTGTGGGATGGACAGCTTTTGTTTTAGTAATGGCACATTTCTAGCGCTTGCCCCTGCACAGCAAATCCTGATGGTGGGACAAAATGCTCCCTGAAGGTTGACTCTCAGGTGGCTCATAAAGCAGTAAAGATGATTTCTCATTATTTCTAAGTCAATCTCATGGACATCCATTGTGTAATTTTTGAAGAAGAATTTTGACAGTGTCAGCAATGGATTTATTTGTGTTGGAGGGGGTGGCTGCAGATAGAGCTATTGATGGATGGTAGTACACGTTCTTGATGATTCTCAGATTTTGAAAATAAATATCTTTTTTTTGATTTCCAATCCGAAGTCTTAGTGATCCTTCAGACATGTCTCAGCCACTGTGACTGTTTAGCTACAGTTACTCTGTTGCTTGGGCTCTTTTTTCTCCTATGATCTCTAGTGTTGGTCTGACAGAGTACCGCTTTAAGTGATGCAGTCATCTGGGAAAGCTAAATGTTAATTTTATTAATTTGTGTGGAATGTGTGATGTAATTTTTTTAAGTTCCCCCAGAATTGTGGGAAAGAAACACTTTAGAAAGTATATTTTAAGTCTGACCACGTGAAATTTAATTAAACAGTATTTTGAGTACAATTTGCACCAACAGTTGGTTTATTTCTTCCATTTTATTTTGATTTTATTGTACATGCGTTCATCCAAAGCATGGCTTTGCAGTGTGGAGCTGTTGTTTAAAATTTGTGTGTTATTGGTAAAAACCTGTCTTTACAGGTTTTTTTTAAAGTTCTGGAGTCTATGCTTCCTGTTAATTTGTACTTTTCAGTAATAAAGTAAATGCCATACAATGTCTTCTTGCTGTACTTGCTTTCTTCACAGAATCTTGGAACGCTGCATGGACAGTAAATCATGCACTGCCCCTCAAAAGAAGCAAATACATGTTTTACTACATACTAACCATACAGAAAGTGCGTATTAAAATAGCCTGGAAGCACGTTGTGTAGAACTTGACACAGTGTGGTGTTGTGACATGATGAAGAATGAGCTGGTTTAACAGATCCCTTTCAGGATACATTTGAAGGTTAAGCAACTCAAGATCTCAGCTAATCTGAGGTAATCTGCTGCTACTAAATGGATGTCTGCATTCGCATTTGTAGCATGCTGCACACGCATGTGTATGAATAAAGTCTTCAGTTTTTTTGGTGTCAGTTGTGCTGGGAGGAAGCCATGCCTCTGCTTTTTTACATGTACCTCATAATGAGCGTTTCTGCAGAAGCGCAGGGTTTTTGTCCTTCGCAATGCACTTGTGTTTACCATGGCAGAAGTGATGGCACTGGAACAAGGTATGTGTTTCGTTAATTCTTATACTACTTGGTTTAGAGAGAAAAAAGGAGTGAGGAAACTGGAAATAACATCCTCACATACGCTGCAAATTACAGTTTATCATGGTTACTTTGAAATAATGGCACAATTTATGTTAGTATTACGTAGCTAGCAGTGTTCCTGAATCACACCAGATGGTCTTTGTTTTATTTTAATGGCTTTGTGCTTAACAGTAGCTACTTTAAATCTTCAGCCTCACTGTAGAAGGCAATTTCTGACTCTTGCTTTTCCTACTACTGTAATGATCTTTCTATTTCCTCAAACTATTTATCTACTGTAAAATGATTCTGATTTAAATAAATACAGTAGTATCTTCTTTCCTGTATTCACAAGGAAATCATACTTTTTGGTAATAAAAATTAGGTTAATTGGATGTTATTGTGTCAATTTTGAGAGATACTGTTTCAGTTACTTGTCACAGCATATCTAGTATAAAATGACAGGAGGAGAAAACAAAACTGAAGAATTTAGAGGAAAAAATGGAGTAAATTAAAGCTAAGTTTCTAGATAGGAGGGGACTATTTAAACTAATGCATGCAAACTGTCTATCCAAAGGGAAGGGAAACTTCCTGATTCCTGAGAATGCAGAGGAATCTCATTTCACTGAAATCAATGGGAACAGGAAGTTACATAGAATCTCTACAAGGCAGATTGTTCCTGCTTAGACACCAGAAATAGCGGTAGCAATCTTTTCTTTTGAGAAACATGCTGGTGTTTTCAATTTTCAGTCTGTTCTGAGAAGTAAATAAAGATATATAAATGCTTTGAATCTTCATCATGACAGAAAACTAGAGATTAGTATTCAACATTCTTCATTATAATAGAATGTCACACAGTTCCCGTTTGAGAACATAAATGTGTGATTCCCTATACAGTGACTTTTCTTTTTCGGTTGACTATATAATATTAGATGGAAGGTGGTGCTTGTGTGCTTTGGAATAAAGCAAATCTAAATTTCTCATAGAAATATTGCTATTTATATTCACTTTTTCTTTAGAGAATTCACATTCTTTTTAAATTCTGTTTTTTATTTAATTTTTTTTTATTCTGATGTTAATTTTGTAGAAGTTAATGGCACTTAAATCTGAAAGACAACTTTCTGATAAAGAAATGCAGATCTCTCTCTTTCTTTTTGGTGCTAGGTCTGTGCTCTGTAATGATCCTGACATGTTTGAGATCCCTGTTAACGTTCCTGTGGATACTGTGAAACTTCGTATAGAAAAAACTGTCATACGAAGGATTCCCACTGAAGCCTTTTACTATCTAGTAGACCTCAGATATCTGTGGGTAACTTACAACTGTGTAGCCAATATTGATATCAGCAGCTTCTACAACCTGAAACAACTGCATGAGCTCCGGCTGGATGGTAATCTGATTTCGACTTTCCCTTGGGAGTCTCTGACAGAGATGCCCAATTTGAGGACTCTCGATTTGCATAACAATAAGATGACCAGCATTCCAGCCGAGGCTGGCAGGTACTTGAGGAACCTCACCTACCTGGACATCTCCAGCAATAAGCTCACCACCTTGCCCTCCGACCTGATGGACATTTGGCCGCCCTTCTCAGAAGTTGTCCCTCCCAAGAGCACAGACATTCTGGTGACTCAGAGAGTCATTTTGGGTATGTTAATGTTCTATCATACCTTGTTAAAATGTGCCTATATGGTCAGTTGGAAGTTAGAGCAGGGTGAGATGGGCCTTGGGTTCAGGAGGGTGCTAGTACAAGCCATTCTTCTGGCTTGCTCTGCAATCTATCTGTCATCTATCTGTCCATCTATTTTCTGCTGTTGATAGAAAAATATATAGGAAAGATAGTGACCTTCATGTATATAGTTATCTCAGCATTACAAAAGTGTGTGAAACGTACTGGATTCCTGTTTCCTAATGAAATATTCAATATCCAGATAAATAAATGCAGGACTTCCAAAAACTGTGCTTCTGAGGACACTTCTGTTGTCACTGAATGTGGCTGCAAACACAAGTGTGTCCACTTGCAGCTGTTTTTAGCAGTGACTCACAAACCAGATGAGGAGTTAGAGTAGATGCTTTATAAAAAAGCCAGTTCTGAAATACAGTATCCTCCCCATGACTCATGTTGACCTTGCATTGTTCTAATGCTGACATTTCTGCCAATTCACATTGTGAATACAAGAGGAAGAATAAGGATCCCTGATACACACAGTGTCGCAGTGCTTTTTATAGTATTTAAAGTGAGCATTTAAGAATAGCTTGTCTGGACTCTCATTGTTCATAGTTTTATTCTCTCCAATTTCTTTTAGATCATGATGATGTTAGTTCTTTTTGTGATCTTGCGCTCTATCAAGTTTTTGTTCACTTTGTAGCCTTGCAGGTAACCATTTACCATTTGCAGTTTCAGAATACACTTGGATCAAGACAGCTTTCTTGTCTGTCATTGTATATGTGCATGTTCTGTAACACAGTAACACAGTGCAGCAGTGAAAGGGAGGAAAGCTAGCACCAGACAAATAGCTGGCTTCCTGTAATCTAGCTGCAGGGGTGGCTTGGTATCCACTGGTAAAGATCCTCCATGCACTGTGCTGCCCAATAATTCCATCTTCTTGATCTAAAACTATTATTAAGCATTCGTTTGTTCAGCTGCTTTCTTTTATGACAAAAAGCTTGATCTGAAGTTCTCATTCAGATGAGATTGTAAATAACTTCATAGATGAAAGTGGGCTGAGTGATTACATGCATGGTAACTGTAAGTTTGCAGCTTTAAAAGGATGTTGGTTAATTTGGGATCTAAACAAACAAAAACCCACAAAAAAACCTGTAAAATTAAGTCAGCTCACTACCCCATACTGAAGGCAATAACACAGGAGCTGACTGGGCTAGGTCTAATCCTCCTTATGATGTCCTCATGTGGGAATCCCTGAGATTATTCAGTTGCCTTTGCTTACATAGCCCTCATTACTACAACTTAATAAATAATAATTACGAAACAAACCCATGCACTCTCCTCCCCTTTCTCCCTTTCCCGCCAGCTGCATTGGTACATACTCTTTGCCTGCTCCCTTCAGTCCTGGTAAACTCTCTGAGACCAACAGTGACTTTTCTAGCAATATAGGATGTGACCTTTGGATTATGTTCATTATTGTTTATGAACTACAAGTGGGCACAGATCTGCAGAGAGGGATGTGCACTGGGTATAGAGCCTTACTTTTCCTTTTTTAACATTATGCTCTGAGGGAGGCTCTGTGTGGTCACTGTAGATTTCAATGGGAGAACATAAATCTGTGGGTAGTGCTGAATAAAGTTACCTTAGGTAAGCTGTGGGTAATGTACTGAATTTTCATTTGTTGACAACGTAACCTTATGACTGTCCCATTGCATGCAAACAATGCTTGCTGTATAGGAAACTCTATAGTGAATCAGAAAATGCTCTTTTTCTTTGGGGATTAGAAATTGGGGTGCTTTTTGTGCAACAAAACTTTTTCACAAGCTTTGTTTCCACTTAGCGGTGGCTTTATTATCTGCATTACTGCAGCTTGGAAAGTCACAGGCCACTCATAATCATTGCCAGAGGCTCATTCTTTGGTCACTGGACTATTGTGAAAGTTTTTAGGAATGAATGGTTAAAAGAAACAAGGTGCCCTAGGAGTTGTGGTGCCTCCATATTGCTCCAGCAACAGGAGATGCTGGCTCAGAACAACAGGAGCATGGTGTGCTCTGTGACATTATTTCTTCTCTGACACCCCTTGTGTTGGAGCCTAAGGGAGGAGAATCATATCCCATTGATGCCCTTCCTCTTCTCCGAGGTGGAGATAAGGATCATAGAAGTAAGTGACCAGGAAGGATTTCAGAAAGGCCTCTAGCCTGTTGCAATGCAGATCTAGATGAACTGAACCCTGCCTACCCTTTGGCAAAGAGGTGGACTGCTCCAGATCCTTGGCAACCTCTTTCAGTGCTTATCTTTCAATACAGTGAGAAAGTTTCTCTTAATACTTAACCTCAATCTCCCTTACTGCAAACTAAGCTCATTAAGCTGATTAAGTATTGTCCTACATGAGATGAACATGCAGAAAAACTAATTGCCTTCTCTTACAATAACCTTTCATACATTTTCCTTCCCTGATTGCCTTTTGCTTTCTTAGCTGGTTGCACTATTTCTTTCAGTTGTTTCCTATAGACTACGATTTTTTTCGTTTCCTACCATATTTACTAGTTCTCTCTGGCCACTTTTTTATGTGGGGGTGGGATGGGGAGAGGAGTGGAAGGGACCGAGTGGGCAAGTAGGGGAGGAAAGAGTTTCTCCTTAAATGTGACGCCCGTGGTTACACACAGTACTCATTCTGATGCTCAAGAGTGGTGCTCTGCAGGAGCGTTCAGTCTGGCCCGTGTACCTACATGGAATGGGTACTGCAGCCAGAGCACTGCTAGAAGCTGGAAACTGAAGCAAATAAAAGCTGTTTTTGTCTAGTCAGGAAAATAGCAGGCAGATTCTACTTAGTGTAAGTACTTATGCCTTGAACTCGCTCATCTTCTACTTCTGGCGAAATGAGATTGTCACTTGTATTTAATTAACAATATCAACACCAGGAAAGCCCTGAATTCATTTGTGCAAATGTAACACCAGGAGGCAATTTTTTCTGGAATGTCTTGACTGAACATCAAGAGAGTTGCATGTAAGAGAAAGTTCAGGTTCCCTATGTTCATTTTGAGGCCTCTTGGAGAAATTAAAATGACTGGCAGATTAGTGTATCTCCTTATGCCAATTCATAATTTCTGTCCTGCAGGGTGGTTTCATTGCTCCCCGCTGCGTGATGTTCCTCAATATGCACACTATGATACATGAAGAGGGATCAATTCCTGGCCCTGTGGCTGAGTGGTTTTCTCTGTCTCACAGTACAAAGCCAGCTTTTTTTTTTTTTTAAACCTGATTGACTGCTCAACGTTTTGTAGGACTTGACTATTGGTTTTCTGCAGCTTTAATGGGATGTTCCAGTGTCTCTGAAATGTGAGTGAGTGGGTGGGGATGTCTTTTTCTCAGTTCAATTTGAGTGAATTAAAGAGAGAATGGAGCCATTGTGCCTTCATACTATGAAACAGTATGCATGTTAGATGCCTGATGGGCTGGCAGGTACTGCAGGATGGTTTTGAAGGTGTAAAGCCTACTGCATGTATGCTAGGAGAATGAATAGGACAGAGGAAACCGACCTTGATGCAATCTCATCCAAACTCCCAGCAGGAAAAGGTCCCTAGAGGGTGCACAGCCCCTGCCTTTGTCTTGGAGAGTATACTTTGGAACAAAGCTGTGGAATGAGCTGACAATTAAACAGTGGAAATAATAAAGGAACGATAGCTGGCCCTATCTTGGTTAGCATGGAACTTTAACCTAATACTTTGATCCAAATCACAGCTAAGTTTCAGCATTGGCTGCTGTACAGAGATTGATATTTCTGGCGTGAATGATGGTAGCAGCATTTTCCATATGGAAAATTAAATCTAGCGAGTCACTGAGAGGAACAGAGGAGTCCAGGATTTGACAGAGTGGCAATAAAATGAAATCTTTCTCTGCCACTTGTAGTGATGCCAAAAATTTGAAACTCAGCAGGTCCATTGGGTTCCCACTGGTTGTGCTGGGCTATGAGGTAAATGATGTTCTTCCTGAAACTTCGTACTAACTGTTAGTGTGTAGGAAGCACTGGGACACAGTGAGGGAAGTAGGATTTACTGTTTAGATCCACGGGTCAAAATTTTGTAGCTTCAGTCAAAAGAGAGTATTTGAGCAGGTTGGTTGTTTTGATGAATGTTTCCATCAACCCCAAACTTGAATATTTCATGTACTATCATTTTGCAGCAAGTGGAAGTTATGGTCTAAGACCAGCTACTAATTTACAAAGGAAACTTTACTCATAACTATTTCAAATGCTGGAAGTTGACATGGTGTAGGAAAATCTTGTTTAATGAGAAGACTGCAAAAATATGCGTGCATGTATGCACATATGCATATCCATTATACATACGAACACATGTATAAGTGTGTGAAAGTAAACTTCAAATATGCTAAATCTAGAATAAAGGAACTTTTTTTTATATAGAGTAGATTGTAATCCTTATTTAATTTTAACATACATTGCACTGGTATATTGCAATGCAAAAATATTTATCAATGTTGTCTTTGCTTTGGTTGATATTTCTCAAGTCAATAAGCTGCTTTAATATTTCTTCAAAAGAGGCTGATTTATAAACTTCTAGTTTCTTCAGTTTGTACCTTTTAAAAAAAAATCTTTATTCTTTCACATGTTCTTTCTCACTTCTATCACCTTGTAAACACAAGTTGTTAAACTTCAGAAGTTTATTCCCATTTCTGTTCTCTTCAGTGGTTAACTGAAGTGTAATCAAATTCAGTGCGTTATCCTTGTGTTTAAGTGCTTTCATCTTTCTATTTTGGGGTTTTATATGACTTGATAACTTACAGTGGCTCTGCAAGTTTATCGCAAATAAAGTGCTTACTGCCTGGTATTGGCAAGACGCAAATAAATAGACGGGATGAGCCACAGAAGTAAGGGAGTGACTCCTGTAGCTGTAGGTATTATCTGTATATACGTCATGCTTCTTCAGCCGGTTCCTCTGGACGCTGTGACAGATGGGGGAGATAAGGTGATGAACTGAAATAGCTCCATTGCACTGAAATACAGACGTAGGGAGCTCTCTGGGACTACAGCTTTCTTCATCCATTGAAATCAGGCCTTCACAACAATCTGAGATGAGACTGAACAGCCACCCAATCTAATGGCTTTTTTTCCACCATTCCTTCTATTTTGCCTGTTTCATTTAGTCTGTTTAGGTTGTAACATCTTTAGTCCTCCTCTTTGACACTGGGAGAATGTGAAAGCCATGTATTCATATATTGGAAAGACCTTTTGCAGTACTGTTAGAAACAATAATAAACTCATCCTTTCCTGCACTGAAGCTTGCAGGAAACAGAAGGTAGCATAAGATACATGTTTAGTATCATTTTGCATAGAGACTGTGCTGGAGAGTTCACATGCATTTCAATTATTTGGTACAGAGGGACTGTTGGTGGAGGGCTTGTTCCCAGTGGGGCCTTTTTCCCTTCTCATATCTTAGGGGAATTTCATTTTCAAATACTCTTACAGTCTTTTCTGCTTGAGATGGTAGGGAAAATTGAGAAGAAAATGAGGAAAAAAGACACAGGAATGTATTCCTAACTACAAACTAAAGTTGCCTAAATTAAAAGGTAAGTACAAGTAGGTAGGTGCACATTCTTAAATGGGCAGAGCTTGTATAAGGAAACAATTGATATGCTTAGACATATGGCAAACAATCCAATCATATCTCTTTTGCTTGTAAATGCATATTTGAGTTTCAATGAAAATTAGTTTTACATTTTGGAGATTCTTTTTTTCTTAAAGCGGAGCTGTTGCTCGTAGGATTTCTTTGATTTCTCCATTCCTGAGGGCAGTAGGTGGTGAATAGATACAAAATCTCTCCTGTCTGAAAGGGGTGAAATTGGATTGTGATGTCAAAGTCAGGGAATCTCTTCAGGTCAAGTCTTGTTTTAAAAACGGGGATTAATCAGGATTTATTGTTATTTTAGCCAATCACTGCTATGGTGCTTAAAATAACCTGATCTTGGTCAGGTGATGAAATGAATTAGTAGTTAATTATTCATATACTCTTTTATGAAAAGGTTTCTTCCAAAATGCAGGGCAGTTTTTTTTTTTTTTTTTCTATTTGCTGATGTAATAATCCCTAAAAACGCACCCTGAGAAATACTGGCAGGTGTTTCATTTTTTCTTTTAATTGTGAATCAGTTGACATGACTTGTCTGTCGTGCTAGTCAGTAAATTCAGTAGTGAGCAACTCTTGCATACCATCCTTCATTTCAGTCTGTGAGCTCTATTTATTGCTAGAGCTAGAAGAAAATGGAAAAATTATGCCCAAAAGTACAAATTAAGGGAGAAAATATTTAAACCAACGGGTGATGCACTGTGCATTTTTTTACCTACTAAAGTGAGTGTTGCTGTGTTGGGGTCAACACTGTAATGGACACCACCTGATGATTTAGACACTTTTCTCAGAAGTGGTTACTCTGTTTTGTCATAATAACTTCACCATGTGCAGAAGCTTCCCATTCAAAGACCTTAGAACCAAGAAGAAAATGTTATAGCCTATAACAAAAGAAGAGACAGTATACTTCTATGCCACCATAAAAATCATTATAACTGTCAACTTGTCCCAAGGTCCTTCCCAATTTTCTCTATTCTTTTATATTTGAATGTTTCCAAGACTGTCATAAATTAAAGGCAGATTTCTAAGAGTATTGGTATGGTTCAGAGCCAGATAAGAATGTTGTTGGCCTAGAGCTTTTTCTCCTTAGCCCATATTCTTTTTTTCCCATAGGCAGAGATGTTGATGCAAGCTCTCCCCCCCTCCCCCACCCCTCGTCATGTTCTTTGCAAGCACAGAACAAGAGTCTGGGAAGATTAAACTGTATGAGCCCAAAGAAGTACTAAAAGCAGAGGAGGGTGACAGGGTGTGATAACACTGAGAAGCTCTCTCCAGAAGCCACAGACAGGTGAAAATGTGTCATCAATCTTAAGATATCTTTTCAAAGTGTTGTTTTTTTTTCCTAGATAAATAGCAAAGTTAAGCAAAGGTAACACTAATTACTGTGCTCCAGCAAATTCATGTGAAGACTTAATAAGCATTTTTAGTCTTTTCACCTCTGTAAAAAAAAATTCCCTTGCTGTCAGCTAACAGAGGAGAACAATAGAAGTATATTAACTCAGAATAGGCCCATGGTTCTTCTTGATTGTACTTTGATGGTAGTTGTATGTCATATTTAAATCACAGCATTTGAATATTACCTAACAACACTTTTTTTTTTCCTACTCTTTCTTTCTTCAGGTTTGCAGGACAACCCATGGTTTTGTGACTGTCGCATTTCAAAGTTAATTGAATTTTCCAAAATTGTGGACAACTCAATTGTACTTCTTGACCCACTGGTTACATGTAGTGGACCGGAGAGCTTGGCAGGGATCTTGTTCCAGAGAGCTGAGTTAGAGCAGTGTCTTAAGCCATCTGTGATGACATCAGCAACCAAAATCACCTCCCCGCTGGGAAGCAATGTGCTACTACGCTGCGATGCAACTGGATACCCAACCCCACAGCTTACCTGGACTAGGTCAGACAATATTCCAGTGAACTATACAGGTATAATAGCTCTTTTATAGAAACAGCTCTTTTATAGGATATGAGAGAGCCTGAAATTAGTGGGTTTCCTGTGCGATGAGATTATTCTTAATAGTAACAGTGGACTAGGTATTGCACCATTCTGGCAGTTGCATCCATGGAACAGCTGTTAGGAAATTCTTTTTCCAGGTCCAACAGGTTGTTCTGATTCTGTTTGTGGTCTGTAATAAGAACTCTGTGCGTGTGTATGAAAATGGATGAAGGCGGGAAGGATGAAGGAAAAACAGAGGTTAGAATAGTTGGGTAATAATTTAGAAGCTGAGAAGCAGAATGGAGAATTTGTTACTGAAATCTCCTTTTGCATTTGAAATCTTTTTTGAAAGCTAGTGAGGCTATAACTGAGCAACTTCAAACAGCACTGTAAATGTGGGATTTTCCAAAAAACATGTTTTCTTATTTGCAAATGTTTACTGCTTATTTGCAGTGCCCACCTTGAATATACTAAAGAGACTGTGATTATCTAATATCATTCTTGCTGTAATATGCTACAGTATATCTTTATGCAGTAATATCCAAAAAAAGTTCATTGTTAATGGCAAGTAGCTAGCAGTTAACTTTTAGTTCTGAAGTGAATAATAGTCCTACATATTGGAATATCTTATGACAAAGGTAACTTCTGACTTTTTTTTTAAATGGCTGTTGTTTTCAGTGTCTCTTGAAGTCAGGGAGACTTATACTTTGTAGTTGTTTGGCTTTAAGACGTTTTGATTTCTCTTGTTCTTGTTTTACTTAATAAAACTAAAAAAAAAAAAATCTTGTAATTCCTTCTGAAATTCCATTTTGACCCAGGCTGAGCACTTTTCTGCCAGAAGTTCCATAGTTAGCATGTATGTGTAGTTTTTTCATTTTTAATACGTATGCTTCATTCTGATAGAAATAATTTCAGAGAAAAGTAATCCAATGATTACTTTCTCTTTAGCTTCTTTTTATAATATTTTATTCTATATGTTCTCTTGTAGTAATTCAAGAAACACCGGGAGAAGGTGTCCGATGGTCCATATTAAGCTTGACAGGGATTTCATACAAGGATGCGGGGGAATACAGATGTAAAGCAAAGAATTTAGCAGGAATGTCAGAAGCTGCTGTTACTGTCACAGTGGTTGGTGTTGTTACTACAACCGTGTTGCCACAGAAGTATGGAAGGAAGCAGGAGGCTGAGAGGCAGAATACCACGCTGGAGGAATCCAAGAAGGAACCTGAGAGAACAACCACACCTCTTCTGACCACATCAACAACCACAACAGCACAGGTTACCACTGAGAGAACAACAAATGCCAGGGTTACTGACAAGAAGCAATCCAGGTCCATGAATGATGGAAAGAGAAGTTCAAAGACAGTGACAAATGGAAGCAAAAAGCAGACTGGGGACATGAGGAAGAAAGGTGAGGAGGCAAAGCAGACTGAGGAGACAAGCAAGAAAGGTGAGGAGACTTCACTTACGGCAGCGGCTACAGCTGAGCAAAATATTACTGTGATGGACCTAAGGGTGATCACTGAAACAGATGAAAGAGTGACCTTGACTTGGAAAACTGTCAATGCCTCAAGCAACACTGCAGTGACCGTGTTATATTCAAAGTACGGAGATGAGGAGATGTTGCCTCTGAGCACGGATTCTAGCAAAAACAAAGTCACAATTGATGGTTTGCAACGTAGCACTCAGTATATGGCATGCGTTTCACCCAAAGGAGTGCCACCTACAAAAGAGCAGTGCATTATTTTCACTACTGACATGTTAAATGATGAAAGCAGCTCTCAGTTTTCTATTCTGATAATGGGCAGCAGTGCAGCATGTGTAGTTGTTTTACCTTTGATAATTTTCTTACTCTACAAAGTTTTAAAACTGCATATGAAACCCAAAGCTCCTAAGGAAGCTGACCTTGCAAAAGAGACTTACGTGAAATTTGAAACACTTTCTCTCAAGCCTCGAGCAGCGAATGCAGGAGGAGAACTCTGGGCAAGAAGATACACAGACGAGTCAGAGAGACTTCTCCTTTGTTCTAGGTCAAGTATGGATTCTCAAATGACCTTCAAAAGTGAAGGCTCTAGGTCTGAGTATCTCTGTTGAGCATGGGTGAGGATGGAGGTGATGGAATACACAATGGATAAAATTATCCAAAGTGATGATACTGCATGGGGAAGCAAGTTGGTGTCAGGTGGTGGTCAGAATATATCATCTGATGTCATGGATCCTACCAGATGGGTAGCGTGGTGGATAAGAGAGGGAACTGAAGATTATTTTTTTTTTTTGGTACACTTGTGACTTTGAATATGAAAGAATGGCATTCTTTGAAAGATAAATATAGCATAAAACAGTTACTTGCTTAAAGTTCTTCTATTTCTGCTTTAATTAAAACATCATTGTTTTCTCTCATTTAACTGTATGATGTGCTCACTGTGTGAATTGAACATTATCACAACTTCCATTAAAAATATTATGTATTTAAAGATGAAAGAAAAAAAGCTTAAATCACTTTTATTGAAGTTGAAGCTTTGAAAATGTCATACAGCTCTGTTTGTAAAGTTTGTAGAACTGGAGGCGATTCTAAGTAGCCACAATTTATGGATTCTTGAGAGCTACAGTATACATCATATTGTCATTTTGGAGATGTTATGGTGAAGGAGCTTCTTTAGTGTCCTGAAACTTGGGTAAGATGTCATTATGAGTAACTCCGAGTGATACCGTATATTGATACTGAAAATTTACAGCAAATGATCTTATTACAGAATCCCAGCCTTAGAATTTACTTGCATTCATGTGGCTATATACCTCAATTTCAGAAATCTCTGTACAGAGAATTTTGTGGCATTTTGTAACACAAAACACAATGTCACATAGCAGTGTATTACATAGATATTACACAGTATTATATAGTACACTGGAGTGCTATAGTATACTTTGCGATACAATAGGAGGAGGTCTTGTCCTCAGGCCACATTGGATGCCTAATGAAGTTTAATGAGCATAATCAAAGCTAATTGTGAGTATGCTTCCCAATCTTTACAAAATCCAGCGTCATTAATAATAATGAATGTAGAATTACTTGTTAAATAATAATGAGCTGTCTATTCTGAAGCTGTTTTTTCAGTACTTGAAATAAATAACAGGACTGAATTGTTTAAGGTTCAGGTATTATGGTTAGAATAACGTGTAAATTAGGAATCACATTTTTTCCTAAAAATGAAAACTGCACTTTTTTCTTGGACCTTTTTATACCTGGAAGAACTGTTTACTTTGCTTGGAAACTGGGAATCTTCTCTTTCCAAAGCAAGAAACATTGCCTAGAAGCTACAAACCAAAGGTTACTTAATTAAATTCAAAACAGTGGCTTCTCTTAGTGTCATTAGTGTAGCATTAAATTTTACCCACTGGAATGTTGGAGAGCTTGCCTTGTTCAATGCACAGGCTAATGAGGATAACTATTTGTCATAAAAGCAACATGAATAAGATCATGGCAGAAAATAAACACGCTCAAAAATTCCCACAGCATCTACATGTCAGGGTTCCATAGTCAGGGATAACAGGACCCATGTCTGAAACTAAAGGAGTTATGCTAAGGAAGCAAGTGAGATATTCAGAAGTGCAAAATTACTTTACTTGCATGTGCTTTTAGAATTGACCTTGTTGTTTCTTCTGTTACTAGTGTGTGTGGTTAAAAAGTGTTCTGTCTTCTTCCATGGATAATTTTGATTTCAACAAAAATATTTTTAGTTTTCTTAGTGGAAGATTTTGACTTTGGAATTGTGTTTTTTATGTGACATTTTTTAAGGGAAGTAGTTTATTGTGTCAAAAACATAGTTTGACTGAAAACATATTTGAGGTAAAATTTAATGAGATCTGATGTGTTAACTTGAAGCGTTACGTTATTTGCCTTCTATTCTTCACATAGATAGTAGAGCCAGCAGCTGTCACTGAAGGTTTTCCCAATTAAAAACACTGTTTTTTCATTAATAAGAGTAATTATTTTAACCTTTATTTTAATTCTCGGAGAATATTTGATTTTAGGTTTCAAAGCTCTGTGAGAAACTTGAATCTAATTCTAGGGTGATTTTTAGACGCTGTGTCAATATACCAGATTGTGGTAGTGCAATGCTCATTTGAGAGAGCTCATTTGCAAATGTGAAACCTGTTGGTTTTGATCTTTGAGGAATTAATATGTTTTATAGTTAAGAATGAGTTAGGTCCATGAGTGCTATCAGTATATTGAAGATGAAGTGTACTGTGAAGGGCATGGAAAACACCATACATGTTATTTTTTTCCACATTTCCTGAAACAATGGACCAAAATGTGTATCTATACCTCATGTCAAAACTTCTGATGGAGAATTTAGATAGGAATTGAGCGCACAATAAAGATGTGCACACTGCATCGCCCAGAATTGGTGTAACTGAAGAGCTGAAGAAGTATTTCTTGGAACAGATGAATGTTTTTATATTGTAAATTCTTAAGATTCATAGTAGAATCATGATAAGATAGATTTTTGTTGAGATTTTGTTTGTATTTGTCTAGTGTCTTTTGAAATGCAATGCTGAGTGAATCATCATGATGAACAGTGAATGACTGCAACTTTGGTTGGCCAGAAGGAGTCTTTGGAGAAGATTTGAGCAAAGTTTATGTGTGGCCTTTCATATGTTTTTGCACTTTGTTGGCTCAATTTAACCCCATGTTTCACCAGAAAGGTTAGAAACCTTTTTATGTTACCTGCAATGAAATAACTGAACTGCACTCCAAGTAGATCCAATTTTTACTTGAAAATTAAAAGAGTCTTAGCACTCATTACAGTAAACACAATCCTATCTCCAATGTGCACTTACTAAGCCAAACTTTAGAGTCATGTTTTAGTCCTTGCTGTTACCCACACTAGATTTTATATTCCTTGCACTACTGATAGAAGTCTCATACTTGTCCCAGGTGGGGGATTAGGAAAGAAAACTCTTTCACATGTACTTTGAAAATGTCTATAATAGCAGAACTCTATACACTTGGGCTTAGTTGATAGACTAAGGAAAGGATGTTTTAAACTCATTACTTTTTCTCTTTATTCTTAAAGAAGTAATTACAGTAACAATTGTTTTGATGTGAAAATAAAACACTGCTTTTATATGTGACCATGTACTTGCCTGACCCTTCCTTCTTCAGTTATAGCTTTGGACTTTGTGTGATGAGTGTAACTGTGAGAATAAGAGGAAATCTGAGAAGAAATGAGAGAAAATACAAAAGAAGGCTGAGAACTTGGAGGGACAATATTCTCAAGAATGATTGGACTATGTGCTGCAAAGTCATTTGTTTGCAGTTCTTATGCACACAGCAAGGATACTCAGTGGTATCTGCAGACAGGCAGACATCAATGGATGATGAAGATTCTGCTTGCACAGTACAAGGAGAGCTCTCTACGTACATCTGACAAACTGGGGACAGTCATAAAATAGAAGTATGGAACAGTAAGGGCAGTAGGGGAATTTAAAAATGTGCTTGAAACTGGAATTAAAGTCCACTTGGGTACATCAGAAGCAGAAGAAACATCCAAAGGAATAATTACTGGTAGAGTCAGTGCAGCTGTTACGTAAACTAAATGGCTTGCCTATTCAGTAAACAGAATAAGTGCTTTGTTGGTATATTTTTAGACTTTCTATTCACTTAGACATACAGTTGTATGAGTCCTTTAGAAGCCTCAAACAGCTGTTTCTCTAATCCTTCGAAGAGTAAATTCCTAAACAGTTCTCAAAACCATGTTATTGCTTAACTCTCTAGCATTTATTCTCCCAGATTAATGTTGTTTGATAAATAGGAACAGAATAACGTGAATAGTCTGCTTTGTAAAATTTTCCAGTCTCTAAAACAATTGTACTTTTGTTGAAGAAAAGTGATATTAAGTCCAATACTTGTAAGTACATTTTTTTTCTGTGAGAATCTGATTTAATTAATGGTGCTGAAGTCTAAAGCCTTGAGCTGATCAGATCGGATTCTAAGTCATGTGTCCTGAATTTTATGCTGCTAAGATTTGGCCAAACATTAGAACCTCCAGAAATAACCTTTACCACCTATATTTTGCTTCATAGCCTAGTCGCCTGTGTTTAAATTACTAGGGGAAAAAGAGGGCAGGTAAACAGCCAGCTATGGGATATGGAAAATTAAATTCATTAAATTTGTTAAATTTAAATTTTATCCTGCTTTTTTGATAGAACGTTTTTCTATGTTAGGCTAATCCCACAGCATGCAGTTAGCTTCAAATTACATGTGAATGACAGTATCTGCGGGTGTTTTCATGGAGCAAACTCTTAAGTCTTGGGAGACCTCTTTTAGTTTCACAGTGATTACTTTAAAAATAAAAATTACTTTTCCACTCCTTGTCCTTTAGTGCAAATGTGATGTGGTGACATGGTTTCCTTACTTCTTAAGCAGGAGAGTGAAATCAAAAACTTTAATGCCTCTGCCTGTTCTGGAACTCAAACTTATAGATAAGGATCATCTTCACCTTGCAGTTGCAGTGCTTGCTGCCACATTTGCATTACACCAATGTACACAAAGCACTCAGTTCCTAGAGCTCTCTTCCAATCAGTCTGTTTTCATCCTAAAATTTGAGCATAATTTATTTTAATAGATTGTCTCTAATATTTCTCTACATTAGAAAGGAATCTTCCTAGAGGGATACAGGCTCATTTCTGTGACAAAAAAATGTTATTTGTTATTTTGCTTGACCATTCTTTATTCTTTGATAGAGGAGCAGACATTCCCTTTGGATATGGTAATCAGCAGCAGAAACAATGTAAGCCAACGTTTTTCACAAGCCAGACAAATAACGTTCATTGTTTTGTCAGGCACAATGATTGAATAGACATCGTCAAGCATTCATACATGGAGTATTTCTTTGTGACAGGAGAATTCATGAGGCAAGGTTTGGAGAGAGAACTAATGCAGTTCCTTGTTTATTGATAAAGAAAAGTGACATTTTCTTGAGTTTTCAGTGATGATTTAGCTAG
Organism: Lagopus leucura; assembly: GCF_019238085.1. NCBI lineage: Eukaryota > Metazoa > Chordata > Aves > Galliformes > Phasianidae > Lagopus > Lagopus leucura. The sequence goes on along the minus strand of NW_024962264.1, from coordinate 37,754,539 downwards.
CTTTACAGATTGTCCGAAATACTTCACATTCAGGCAGAAGTTCAGCTTGTCACAAGTTGATTAAATTTTTCAGTTTCGTATTACTGAAAATTTGTGTAGAAGTGAAGCGTAAATCAAATAATCTGAGAGAAGAAAGAGATTGTCAAAGCTTATTGACTTTCATAAAGAAATGAGAACTCTTTCAAGGGTTGATCAGCCCTGTGATGCCAAACAAAACCCCACCTAGAGTAGTGCATGATGCATATATATATATATATTTAATATATATATATCTATACATATGTATATATGAATATGAAGGACTGGGATAAGAAACAAGAATTTTTAGTATAGCTGTTCATGTTCAAGTCAGCCCTGGAAAAGAGCAACAACTTGGCATCCTGATCAAACACAGATTCTGAAAATTGAACAAGCTGAATGAGAATGCATGAGTAGAGAAGGGAAAAGTCCTACTGGAGACACAGAAGTAAGATTAAGCAGAAAATAAATGTGCTTTACTGAAGAGCACTCGGTTCTCTAAGTGGAGATATCTAATTCAACAGTTTTGGGGCTTGGAAAATCACCAGTGAGAACTGCAAGGAAGATGAGTAGTGAGAATGTGTCACTTCCAGTAGAAGATCGAGGATCCAATCTTCAGAGGGATCAAGGGAAATCTGACCTGAAGCATAAAAGACAGTGTTCTTTTACATGAATTGTGCATTTCATTTAATATTAATTCAAATGTCAACTACTTTGTAACCAGGTTGTGGACAAAGGAACCCTAGACTTGGGCTGAAGGAAACAAGAAAGAAATTGGAGTCTTGAATTTGATGAAGCTATGAAGGTGAGGAGCTGTGTGATTGACATCTTTGCTGTTAAAGGAGCCTCACAGGACTGACAAATGAGATGGACCACACACTGAATTGTTACAGTTCAGATAACTTGTGATTCATCAAAAGGGCAGGGGGACAGGCCTGAAGGAAGCTGAAGTCAAATATCCCATCTAAAAATACATCTGAATGATAAGGTTTCTTCCTCTGATTAATATTTCGAGTAAATTTGCAAGAGGCCGTACTCTTCTTGAACTGTGTGATGTTAAACTTGTGTGGATTGGGGATAAAAGTTAGGAAAAGTTTTGAAAAGATACTCTAAATAACTTACTGACCACATCCTGGGCACTGGCATTCAATGGTGTTTCTAATCCCTCAGCCATTTCAGCAGATGCCAGTAGTTTGAGAATGTGAAGCAGGGCTCCATTACAGTGAGATGAATCCTGTTGCACATTGTTTCAAGTAACTTTCAGACACCAAGAATAAGTACACACAAATAAGGAGAATGTCTGCCGAGAGGCTGGGCCAAGGGAGAGATTGAGAGGATGCTTCCACATCTCAATAATTTTGGCCTCATGACAAGCAGATGACAGGCCACTTGCTGTATTGATAGTAACTGTTAGAAAGAGCACTCCTTACTGTTGAGTTTCAAAACTATCTCACAAAATAATGATACAGGGAATGTCTCCAAGGGTAACTGACAGCCTATTAGGGAGACCTTAGGTGATCAAGATCTTTCACATGGCAAGGAAGTCTGTGCAAATGCTGCTGTGTGTTCTCTTTACACCATTATACAAAGCTGATGTGTGTAAGTAATCACTGATAATCACAGACAAATGAATATTATTCACGATTTTTCTAGCTTGTCTACATACCCATGCAGAAGCTACATCATACTTGGTACTTGTGCAAGAGCAGGGAACTGTTTGACAGTTTCACTGCAGTTCCAGCATCCTCAGAGGTCAGCAGTTTGTGAGAAACAGCCGTGCTGGTTGCCATAAAGGTGCCATTCACAGAGTTTAATGTACCTGTTGCCTCAGTAACAGTGCTAGAGAAAGGTAAAGTGATGGCCACTTACAAGGTAGCATACCATTTCCTTCTGTGGCGTTCGCTGACACCTTTTCTGGTTTTGTGGAAATTCTGCTCCTCAGTAACTCTTCAGGGAGCCATAGAAAAGCAGTTCGTTTGGGTTCACCAGTCAAATCTGAAGAGCATTTCTTCAAATCCTAAACGCTATATGAGTGCTAATTGCCAAGGTGTATGCTGTGTCAAAAAGCATTGTTTCCTTTTTTAAATCTAGTTAATAGTGAGCATGTTAATTCTAGGAGTAGGCCAGCTTGTTAGTCAGGAGAAATAATGACAACTTTAGAGTTTTCATCATAAATTGAGTTACATTTACACGTGAATTTAGGGTATGACAGTCTCCCCCTATTTGTACAGCTGTCTGAATTTGGCCATGTGCCTCATCTGATGGGCCTTGGGAGAACCAGTGTGATGCGAAATACAGACATTACCATTTATCCCTCTAGGCTGCAGCTATAGGAAGAGTTCTCAGCAGCCATGCAGCAGTCCAGGCAAACCTGTCTGTGTTAAGTACTTGTAATTCTTTTCTCTCTTGAATCTTTCTGCACTTATTATTCTTCACTTCCTGCCAAAAGCATTAGTAATAGTGGAATACTTGATCCATGCAGTGCTGTGACTTGGAAAGTTTTTAGTAACTCACTTCTGACAGGTAATTGCTTTGCTGGGTAGCAGTGAGCAGTGGCTGTTGCTAGTAGAGAACAAGAAACTTTGTTATGGATTGCTAATTAATGTATGTTGCTGGGAGATCTATTAAGGAATGAGACAGAAACAAAATGCCTGCATTGTATGCTCATGCAATAGCAATGTGTTTGGGACAGGTGTAAATTTACATAGCCTGAAAAACATATCTTGAAACCTTACTCAAATGTACTTTTGTTTTATCTTTAATTTTGCTACTCTTTAGGAAAATATTCATATATTAATATTAGTATTTTTATTGTTTCTGACTACTGGATTTGAAGTACATTATACAGGTTTAAAAGAAAACAAAACTTATGTCGCACTTGGAGATCATACCATTAAGATATTCTCTTACCAAGATGTTGATCTGTTTTGGTTTCTGGGGGAGAAAAAGAAAATATGCTCATTTCCCCATAACGGAGATGGGAAAGAATCTATCTTTTTCACAGGATATGCCAAATCAAGTGCAATTTTATTGCAGCCATTGGAAATTTGCTATTTATTTCAGTTTTGCATTGGAAATTTGCTATTTATTTGCTATTTATTTCAGTTAGCTCAGGATAAGTTTCTCCTTAGTGTCTGAATGCAAAGAGTTGTCACTCAATATTTAATCCTGAATGTGAAGATGAGCGTGTGATCCAAAAACACTTGAGGAGAGTCCCTGCCCTTGGCCCACATGTTTTGCAGTGATGAACATAGGGGACATGGAGAATTTATGCAGGAATTGCTGTCTTTGATCTCTATACCAACATCTGTAGGGTAGGTCCTTCTCTAAGTCTGCCTAGACTTACGTAGATGATATTACAGTTTTACTAGTTGGCCAGGTGTTTTAGTATTTAGATTTCTTCTGATGATGCATGCTGTCTTGCCAATCAGCCCAGTTCTAAATAAAACAGCCAAATGAAAAGGCGCAAAGGGAGAGGTTTCTTTAGCACTGCGTAATGCATGCATACTCTCAGAATAGAATTCCTCTCCCCTTACCAGAGTCTTGTTTCATTTTGGAAAACTGGGCACCTATGGCTGATTTTCAAAACACTGCCCAGGGAATATATCCAACCCTCTCCTGTTAGTGTTACTGGAAAGGATTTCGCTGGGTACTTCCTTTTATGATTTTGTCCTAAAGCCCAACTGACCTTAAATATGGAAGAATTTTATTATTAGGCAGAGTGGCCCTAAAATACTCTAAATGTTAATACAGATGCTGTAACAAGGTGGGGTAGATATTATAGATTGTGACGTTATATTACTATAACAAGTGAAAGGACTTGCGAGAGTGAAGCATTTTTTTATGTAGCATATAAGGCAGTGAGTCTCAGAAATGCTCTCCTTACTTTATGCAAAGCTGTATGCTCCTACTGAAGAAATGTGCTAGCTCTGGTAAAACCACAGAGGGATTCTGTGTATCCATCTCCCTACGAATAAAAGCTGGCAAATATGAAAGAGGTAGCCAGATCTTTCAGGAGTCTGCTTCCTCACTCTCTAGCAAGGCAGATGTTGCTGGTTGCCGTGCAGTTGACTAGAAATTTTGTAAGAACACGTGTCATTGTTAGTGAGCATTTTGCTTGCAGTCTGGTTTGCTGCTTCTGCAGCCACTGCGTGCTGGTTTCCCCTGCTCCTTAATGCTTAACTTAGTGCTCAGAGGTCTTGGGTCAAGGCTGTGTCATTATCTTCAAAAACACAGGAATACTGTCTCTGAGTCCTATAGACAAACTCAGTAGATATCCATAGAGCAGTAGTGTTTTGCAGGACACCAAAAGCAAAGAAACTGATGCTAAGAGTTGTATCCCCTTCTCTGAAACAGCCTCCTAGTCAAGTAAAAGCTGGAGTATCCATGTTCATACTCCTGCTGGCAGTGCAGGATCTGTCTGAGTTTTTAGGGTATGCAGAACCACGCACTGAAAGTTAAATATAATGTGGGCTATTGCTTGTACCAAATGCCCCTGCCTTTTTTTCCCCACTGCTCTTCTCTCCATGTCTCTGTCTAGGTGGAGAATTGACAGCTGTGGCCTCAAGCAGGGCGTGTTTGATAGCTGCAGGATTCGGATGCCAAGTTCTGGGGTATCATTCTCTTGGTGGCATTTGGGTCAGTGAGAGGCTCTGGCACTGCACTCCCTGCAGCTGTGGGGCATGAGGTGGTGTCAAGTCAGGCAGCCTCCTTTGCCGACAGCCCCGTGCAGAGCACTTGCCACTTTCTCTGCCAGCTTCTTCCTGATATGGGATAGGAAATCCACATGTGCGGCACTTATGGCTGCTGTGGGTAGGATCTGCGATATATGTATTCTTTTTCCTTAAATTTGCAGTGTGCCTTTAAAATTATTTCATTCACTAAATTCCATCACGTCGTCAAGTTGTTCTTTCGGTGCAAACTAACTTTCAGCAGGCTCTGGGCAAATTCATTGTAAGACTCTGCAGCTCAGCTATTTATTAATTAGGACACATTTGGTTCTGAGATCTCCTGAGTATGTTCTATGAGCAGCAGGGCACTAAACATTCCCAACAGTTAGCAATGTTAGTTACACCTGCTCTTGATTGCCTATCCATTCACCATCTGGCTCGTCTGGCAGCAGCTGTGCAGCCATTCACAGGAAAGTGTTGCATTTTTGCAAAGAGAGTGAGGCTTTTATGTACTCAGCCTAGATCCACTGCAGGTGAAGAGCTTTCTCAGATATCGTTTCTAATTAAGCTTTCAAATCTGGCAGCTACAGGGAGCATCCTGTAATCCGCCCATGGGAGCTCAGTGCCAGGCACAGGCTGCATCTCTGGTAATTTTGCTCTTGAGTTCATCTCAGGTGCTTTGCTATGGAAAGCTGGCTGTAGCAATGGCTGTTCCTTCAATTTATTAGCCATCTTGTTGGGTCCAGTGTCTCTAACAACCACGTATGTCAGCGATGCACAGACACAAGCTCATGCAGAAAGTGTACAGAAAATGTATAAGAAGAATGAACCAGCTGGAAAGGTCTGTAATGGGGATACCAAAGTTTACTGAAACAATCATTTCAAATATTTATCTTTCTAGCATGGAACTGGGGATAAAACAAAGAGGTAAAAGTAACGATATTTTTAATAGATGGGCTTCAGAGTAAGCAGCTGCAGCCTATCTTGCTCTCTTACTGGTATAAGTGGAAACCCTTGAGTGCTCAGTAGCTTCAAAAATCAGTGCCAGATTTCAGTGAGTGTCTTTCTTTGGAGAGATCTGCTGTAAGGTCTAATGCATACGTAAGAAATCATTTTGCTATGAATGTGCTATCTCTTGGATGGAAAGTAGCTGTGGAGCCGAGAACATGGGGAGGATACATTTTTTGACCCTGATAGTGAAGTAATACCATACATACCTGTTACTAAGATTTTTTTTTTCTCAAATGTTCTCACATAACAAGCTGCACAAACCTTATCCGTGGTAACTAACGACTTGCTTTATCTTCAGTTTTATCTCCGCTTCAGAGAGCCAAATGACTCTTTCAACATGCTATTTTAGCCACTCCTTTATGTCTGCTAACATAGAGGCATAATGTAGGCATCTAACGTTGATAAATGTCATAAGTCAGCAATGTGCTATGTGGCTTCCCCAGAATGTTTCGCTGCTGTTCTGTCTGTCTTGGTGCAAGGGAGAGCATGTTGAACTTTCCTTCTGGATATTTCTGTGGATGCCAGTGGTGGAAGGTGCCTATCAAAATGTTTAACATAAATGGGCTTTAAAAATGCAGTATCGGTTATAGTTAGTAAAGTTTCAGAGGATTGAGTGGGTTGTGTTTTTTTCCCTTTTTCTTTTCCTTAAGATCAGATTGAAATTGGAAAAACTGCAAATAGCCAAAAAACTCCTGTGGATATTTGTTGTAATTGCTGCCATAAAAGAAACTGAGACAACTGGAAAGAGATTACCTACAACAGCACTTGGTTTCCATAATGCTTTCATGGTTAAAGCCCTGTTCTTCAATTAATTTTACCAATAAATTAAATTAAAACATCCTGCTGGCCAAGTATCGTTTTCAAATAGGTTGAGTAGAACAATGAGTGGCATGCCTGAGGACAAAAACAGAATGGTTATCATACCTTGGGAGGAGACTTCAGACATTCCTGACTGTTGGAGATCACTACAATATGTTGCTCTCTCACTTGTTGATTGTTTTTTACTTCTTTTTTGCTTCCCTGGAGGCTATCAGAAATCTTTAGTGTCATTAAAATTACTTGTGTTCATCAGCTCCTGCCTCATTGGCAATACACCTTCTGTCCCATGGGCACTCTGACCCTGGGCTGGCAGGTTTCCTGGGACCATTGGGATGGATCTGAGGGGCTGTTTTGTGGGGTTATGAGTACTCCTTTCTGCTGTGAGCTCTCACTAGAAATAGCCACTACACATTTTCTATTCTGTTTCAGTGAGCTCCTGCATACAATCATTAACCTCTACTGGCAGTAATTAGTATGATGCTGACTCTAAAGTATAATTTTAACCAGATTAGAATATGGCTGAGGCCAGGATCAAACTTCCAGAGGCTGACAGGAAGAGAATTTGAAGTGCTGACAAGCTAGTATAACGTGTAGTAAGCAAGAATAAAAGCCAATATATGATTTGAACAATGTGCAAATTAATACAATATTGATACTGAAAGCCCTGGGAAATGGAGGGAGAGCTCTCTTTCCTTCACAGCTCAGAAAGAGCCAGAACATACTGTCCTTGAATCAGACAGCAGCAGCTCTTTGCCAAGGTAGGGGACAAGGCGCTCTCCAGTTGGGTGACTAGCTGAGCTTTACCAGCTTTGGCAAAGCGAGACCTCCAAAGCTCAGTGAGACAGTGGGAAGCCCAAAAGAAAGGGAGAAAAGAATGTTCATTTGTTATTAATTTAATCAATCATTGAGTCGGGAAATCAGATTAAACTAAATCAACTCTCTGTACTTGATGTACAGGGACAGATGAATTTGAGATCATTTGGGCTGATTATGTAATGAGTGCCACAGATGAGGCTACTGTATTAATTTATCTGATTTATTGTGTAAATGCTAGGCTGAAATATATTGCTGTACTTCATACCTCTAAATGGGCACAATAATTTGCTTTGTGATAGCATATTTGAAATGACTTAAATGTTGAATGATTTCAGGTGGGAAGGAATCATTGTGCATGGCATGCTAAACTACATGGCGAAAAACGGTATGTATGAGAAGTTTAGTTGTTTGGTACAGCTGGATGGATTTAATCTTTTGTTGAGAATTTCTTTGTCTGGTCTAGGGGAAGGTGATCAATTCTATTCACTTGCAATCATGTACATTCTCAGGCCTTTATCATTTCACACAGTTGGACTGAGGCTTATTTTTGGAGTGATGTACCTTTGGCCTGTAAGAACCAAAAACCTATTTCTAGTACTGTTTATTCGTCCTGTTTTTAAGCCATCCCTGTATTTCTAGGGTGGTGATATCAATGATTCTATAAACCACTCTTTGAGTGCAGAGAAGAGATCTCTTCTTCCAGGAAACATCGTTGTAGTATTGACACATTGGACAGTTCTCTTTTCACTGTTAATTTAGAAAACAAAGGGAAAGTCTGGACATGGTTTTGACAGTGTTTTGAGTAAAGGCAGAAAGAGTAAATGAAAAGTGGTAGAGGGGGGAAAGAATGAAGGAATTGTTCCATAAAGACAACAGTGTAAATGAGAGATTAAAATAATGTGAGAGCCTCAGAAGCAACACAGAAATTACTTCTGTGTTTTAATATGAAAAGGAGAGTTTATTGGTTTTGTCTCCCAGTGATTTGCCTGAGTCTCTTCTGGAAGAGTTCGGAGCCATGCCAGGACTGCCACTGTCGTGATCCAGCAAACTCACAAAGAAGTGCCACATTCCTTCCCAGCTGCTCTGGTTGTGTGTTCACAGCATGAACAGCAAAGAAAATAATGTGAGAGGAACCCATGGTAGCAGAATTAGTAGAACAGACCCTTGTGGCATGTACCACAGATCCTACGAAGGATCCTGTAATCCTCAGTGGAATGGCACTGCTCCACTTTCACACTGGTTGCCCTTTTGTATTCTAGGGGACTATTTGAAGAAGCAGATACTGTTTGGCATGAGTCTGCCCCTGCATAATTTGCATTACTATTATTGGATTTTATAACACACAGAATAGAGACTCAGTTCCGAGCAGGGTGTATGAAAACATGGTTCACATTTGTCAGCCCAGATTTAGTTAGTTTCATTAGCCTGTAGCAGTGGAGACTGAGCAAGCAGAACATGGACACAGACCCAAAACATCGAGAAACAGTTGCTTTTAGTGGACAGTGGCCCAGTTGATAATCAGGTTTTATACTTCTTACTTTCTGTCAGTGCAAGTCAGGACTCCTATCAATTCAGAACAATACTGGGGCTGGAATTTCCCAGGGAGGAGCACGCACATTGCAGGTTGCTGTCTGCTGCTACTGCTGTTCCCAGCTGTTGTTGTGTTAGCACTTATTCCAGTGCAAAATTGAGGACATGGAAGAAGAAGAAAAAAAAAAAAAGAGAGAAAGATAAGCAACAGAACCAGGATGCCTCAGAGCAGTTAGCACAGCACAGCCAGTCTCAGTCAGCCACTGAAACACATGCTTAGCTGCCAGCACGTGAAAAATTCAGCACTTTACCCACATATGTGCTCTCATGCTTTGCTGATCTGGGAGATTGCACCAGGAATTTCTCTAGTGCATCTACCTCAGTCAAGCAGGTGTAAAAGTGCACTGCAGCTCCTTACAGCGCTGATGTGCGCTCAGAAATGTGTTGGTCTCTGATGGCAGAAGGGCCACATTCCAGCTTGAGAGAGACAGATGAACTTTTTTGAAACAAGAATGATACGCATACCCTAAATCTGAATCTGACCTTAAGCCAGTTTGTATTTCCAGTTATTGGAGTAATCTTAGCACAGAGCATTTTGGAGACAGGATTTGTTTGTGATAGTAAAATGCAAGAAGGTATGAAAATGAATGCAGCTGATCACGACTGAACAGGCAAGATTTAAATCAGGCTGCAGTCTGTGAGAAAAATCTGGCTGTCACACCATAGGTACTTCTCAGGCCCAAGGGACTGCCTTTCTAAATAGGCTGCTCATTATGGGCAGCCGTGTATCTGGCATTCTGGCTCTGGAACTGACCACGTTACTATTTGCAAACACAGGGTTCACTTGAGTGGTACTAAAAAGAGAAGAGGTGGGGCAACTGGTGCCTTAAAAAGGAAAGAGGAGTCCGTCCAAGTCTGTGTGTGAAAAGCAACTGCGTTTCACAGGACAGTACCTGGAGATTGCGCTCCCTGTACTCCACTGAGGGCAGCAGTGAAGTTTTCTGAAATCTTTGCTTTTAAGACCCAAACGGCAGCTTTGCGTGTTGTGAGGAAGTTTGCAGTGATGCTTGTGAGCCTTGCTTTTAAGCTGTGTTAAATTTGTGGCGAGAGTGTCAGGCATTTCATACTTGGCTTCCAAAAAAGAAAAAAAAGAAAGAAACGAGAGACAGAGAGAGAGAGAGAGAAAACGACGTGTGTGGGGAAGAAATCTCCCAGGAATTTCTTCAAGGTTGTATTCAGACACGCTGGAGTGACAAGAAAAGCAAGGCAAAGATAAAGCTTTGTGCTTTGATAAGATGTCTGAGTGTAAAGCAGGAAATCACAAAGACTGTTTGGGATTACCTATGTTCATCTCACCCTGGATATGACTGCAGACAAGCTAGCTCTTCTCGAGTGACAGTTTAAAAAACTCAGGACTATGTTTCTCTTCCCTGTTGCTTTCTTGCCAGTTTTTTTTACCATTGGCTTTGCCAGCCCTTCAGCTCTGCAGCACTGGAACTGTCCTAATGGATACAGATTAAAGAGTGAAAGTTCTGCCTGCGTAGGTAAGTGGTGGACCATTCACAAATTAAGAAAAAAGCATCTGTATTCGTTTAACTGGGCTTTATAATTGTCATGAGTTTTCTATATAGATTGCCTATGCGTAGCAGCACAATTGATACAGCAGCTTCTCACTATCTCTTCCTTCTCATAATGGACGTTTTGTCTAGTTGCTTTTTCAGAAATTGGTCCCTTGTCTGCCAGTTCAGCTATAACAAAGCAGGTTGAAGTTTTATGTGGTCAATAAGAGATCAGAACTGCTCACTAATAACAAAAATTCCTTTGCATAGCTGTAGTGTCTCTGTATTTTTACACACTCGTGCAGATTCCTGCTTCTATATGTATATAATTTGTGCATGTTTTTTTGTACTTCTATATGCATATAGAAAGAGAAATGTAATGATTGTGCATGTGTACAAGTAAATACTTTGATAAGGGCTGGGTAACTTTAAAAACTGCTCTTTCTAAGATAGTACTGTTATCTACAGATTTGTGTGCAAATATACAATGAATGACTCACATGTACATAAAAAAAGCTATATTTGGAATTGTACTGCTATAGTTTGAGGGAGATGTGTTACATTAATGTTAGTATGATAACCGTGAGTGATTTAGAATATGTAAAATGCAGGTTCTTATTATTCACAAAGTGTAGGATAAATCACGACCGAAACCTTCTTCCCCAATGCTACCTTGAAGGACTATGTTTTTTTTTCTGGTAAGGAGATAAGGAAATGCCCTGGAAGCCTTGCACCCAGACCTAATACTTTGAGTTCATGCTGTGCTTTAGTTACTTGGGCTTCAGAGGCTCTGACTCAGTTCTTGACATGATTCCAGTGAGTTAATAACAGGTGCCTTCTCTGCACATCCTGCCAAGAAATACCAACTTGTAAGCAGAAAATAGAAGTACACATGTTAAATGTCCTTGTATTGATAGAAAAGGAGCTAGGCATTTCTTATATATAAATGATAAACCTGACCAAAGGCTTGTCAGAGCACCAAACACACCTAGGGTCCCTCTACACTGATTATTGAATTCAAGGGAGAAACATGTTTCTGAAACTAACCTCCATACTTTTGCCTCTTACCATGCTTGTGTTCACATTGTGGGACAGTCCCAGAGTGCATGGACTGGACTCCTTTTATGTCAAACTAAACCAGAAGGTGTACCTTAAGAGAATATCTATCCTCTCTGCTGCTGTTGGCCATTTGGTCCACAAGACCATGTTAGACCTGGTTCTCCATAACCCTACATGGAAATATGTGCAATCTGGATGTCAGATCCTCACCAAACGTTGCACACTGCAGAGCCTCTCCTATAGGTCCACACTATTTACTAATATAAACCTAGCTTCCAGGAACTAATTAGGATGTACATTAGCTATGAACTTCCGCATTTTAGGGAAGCCCAGTTAATACCTTGTGTATAATAAGGCAATCCTGAAATGAAATGAATTGATGGCACTTTCCTTTGGGTCAAAATGTACTCCACATCCAAAAGGTGACTATATATATATTTTATATATATGAAATATTATATACATATATATAATTTCAGATGACCCATTTTGCACATTAATGTACACTGTTCTTCCATTAATAGAGATATAATACTGCGTCTTCTGTTGAAAATTAGATATCCAATTGCTCTATTGGCCTTGAGGAGAGTCTGGGTAAAGCACCAAAACAGAATGGCTGCTAGTTCAGCAGCCAGTGCAAGAACTGATAGAAGTGGTCTTATGCATGAGAGATGATGTTACTGTGAGCAATTCTGTGTAATGCATAATAAACAAAGAAATGAGCTATGCTAAGGTATCTTTTTAATTAGAGACCACTGATTCATGGGAGATTAAGAAAAGATAAAATTTTGGTGTGAAATATTAGACTGAAGGATGCTTTGATGGAATGGATTTCCTGTGTTCTTCCATGAACTGGATATGCAAATTCTGTTCTGACCAGAAGAGCGGATGTGTGATATTCTAGTTCATTAACTATGTGAGAGAGACTGCAGTGGCAGCAAATGGTAGGAAGCTGGGGTCAGACTTTGAAGGTAATAGTGGGCGTGCAAGTGGTGAGTGGGAGACATGACTCATGCCACTGAGCTGTGAACAATGACAGCAGGCTCTGATCTGTGGCTTGGCAACCATTCTTGGTGCTTTAATAAATACATCAATTGTAAAATGTTCTGTATCTTCTGTGACCATGGTGGCATCCTGCCAGCCATAAGGACTACAGTGAATTAAGAAGCTGTCCCTTACAAACAGCATTGACTGAAAAATGTTTTTCCAACTTTTCTAGAATAGTTTTCCATACAACCACTGTTGATGAAGGCCTAGGCTTTGCTCTTCACACACTGTTAAATAATTCACTTCTTAATTAGTTCCTTTTATTTCTAGGGATATTCAAAGATCAAAGGCATCTCATCCTGTTGAAGGATACTGAATTCTAGCTCTAAACATTTCACATAATTTTATACAGTTATTTTAAGAGACATTATTTGAATCCTGACTTGGTATGCCAAGAAAGGAAAGGCCTTTAAGCAGGGAGCATGTATCTCAGAACAGAGATGCAGCACAGTTTATAAGAGACAAAGTATGGGAGAACAAAGCATGAGATCAAAGTAAGACTGGCCTGTTGCAAGGTTATATCCATTTATAAGAAATTTGTGATGCAACTGGAAGCATTTTTTTCTATTTTTGACATTATCATCTTAACTTATGATGATGTAAAGAGTGGGGACTCGGTTACCATTAAACAACTTACCTTCCTTAGAAACAAAACCTACTTACTCTAAAATAAAAATAGTCTTGGCCACACTTGGTTCTTCCTGCAAGGTAAAAATGCGTACGTAGAGAGGACTTTGATTTCTCATGTTGTTAACCATCTAAGCATTCATGATACACCAGGAGATGGGTCTTATGCCTGTTGAAATCAAATGATTATCCCTTCCCGAAGTATTGACTTAACAACACTTTTTTATAGTCCTGAGGGATATAGATACTCTCCCCACTTGAAACCAAGAAAATTTCCCACATGGCAGTGTTTATTTGAAGACACCCATAGAGCAGCCTCTTGCATTACCAATTTTCAGAAGGACACCAGTGCCTGTTCCTCTTGGGCTACCAAAAGTATTATGTTATGAATACTGCAAGATTTGGTATGCACCTTGGCTTCAGGACTGACTTTGAGAACTCATTCTGTCAGTTTTAAAGGAAAAGAAATATGGTTATTAAAAATACATTTATTTTTTATAATATTGTAAAATTGTAACATATAATAAAAAGGGAAAACACAACCCTTGTTATTAAAGTTGTACCTACCCATAGAACCTTACTCTACTGTCTCTACTAACTTCTGATGTTAACTCATCAGCTCTTTTCACTTCAGCATGCTGCACATTCCTACAGAGCTAAAGTCTGCAATCGAAGGTGACGACTGCAGCTATCTAGGTCAACACTTTCGGTCAGATGCTTCTTTCTGTGTTTCAAAATTTCCTCCTTTCTTTTTTGCTGTTGACTCTTCTCCAATCATAGAATGCTGGTGACATGAAATATAAAAGTATTCCTCTTTGTATTACATCTTTAAATTCATCTTGGCTAGCTAAATGCTGGCTTCAATTTGCTCCATGCAGCCTCACACCTTTTTAAGAATTCAGAAGAGCTGAAGTAGAGGCATGTGTTTGCCTCTTTTCAGCAGCTGTCTTCCAGATATCTTACTTTGTATTACACTGCCATGGGGAAGTTGATTGAAAATACAGTTAACAAATTCTTCAACGTGGCCAAATCATGAGAAGATTCCCTCTGAATTCTCTGGAAATTGATACAGCTGAATGTGGGTAAATACTGTCCTTATCTAGAAAATCTTGGATCAGAATAGAAAGGAGGGAAATGTGTCACAGGAGATGACAGAATTGGCATCATATTACATAAACATGAAGTTTAATGCTGAAAAGCAGATTTCAGGGCCAGTGACTGTTATTACAAGACTCATCAATGTTTTTCTCAGTGGAAAATAACAGATATTAATCTGACACTCTGTTTTAAGCAAAAATTATGACTTTATAGAATATCATTTGAAATTTGTTTTTAAAGGGAGCTGGAAGACAGTATTTCCTGATGCATTTCAAGGAGGAGTAGATAGGTAATAGCACCATAAAAAAGCAATCCAATGACATTATGTTGAAAATTGAACTCTGTGATCTGGGAAGTAGAGGTCTGCTGGAACTATGAAAATACCTTGCACATGATTTTGTAGTTACTAATTTATGCATGATGTTTATTTATTTTTTCATTCTTGTGGCTTAACTCTGGAGATCTGAGTCCAGAAAGGTAGGATACTAAAGGTATCATAGTCCCTTACCACAATACAGGAGCACTCCAGAACCTCTACCCTCTCAAAAACTGTCAGCGCTTGGGCTGTACACAAAATTTCATTTAAAAATTTGGTTGTAGAGATACTTAGTGTGCCACTTTAATCTTACTGTGACCCACTGGTAGCTGAAGAATCTTTTCTGGCTGTCTTCTGTTCTTTGAGTTGTATGTTTTTAACTAAATAGTTAAAAAAGATGGGTTGTTTCCTTAAGTGTGAATTTCAACCTTGTTGAAAAGGTTATGCTGGTGGCTAGATAAAGTGAATTGAATTCATCCCCAAAGTCCACATTAACCAAATTTTGTGTGAGTATGCCTATCTGCAAGTGTGTATTTTACATCTATAGTCCGTTTGCTTGGGGCCATAATGAAAGGCGACTTCTGGCTCACTGTGGTTTCTCTGTGTCCCTGCCAGGCATACTAATGCTTCACCTTCTGCAATTAGAGCCTTTCTCAGGACTCTCAACAAAGTGGCATATTTGTATGCAAAGTCATTGAGAGCTGCCAATGTCGTGATGAAATGATTCATCACTTTTGTTGATTCTCAAGGCATTTTCTGCATAAAGAAGCCTTTGAGAACAGAGCAGAATCTCATTCGTCCTTTCAGGACTGGCTGTCAGGGCACTGCAGACAGCTTTTGTGCTCCCTAAGCTTATTTCTTTCACAGGATAAAGTTCCCACTGGGGTAAGTGGTTGCCAGGAGGTGTGAAACAGCTACGGCAGGATGCTGTACAGTTATGTGCATGGCTTTGGCACAAGGAGCTCAGGTGAAGGCATGGCAGGTTTCAACTTGTGGATGTTTTTGTGGTCAAGTTCTCCCAAGCATTAAGAGACATTTATTTGTTTACTTCCCGCCCCTCCCCCCATCCCCCCGACTTTACAAAAAGAAGGGAGTATGTTAATAACAGGACCTTCTTCCACTGTTATCAAAATAAGAGTCAAATGTTAACAGTGTGTTTAATAACAGCTCAGTATTTCTCATTGCTTCCTTTCTACGTCTGGAAGGTCCACTCCTTGATGCCTGTGTGTTCTGTCTCAATATCCCTCTGCTTTCATTGGCAATTGATCTTCAGCTGGAGTGATTATTCACTTTTCAGTATGTGTGAAATTTCTTTACTGTGTGAACTTTGCTAGTGGTGAAAATGGGCATACTGATAACCTTAAAATCCTCTCAAGTACAACTACCCAGACAAGCAGCATAAATTCTTCTAGCCTGAATGATCAGTGTGATCTGATCTGTAGATTCATATTGTTTAATAATGGAGGAGACCACCCTGTAAACCACAGGCCATTTTCCAGTTACCTTAGTATACAGCTCGGCATCCTGTGCTTTATTAAAGCATTTCTCCCCATTCTGGTCTTGTCTTGAGAACATCCACTAGTGGTTTTCACAGTGTCACAGTTTTTTTTTGTGGTAGCTTAGCAGTTCCCTTACTGAATCATATTTTCTGTTAACTGTATTGATTTTCTCTCATTTCAGTTCTCAGCCATGAACCTTTTTAATTATTTCCTGTGGGAGGTTAAAACGTCTCTGAGAAAAGCTGGTACTTTGTGAAAGTATTTATATATTGTAGTCATCTTCTCCCAGGTTTCTTTCTGATAAGTTAAACAGACAGAGCTCTCAAGTGTCTCACTGACAAGCTGTTTTCTTACACTCAAATCATGCTTTTATCCTTATTGTGTACACTTTTTAATTTTTTGATCTTGGCTGAGGGAAAAGCTGCTCCTCGGAGCATCCTTCACTGCGCTTATCGAAGAAATACAAAAGGGTATGATGCCAGCGACCTCAGGAAGTTGTTACCAGATGCATTTTATTTCAGTAGAAACTGAAGATTCTCTAAACTTTTAGGGACCGTCATCCACGGTGCTGAGTGCTGCCAAATAGGGTAATGTCTTCCCCTTTTATTATTGAATGGGATCCTCAATGGTGACTGTTTTGAAAAATAAGATCCTTAATTTTCTGTATTTACTACTGTTTATACCCTACCAGTTAAAATTCTAATTTGTTTGTTTGCTGCCTTGGTTTGGGCTTGCTGATCTCAGAATACACACACACACACACACATATATATGTATGTATATGTGTGTATATATATATATATAAGATTTTTAAGTGTTTTGTATATATTTTTGAAACTCAAACAAAAAGGGCTTAAACAAAAATGAGCTCACTGCCATGGCAGACTGCTGCTTTGCTTTTTTTTGTGAAATTTGGTGTTTTATTTTCAAAATGTGGATAGAGGGATAATGATAGAGGGAAGCAGCTGCAGAGGGCATTTGCATAGCAGGTGATTATGTAAATAGCAGAAATGGAGTATGAGATAAGTCTGTTCCCTCATTTTGAGCAATTGGAAACCATTTGTATAGAGTGCCCAGACACTGGGTAGAATGGTTATTTCCCTGGATAGTCTCTTAAAAAAATAAAAATTGCTGTGTGTGTGATGGCATGCAAAGGAAATAATCCTGACAGCAATGCATAATGCAATACATTCACCCTCCTTTCCTCTCTTAATGTGATATTTTATACCTAGCTTTCTCTGTGAAGGGTTTTCTTTCTGTTTGCCTTCTGCTGCTGTTTCTAGTTGAATTGCCCTGATCTGTTCAAAAACCTGTTTCAGATATTGATGAATGCCTTGAAGGTGGTCTGGGAACCTGTGGCCAAACCTGTACAAACATACCGGGGTCCTACTTCTGCTCCTGCTTGCCTGGTTACACCTTGGATATCGACAAACGGTCTTGCTATGTGAATGGTAAATTCATTTTCCTTTTTATGACTAAAAAAGTACTTTAGACTTCAGTTAGCAGTCAGCATTGTATTTAGAAGTGAGCAATATCTCACTGGACCCTACTCATGGTGCTGACTTAGATACTGCATAGCAGCTCCGGTTTGGTGACTGAAAAACTGCGTCTTCTGTGTGGTGATGGGAAAATGAACGAAGGATGGAAGGTACAGTAGTGGGAAACAGGAAAACACACAAAAGCAAATGAAAACAAACCATGATTTTCTATTTAGCAAAGCTACTCTTCCTCTGTGATCAGAACTGTGATCACTCTACTACCGTGTCCCTACTTTTACCAGAAGAAGACAGCAGCATGTGAGATTTTGATACCTTCATCACTTTTAATCTGGTGGCACTGACGTCCAGCGTATTTAGGGTAGAGGCAGAACTGTGAAATGCAGGTAGCACTTACTTTTTGGTTTGATCCATAGGAATTTTCATAATAAACATGAATCACAGAATTGTAGGGGTTGGAAGGGACCTCCAGAGATCATCGAGTCCAACCCCCTTGCCAAAGCAGGTTCCCTACAGCAGGTCACACAGGTTGGCATCCAGGCAGGTCTTGAACATCTCCAGAGAAGGAGACTCCACCACCTCCCTGGGCAGCCTGTTCCAGTGCTCCGTCACCCTCACTGTAAAGAAGTTCTTGCGCACATTTGTGCGGAACTTCCTGTGCTGCAGCTTATGGCTGTTTCCCCTTGTCCTGTCTCCAGAGTGCTAATGTGAGGTCTTTCTCTCCTGCTCTCTTGAGGGTTTCAATTGTTTTTTGATCATGTAAGAAGTACTGACATTTAAAGAGAATTTAACCCTTCTGAGAGGAAAATATCTATAATTACACCTTCTAAATAACCTTAGTTTTGTAGTCAATTGGTGCTATTCATGGGAAAAAATCTGGTTAGATTTTATTAATTGTTTAACCTTGCATCTAGAATACGGTGTGTGAGTGCTCTAAATTTCGCCTCTCACCTTTCCGTGTTGGTTTCCTGAATGTCTGGTTTTGGTTCCTGTCTGGGACTTGCTACAACTCCCTCCTGGTCTAGGAGCTCAGGTTTTCTTTCTAATATTCACTTGGGACTCTCCCTGGCATGGAGATGGTATGTGGTAGAGCTGGTTTCCAAATTAAACCATTTGGAAACCATATTTGGAGATGTCCTTGATTCTCTCTGGATGTTTTTAATCTTCACAATAATCAATACAATACAATAATCAAAAGTATTCCATACAGCTCCCAAATTGTCACCAATGCAAAGAGCCAGGCTAGACTTCTTTCAGTACTTCTTAAGAATGTCTTCATATAGATTTATTTATTTTTTAACTTGGCTGCTTTGTAAGCCATTCACCTTTGAGCTGAAGAGACCTGAAAACAAACCTGTTAACCTGAAATGATATTTGTGCTCAGGTATCTTTCAAATAACAGTCTTGCTTTATTATGTTGTATGAGGGCTTCAACTTCTTTAGAGGTTATTACTGATATTTATAGTAGTAATAACAATAGTTGAGAGGTGATAAAATTTAATCCCAAATCTGTCTGGCTCCTCTGTGATCAGAATCAGATTAGTTCAGTCCCAATTCCGTTTACAGCCCTCATTTACAGGCTCCATTTGGGAAATTCAGAGAGTGGAAAGGACAAAAAAACAAAGTATAAAAATGCTCTTGGTCATCTAGTTGGCAGAAAAGGTGGCAGTACAGCTGTCACATTCCTGAGATAAATCAACCTTGCTACACTTCTCTGTTCATTTACCATTTACGTAAAGCAAGCCTCCATAATTTAAACACTCTCACATGGGGCTGCTTAGTGCAAATAGCAGCAGAAAAAGGGAGACACTAGCATCCTAGGAGCAATTTTTATAACTGGGTAATACCTTGAAAACTCCAAATACGCACTGCTGTAATAGTCTTGAAATCAGAGTGTTGATCATCTTCCTTGTGAGCAGCAGTTAATTTACATCCTGGTTGCTGTCAGAACTTGTTCAATGGAGAAATCAAACTTGGGCTCTTTCTTCTGCTGTGAAGGGGATTGAATTCTTGGAAACATTAATTCAACAAGTGGCAAGGTTTTAAACCTGTTATTCTCTTGGATCTGTATAAGTGCTTGTATTTCAAAGTCACTTGACAAGAGAATTTCTTGTATGCCATGACCTGTTGTTTCAAGCAACCATTTTATAAATCCCCACGGTAACAACCATCATGGGACTTTCTCCTTTGAATGTGCTTTAATGGTACACTAAAGATTGGTCTCTGTTCTAGTTACAACTTTTTCTGCAATCTCAGTTTCACTACTCAGATTTTTGACTTAATGGATTTTCAGCAGTAAATGTGAATGGACTATTATATTTATATCACATTGGTAATTGATTCTCTGTGATGTTACCATTAAAAACGAAGGAGAAGGTTAAATTTCCTACTCTGTCTAGGATAATACTGATGAGAATTTACAATCATAGAATCATTGAGGCTGGAAAAGATGTCTAAGATCATCTAGTCCAACTGTTTACCTACCCAGAAATATTACTCACTAACCCGGCCCCTCATTACTGCATCTATGCTGTTCTTGAACATCTCCAGGGATGGTGTCTCCACCATCTCCCCAGGCAGTCTGTTCAATGCCCATCCACTATTTTGGAGAATAATTTTTTCCTAATATTCAACCAGAAACTTAATGCAATGCAGCAAAAATTCAATGCTTGTCTATTAGTTGGTGTTCCCCTCCTCCCCTTTTTTTTCAACACTAGACCCTGCACCATTTCTACTTTTTCACCATGGAAGTGCCATCTACAGAATTGACACTGAAGGGACCAATCATGAAAGATTGGTGGATGATGCTGGTCCATCGGGACTTATGGATTTTCATTATACAGAAGAGAAAGTGTACTGGGTAGATTCAGAAAAGCGACTTCTGCAAAGAATTCACCTGAATGGCACAAAAAGAGAGGTAAAGTCATCCTTTCTCTCAAATTGTTTGAGTTATTGGGCATTAAACTCCATGCAGAAACACCTACTCAGAGGTGCAATTCTGCTTGTTTATTTATTGGCATTTCAGGCTTATTAAACAGTTTGCAACCATAATGATTCTGGTTCTGAGCCTAGGCTGTTTTACCAACATTCACAGTACATGTAGTATTTTCTACAGATCAACTAAAAGGGAAGAAATGTAGACAAGCCAAATCTTTGAAGACAATAACGTCTCTATCAGTTTTAAATTAATCTTTGGCATTATGAAAGTTTGTCTTTCAGATTAACATAACTCAAACCACCACAAATGGTATGAGAAGAATGTGCTTGAATTCCTGCTGTTTTTTTTTTTTTTTTTTCCCTCAATCTTTTTATCGGTTTCTATGGTTGCATAAATGCTTCTTTTAGAACTGCATCCTTTGTTCAGAAAAAACTGTGCAGTTCATTGCCTCTGGCTCATTAAAGGGAAGACAGGCTGGTACGGCTGCACTTCAGTGCTGTGAGAACCTTCTTTTGTTGGAGAGAGATTACTGGTTTTGCTGTACCCTTGTGGAATCTTAACTTACATATTTTAAGCTGTTTTTTAAAGATCAAACTCCAGCAACAGTGTGTTAGGTTGTCTTTCAACTGGGTGCTTCATAATGTTTGAAATGTAGGCAGAAATTGTAGCTAGATCAGTCCAGTGTGTCGCTTACAAATAATATTTTCTATTACCTGTGGTTCACTCATTCAGAAGGAGTGTATGTAAGAGCCAAGGGAAAATGAAAGCAATTAAAAAACAAGAAAGACCAATAATACAGGTCTGAGAGAAAATGAAGCAGGCCAGTGGAATGAGATGGAATCCTCATTCTGGCACAATAGTCAATGTACTGAAAGTCAAGCGTATGATGCTTCTTGTTAACAATTTTTTGTTGTTTACAGAGATTATGTTATATAGACAAAGGCATTTCAGGATTTGCTATTGACTGGATAAATCAGGACATTCTCTGGGCCAATAGACAGAAAGCAACCATAGAAGCAACTGACATGAATGGGAAGAAACGTCGAGTTCTTTTAAGAGATATTGGTCGTCCCACAAAGATTGCCATTGATGCTGAGCAAAGGTAATTTTAACTAGGTTAGTAATTTCATTAAAATGAACTCTTAATATACTAAGTACTGTGACTGGTTTACCAGTTATGGAAATACTGTGTGCATGGTGTTTTGTCTAGTACAATCCCTACCTGAATGTTGATAAAATCGTAGAACCATAGAATTACTTTGGTTGGAAGGGACCTTGCAGCTTATCCAGTTCTGATCCCCTGCTATGGGCTGGTTGCCCCCCACCAGGTCTGGCTGCTCAGGGCCCCATCCAGCCTCGTCCTGACCACCTTTAGAGATGGGGCATCCACACCTCTGGGCAGCTGGTGCCAGTGCCTCAAAGTGAAAAATTTCTGCCAAACATCTAATCTAAATCTCCTTTCTTTGGGGGTAATAGAATAAACGATTAATAAATATATA
This sequence comes from Lagopus leucura, assembly GCF_019238085.1. Taxonomy (NCBI): domain Eukaryota; kingdom Metazoa; phylum Chordata; class Aves; order Galliformes; family Phasianidae; genus Lagopus; species Lagopus leucura. Next base: position 37,732,537 of record NW_024962264.1, on the reverse strand, counting down.
AGAGAGAACCAGAGAAGTGTGTGAGAAATGCCTACTAAGGTCTAATGCAGAATCTATACCAATTGGTCATCAGAGAAAATTTCTTTAGTTAGGAGATCTGAGGATCTGCTGGTCCTTTCTCAAAGAGAGCATAGTTTCAGGGCAGCAGGAAGAATTCGAGCAGCAAAAGCTACAATGCCTGCAAATCACAGAATCACAAGGTTGGAAAGGACCTACAAGATCGTCTAGTCCAGCCATCCAAATGTTGCTCACAAATGTTCATCCCAAATGTTGGGAGTCCCTTTTACTCCCAAGCTGGCATACTGAAACTATAAATATGTGTATTTTCATTTAAAATATTTTCTTCTGATTGAGTTAAATATAGTGTTTACCAGCTTTGGAAATATTTACAGGTCCTTACATCCATGGTCAAATGCCACGGATGGATATGTTACAAAATGACATTATAGAAGTATATTTCCTGAACTCAATGAAACATATGTAGAGGTTCAAGTTTGTATATTCACCTAGGTGTGATTCACCATGCACTGAAACTGTACATAATATGCTTACAGAAAGCCAGTAATAAACTGTAAAGAAAATAGACTTCAAGAAGTTTGATGTTACAATTCTGTCCTGGTGTGTTTTGCTTGTATGAAAACCCTCTATTTTTAATGTGAATTAAAAAAAAAGAAAGAAAGAAAAATACCCAACAATATGTTTATGCACACAGGTATGCACATTCTCTAAGTCTGATGTTAACGGCGTCTTTCCTAAAATCCATGCAACTCTTAAGAAATGAAAGTCAATGTGGTACCCTAGTAATGGAGTTTTTCTCAAGGAATGTGCCTAAATATTAGTGGTAATAAGATTATTTTACTGCTAATGATGTAACCCTAGCTGTAAGATTGATTTTTTTAAAAATGCTATTAAAAATGCTGAAAAATCAGAAGTAAAAATAAAAGAAGGAGATGACAAATAAGGTAAATGCTGGCAATTACTCAAGCTGCTTGTAAACTTTGTTCTTCAGTCTACCTGTATGTTAAGATTATAAACAAATTTGCAAAATATCTTCACAGAAACTATAATTACTGTTGTTTCTTAGTTTCCTAATTGACAAAAAGTGAATGCTAGCATTTATTCAAACTTTCAGAACATTGAGGTTTCTTAAATAGCAAAGGGTGACACAGAAATGCAAGCAGGTGTTAATGAAGTGTTAATGACAGTAGAAAGCTGGACTGTCCTTCTGGAAACATATTTTTGCGTCTACTTTAATAGTCTATGATGACTGGAGGACATGCAACAGGGAGAAAAAGCCATGAGGCAAGGGTTGTTTCTTCCTGCTTGTTTAGTACAATAGATTAACGCAATAAAGCTGGTTTTATGCTGTTTCATACTGTAAATCTTGCAGTTTTGTGAAGATAAGGCAAAATCATAAAGTGTCTCGGATTTTTTTTGTGCTTAAATGTAAGAATCTAAAGCGAAGAATCTAAACCCAAGCCTTAAGAAATAAAATAGACTAGTGAATGTTAACTTGCCCTGTTAGAGCTGTTGCTAACCTTAGTCACATCACTAAATCTGAGTTCTGATCCATTAATAACTTCAGATGTATGTAAGTTCAGTTCCTAACTGATCTGGGTATTGAAACTTTATTTTGACTGGGCCTTAATTTAATGACATCATAGGCTGGCTGCTGTAACCAGGAGGAAGGTGGTAGAAGGAAATGATTTGGTATTGTTAAGTAAAGTACTAGTGTGTGTGGTGTTGGTCTGAAATTTTTGGAGATGACTTCCTCCACAGAGGCAGAGGGCCAAACATCTGCCTCAAAGATACATTTTTTCCTAAGTTTGCAGCAGTCCCCTGTAGATTTCAGAGGTTGTTCTAGTTTCCCTCTCTGACTTTGGTGGAACAAAGCAGGGAGAGAGATAACTGTGCCTTGCGGTTAAGCTGGGCTGATTTCTGCTTGACCTACATGAGATTTCTAGTATATCATTGCTTCCTGAACAGTCATAAGTCTGCTGGTAGAAGTATATTTATTAAAACAGGAAAACAACTGTAACAAAAAATTAGTGGTAATATTGATTCCATTAAACAGGGAACACCCTTTTGGCGAAAATTATTTCCATTCTAAGTAGAGCTATGTTTTGAAGGACATCTATGTTTTTTTCCTGGAAAAGGTCAATGTATATTGAGGAATCCTCTTGCTTTATTATTAGCTTTGGTTCTGAATGCACTTTGGTAAGATTGAAAAAAGTTTGCACATGGGAGCAAGGAATACATACCAGTGATGTTACCTTGTAAGCATATAAATACTTAATTTTTTTCCCAAAACATGCCTCTTTCCTGCAGGATACTGTTTTGGTCATCAGATGGTACAGTTTCAAGCATATACCGTGTGTCCCTCAATGGAAGTGATGTGAGAAATATGTTAAGAACCACAGAAAAAATAAAGGCCATCTCACTAGATTTTGTTGACATAAGGCTCTACTGGATCCAGCATGACCATGGGAATGAGATTTCCCATATTGGATCATGTGACTATGAAGGGGGTGCTGTTCATTTGCTCCGAAGTTCTGGTCGGTGAGTTTTTCTGGGCTGTCAGAAAGAAAGCTTATTTCCTGGGCGTGCAGTTAAAGAAAGCATAGGAGACTTTTATTTTGTTGCTTCACAACACTGTAATGCATATAAATGTTTTGTAATTGTAGTTCTACAAAGGTGAAAACGGAAAAAACTAACTGTTGAATTCACTGCAGATAATACTGCCACTTAGTACTCTCCATCTTCTAAGCTTTTAGCAAATGATAACCACATAATCCTCAGAAATCCTCTCGGAGTGTTTATTAGTAGCCTTTTTCTGCAGATAGAGAAGACGAAAGCAGAGAGCTTAAATGATTTGTCCAGGGTCACTGTAGGTTAGCTCAGGTGTCTGAGCTATGCTCAAAAGCCTGAGCTCTATCACGTCTTCCCTGTCCTCTTCTAAGCCTGTTGTCCTCTTCAGCTGCTGCTCAGGGAGGTATAGATGGTGCCCTGTGCTCAGGCTCTTCAGAGAAAGTCAGCAGATTTTTAGTTATCCTTGTCTCCCCAGTGCCTGACTGAGTGCAGCAGCAAGACAGATTTAAGGAAAACCCTGTTCCTGTCCCTCCATCTCCATCCTAACTTCCTGAGACAGTCAGAAGGTTCAGAGAAGGCACTTTCCAGTGCCACACTGGGAAATGGGGGTAATTTTCTGGCCTAAATCCTTCAATAAAGCAAGTGCCCATTTTAATTGCTGGTTCAATAGAATCTGTCTCTGTCAGTTGAGTCAGTCTTAAACAGCATCTCACATACTTTGTGAGAAATGATCACAATTTTTGTAGCTGTTTCTTGTAAATTTGAAGGATTCTGAGTGCTGGGAGTGTCTCTGGCATCTCATCTGACTCTCACATACACCTAAAAGAAAACAAAGGCTATTTACAGTAAACTTGACTGAACTCACTGCTCAGAAAATGTGTGAGTCAGTATATACAGGAATTGGGTGATGTGCCATTTCACACTAATTTTTCAATGTTGTAGATATCAGTTGCTTGGTATGTCTCTCTTTGCTGACCACCTGTACTATTCGGAGCTGAAGTCTGGTACAGTACGAACAGCCAACAAGTATACTGGAAAGGTTGTTGTCACTATTAGCCTGAAACCATCACTTTTTCCACCCGTGGAGATAAAAGTAGTGCATCCATTTAAACAGCCTGGTGCAAGAACAGATCTTCAAGAGTTTGGTAAGTAAACTGTAATGTATTTGTGAAAATAATAATGATGTACATACTGACCTTTCACAGTAATAATTTTCTTCTGCAAAATTCCAGGCCTCAGTAAAGTCAATGACCAGGTTTTCTTCAACTTCAGCAACCCATATGTTCGCTAGCGTATCAGACAGGAAGCTGCTCTTTTCATTAATTTGAATGCATATAGAGACAGTTGACGATCTTCAGAGGTTTCTCTCCAGCCCTGTGATTCTATGTGTGATTTTCTCTGTGTCATCAATTTTCCAATTTTCCACTTTTCCAGTTTTCTTCCGTTCCACTTTCCTTTTCCTTCCTTTTCTTTGTTTCACAAATTTATTTTTATACTTTATTTCTAAATGTAAAGACAGCCTTTTTGTGTGTGTGTGTGTGTTGATTGTATTCATCAAATACCAGTTCTCTGCTGGAAGTTTTAATGTAATGCACATCTAAATACCTCTGGTTGATTATTATGGCACTGAAGGATTTTAAGAAGAATATAGTGTGACCTACAAGTGATAGTGTGGATGTCTCAGCTTCATTGGATTAAGATTCATCTTGTTTAAGACAGGTCTGGGGCTGCCATAGTAACTATTAAATGAGAGCCCTGGGTGTCTTTAATTGGTATCAGTTGCAACCTGCGGTATGAAATAGCCATGCCACTGCATTTCGTTTTGGGATCAGAAGATGAAAGTTGGCTGCTTTCCTTGATGATTCCTGCTGAGACAGTAGGAAGTGCAGGGTGCCCAAGAGGTACAGATGGTGTAAAAACATTAGGAAAAAGTGGTGTGTGCTTTTATGAGCAAAAATGAAACTGTGTCCATCTCTTTTGAGCCAGTTTGAAATATCTACTGCATAATAGGCTTTGTCTTTCTTCATGCCAGCCAACAGCTTTATTTGGTATAATGCTGTATCTCTTTCCTGAACTCTGATCTGAATGGGAAAATCAAAATTTTCAGGGAACTTTCCTCACAAATGCCTTGTTTGCAGTGCAAGAATCTGTTGAGGTGAAGAATAGAAAGTAATCTTGGAAATCAAACTTATGCTTGTAACCACAGGGAATCTTCATTCAGAGACAATACTGGTTCTGTGCTTCCTTTGAGAAAAATAGTTTTCTCGGCAAATTAAAGCACTTTCTTCAACTCATACATTTAGTTCTTACACACAGAATAACTATGAAAAGGTGCATTTGTAGAGCAGATAGTATAGTGACAAGACCACACATGTCTCAGTGCTGTTGCAAAGATTCCAAAATTTGGAATGCCCCATGTAGTGTCTCTTCTTTGGTACTGCCTGCTGCCATATCTGCATTTTCATGAAGATAGGGGGATACAGTGGCTGAGGAAGGTAGTTCATGGCAGTGTTCTGAACCTTAGGGGCTATTAGTTGTTACATATGTTCTCTCCACAAAAGGATGTAGCATAGTGCTCATTGACTATAGTCACTTAATTCTTCCCTCTAGAACATGTTATTTTCCTAAGTTTCTTTTTGCACTAGAATGAGGTTGTCCCCACCTCTCTTCAATAAGTCACATACTAGTGCTATTAAATGCCTTGCATCATTCACTTCCAACAAGTGTTATGAAACTATGACTGTTTTCAGCAGTAGTTCTATTTTATTCTAAATACCTTACAAAAATGTCTGAGAAGTGAAGGAGTAGAAAGAAGTGTAAAGGGTTGAAGCCAGATGAACTTTCTGGACTTTGCATATACATTGCTTGGCTTATCCACTGCAAGAACTGAGATGAAAGAAGGGCTAATGAGTCTGGAGTACAAATGAGATTTATAGCTGATCTTACAACAGAGTAACCTGGAGATGAAAGCATAACTAGACTAATTGGATGCTCTGTACAAGCTAAGAAAGTATATGTTATACTGTAGTGTCAGCTGTGAATTATCAGGCCTTATTTAAAGCAGATAGCAAATAAGTCCTTCAGATGAAAAGGAAACTGACAAGAAGCGCTCAACTGATATGATCAGATTTTTGACAGGAATTTGGATTATTTATTTTACATTTCTCATGTCCTCTTTCCTTCTTCTCTTTCAAAAGGCTTTCCTGAACTGATCAGAGCCAATAAGTAGGGAGAGGGGCATTAATTCAGCTGTGGGGTGTGCTATAACCCCACACAACTTTGGCATGGTAGTATCTGGAAGATGGTCTTTAGTTTAACTGAAGTCTCTTTGATAACTAACCCTAGATTTGATGTCAGTATGTGCATTCACAAATGCCAGTTGGAGTGCTCTTTCCACTTTTATTAATGGTTCATAGAATGCTTTAATTACCTTGAAGTCTCAAAGGCTCTGTCTGGAATTTTTAAAAAATATATTCTCTGATGGGTTAATAAATCAAGAGGAAGTGCTATTCAGAAATCCCAGGATTTTATTTATTTATTTATTTATTTTGAGTAATTACCTTCTGTTTCTTTCTAATGTGAGATACTGATGTCAAGTAATCATCTGAGAACAAAAATTTCCATTTAAAATGTGATAGGGTAGGGGGCAATGAGAAAATACGGTTCATAGCGACTATTTCTACAGAAAATACTATCTTAAAATTTTTGTGATTCATGACTTAGAGACTGTTCACCTTTAATTTTAAGATGCAATCTTGAGTGTCATCTGGTTGCTCGTTTGTACTGTTTTGAGATAGCATATATTTGCTCTGCTGTCATTGTGATTTGTTCTGTATTTGGAAGTTAGACACCATAACATGTGTCTGATTCAGCTTCAATAGTGACAAAGATTAAGGCCCTAGTTCATAAATTCAAAAATAGTTCTACAAAAAGGTAGGCTCAGATAAAGCTACTTAAGATTCAAGTTTCTGATAAGTTCACATGCATGGTGACACACATAATATCCATCTAGTCATCCATCATTGTTTCTCATTCAGCAATATGATTTTTGTTAGAGAAAAATTAATCATAATGCAAATATGTCCACTGCTGATACTTTCAGCCAAGATGAAATGTCTGTCTAGGAAATTAGTTCACTCTTTTATAGATGTGATCTGTCATTGCAACTGACGGCCAGCTTTTCTTCCTCTGTGGCTAGCAGAAGATGCTGAAATTTAATATCATGCTGGTGTCCATCTCTTGGAATTTGAATGTTGGATTGGAGATGCTAAGCAATTCCTTCGCATCCAGTGTCTTCCCTGCCTATATGAGACCATGATTCCCTTTATTTCACATACAGCACAGGGCAAGCACAGAGTTGTGTGTGGGTGTCTACATGCCCATATCCAGTGGCAGCAGTTCAGCTATTCTTAGCTTGGAAAAGGGGCAAGCAACCCTAGAAGAAGATTAGGAAGATTAAAACAAAAATAATAGTTTGCAAGACAGAAATAAGAGCATGAGTGTTGCATATCTGCAGAAGCACCAGCTGTGGAAGGTGGCTGAGCTGACACGAGGCTCTGCCAATCCTTTCTGTGGAAAGAGATGCTTCAGTGCCTGTTTGCCTTGTTCTCTGAAGTGAGAGTAGCAGTAAGGCTTCTGCTGTGGGCTCATTTCTTCTTCCTCTGAAGAAACTTACCTTTTGTCTTTGAAAAATGTACTCTTTGTCCTACAAACGCTTTAATTTGATAGTGAATTTTTGGCTTCATTTTACCAAAAAAATCAGAAAGTTATAGAAGTTATTAAAAAATAAGTTACTCAGGTTGAGTAAGTTGCTGTTGAGAAGGAGAGGTGTGTCACTGAACAAAACAGTTCCTCCTTGAACAGAAGATTATATTTACATTATGTGTGCTTTTCCAGAAAAAGGAATCTGTGACTTGAACAAAGAAAAGTGCAGAAGAAGAATCTGCAGGCTGGACTCAAGGACTCATCGGTGTAAATGTTCTAGTGGCTTTATTTTAAGTCGAAATAAACAGTTTTGTGAAGGTAATACTTAGATCTACTCTCAGCTTTATTCCACCAGATAAAAAGATTCCTCTGCTCTTTTACTTTATTCCAATCTTGAGGATGAAGAAACACTTCAAGGTGACATATCAGTTTAGTGGCTTTCCCTGTGCTAGTACAGTCTAAAAGGAGACATGCAAAAATGCCACAAATGTTGTCCTTGTGAGAAATGTTGGTCTTAGCTTAAGAAATTGTCATTCTTATGGATCTTGATATAACTTAGAATGGATTGCATCGCTGTAGGTGAAATGTTGAAAGATATCGTAACACGATGGCTGTTTTAAGCCTCATCTTTGAAAATTGCATTAATTCCTAACAGGTATAAATGTTTGAGTGTGCATTGCTTTAATAAAAATCTGGTATTATTAATTATTGTCAACATATGACTTTTAGAAGCACCATTTTCACCGCATGACCAAAGTTGGATAGATGTAAAGGCATCAGAATTATGAGCTTAAAACGTTTACAGCAGCCATGCAGTCCTCAGGAAATTAGCCAGAATTGTTTTCCAAAATGAATCTTCTAAAACACTTCCCCATTTTGAGAATTTTTCTCAAGTCATGTTGGAACCATTTAAAAAAAAAGAATTTTTTTGTCGGAAGGAAGTATCTAATGAGAATTTTTAGGGTGCATACAGGATTATGGCACTGGAATCTGTATGGGAAGGCATACTTTGCCTCTGGACACATATGTTGAGCACATACAGCCTGAATATGGTGCTTGAAGGTTTTTGAAGCTTATCTGAATTAGGTCTAAAGACTTGCTTTTTAAAAAAATATTTAGTAGGACCAACATATCTTGTAAAATGGATGGGAAATAAAGAGATTTTTTGAAGACTGTGAGGCTTTGTTAATTCAATTCCATGACATTGGCTGATGATCATATTCTGACACAGTGAGTGCTTCTTTTGGCAGATATCAATGAATGTGGCTTCTGGAATCATGGCTGTACTCTGGGGTGTGTGAACATCCCTGGTTCCTATTATTGCACCTGCCCAAGAGGTTTTGTTCTGCTGCCTGATAGGAAAACATGTCATGGTAAGTAGCACTAATTCAAAGATGTCTACAGTATGATTAGATATAAGGAAGAAATATTTTATGATGAGGGTGATAAAGCAGTGGTGCAGGTTGCCTGGAGAGGTGGAGGATGCCCCATCCCTGGAGACACCCAAGGTCAGGCTGGAGGGGCTCTGAAGCACCTGATGGGATTGTAGGTGTCCCTGTTTCGTCTCCTGTTGCAGGGGAGTTGGGCCAGATGACTTTTAAGGATCCCTTCCAATTCAAACTATTCTGTGACTTTATAATATGGGAGACAGTCCTTGTATAACTCAAACATCTGAAAGTTTTGCTTGTTGCATTGCTTCTCTCCTTTAGTATACAAGTAGGACTAGCTTAAACTGCGTGTACCAAAGACAGATGACATTTTTAAGGAAGTAAGTCACACACGAGTAATCACATGTGAGCCTCTTGTGGACCAAAGAGGATTGAGGTTTCATGCATCTGTGTATCTGATTCTAGATGCCTGCATGCAGCACTCATGTTGAGTTGTGGCCTAAGCTTTACAGTGTTTGCTGAGTTGCTTTCTAACTGGCAACATCTTTTCTTCCATAGTTCAGTGTTGTGTATGCTTGGCCTACAAATGAATCCAGTTTTTCTAGGACATAAAATGTGAAACTGAACAAAGTTCTTCAGGTCTTGGGATATCTCCCATCACTTTTCTACTTTGGAAGAGACATGTAAAGATCCTTCTTGTTTCCACAAAAATTAAACATTGCTATATGAATAGAAGTGCCACTTCAGAAGTGCCAGTGCACAGCAGTGAGTTCAGTATGGATTGTGGCAGGCTGTAGGGTGTATTAAATATCAATACTAATGTCTAAATATAGCCGTACAGCCTATTGATTTTTAAAACTCCAAGAGGCACTTCTCCCTTAGTTAAATGAAAGCTAGGTACAGGACTCAGGGATCTAAGCATAGGTGTCCAGGCTGTGGGAGACTGCATGAGGCAGTCAGATGTGACTGAAGACCCGCAGCCAGCAGCTGCTGCGTGGTGTGATGTCCCCGTGTGTCCAAGATGACTAACTTAAACTCTATGCCTACAGTTTGAGTGCCTCAAATTAGATAGATAATGCAATTTTTCTAACATAGGTTAGGGATGTGGCATGGGTAGTATAACTCCATAAGCACTGCAACATAAGGCAGACATGTCACTATCTATGCACCTTGAGATTGTCTTGTATGCAGCTGTTCATCCAGAACCACATGCTGTGGTGGGAAATAAACATGAGGTTGGTTTCTTCACCCTCTTCACAGTGCCTAAAGGGTTAGAGCAGTCCAGTTCAGAGCACAGCTGCCTGGGAGGAGTATTTGCAACAGCTATGCCCCATTTAAGCTAGTGTATGCAGCTGGTTCAAAGAAGTAGCTGTGTGAAACCTGTGTTAGTTCCAGGGGGTGCTGCCTTGTGGTGCAGAAATGGGGCTGCAAAGAGATGCAGCGCTGCAGAGCAGAGGTGGAAGGAGAGGATCCTTCTTAAAAGTAAACTGCATAAAAGAGGGAGTCATTGTTTTTTCCTAATTGTCTTCACGTTTTTCACATTAAGTCTGACTTCCTTTTATATTGGAAACTTGATCCACATTAGATAAAGTGTAAAAGTGATCATTTTCTTATCTATTTTAATCTCATTCCTTCATAAAAATTTGTAAATTTTAGACTGATGAGTCTAAGGGCTTCATGACTCAGTGATAAGTTTGGGTTTTCCTTTGCTGTAATTAAGAGAGTGTAAAAAAATTTGAATGGAGGAAAAAAACCAAACAACTGAATAACAGCTATGAAAATGTTAACACGCCTCTTGAAGAAGGTTTAATAAAAATTTGTTCTATCATTTATGATTATCTTTTTTCCTCTTTAAATTACTGTAGAGCTAATTTCCTGTTTAAATAACGACACTGAATGCAGCCATGGTTGCCTTCAGACATCTAAAGGGCCTGTTTGCTTTTGTCCTGAAGGATCTGTACTCAAAGAGGATGGCAAAGCATGCACGGGTAAGTGTTTAACGTTTTCATAGTGGTAATGACTGCCAAACTCTGTTCTTGGCACAGAGAACCAGAAGTAAATGATGGCACCTTACAGTCATTTTGCACAGCTGTATATGATTGTACAAGATAGGAGGCAGTGGAAAGTCTGGCTCTTTGAGCGCTGAGATGCGCAATATTCATCTTCATTTTTAATAGATGCTTACTAGTAACAACATTCAATATTTACAGGCCAAATTCTTCTGCTGTCACACGAAACAAGGCATCTCCCAGATATTGGTTGCAGGTGGCATCTACAGTTTATATTTGAGAGGAATCATACAAAATCAGGGATTGGTTGAAATCTGAAGATGACTTTATCAACATTGCACAACCTAGGTTCTGAGGCACTTTAACTTGCAGCAATTTCATCTAGTTAGCCACAAATGATATTTTTGCAGTTAGAGTATTTGGAGAAGTTCCACCTACTCATCTGTCATTCCTTATTCTAGTGGCTCTCCAAATTCAGGCTGTACTTTTCAGCTGTATTTTTGTAAGCCTGGGGATCAAGACAGCACAGTTAATGCCAATCTCATGCCTTGACAAATCCCCTTCCTCTTTTACAACTGTGACTTACTTTGCACTGTACCATATACATGTAGCAATGTTGCCTTTTTGCTGGGGATGCTCCACTGAGTTGTACAGCCCAAGAAGAATGAATGGTTTCCTTTTGTTTTGCCTAAAATTTTGGCTTGTTCTATTAGGAAGTCACTGCATTTCACCAGTTCATCATCCTAGATTAATTAACTTGCAGAATAGCGTTGATTAGCTGCTGCTCTGCATGGAGTGCCATCTCTGATAGAATTTGTTACTGTTTTATTTTGGATGAGATTTCCATGGTTGAAAAAGTTCTCAAAACCAATCAACACATGGAAGCCTGGTCATATATCCCAATCCCATGCACTCCCACCTTGTGTCCTGAATTTTCAGGAAAGGCTCAAGGAGAAGCTGAACCTAATTGTATTTCATTTCACTCGACTTCTGCTTCCAATATGATGCTTTTCAGAATTCTGTCCATCACAGAGAGAGTTTATACTGTAGAAATCCTAATCAGAGTGACTTGCTCTCTTACTTATACTTACAATTTTGTTGTATTTTTTCCTTAGGATGGCAAAGTTAAAATTTTCCAATGCTCTGTTTAAGGTTGCACATCTCCAGATAATGGTGGCTGTAGCCAGATATGTTCTTCTTTAAGCCCATTCTCCTGGGAGTGTGCTTGCTTTCCTGGATATAAGCTTCAACGAGACAGAAAGCACTGCACTGCTATAGGTCAGTATAAGCCTGCTTATTTCTGCCAATGAAAGCAAAAATGTTTCAGAGGCTTTTAAAGTGGGTAGCATAACTGCAGTACAATTTTGCACTAGTTCCATATTACTTTGAGCAACACTTAAAAAAATAATTTGGCTACTGTCTATCTATGTACTGGTTCTAGCACAATTAATCCTAGCCTTGCTTTTAGCTCAGTAATGAGAGTGGTCACAATGTTCGGAAATAGTTTTAGACTGCCGAATTAACTTAATAGATGCATGAGGTTACCTCAGATGTGTGTGAGATTTAAATCCAGGCTCCAGAGGTGAGAGGCTAATAAAATGAAATACTACAAAATTCCTTCTGTCCTTTTCTGCTATGTGCTTAAGAGATTTACCTATCAGTGGAGGTGGAACTATGTCTTAATTTCTAAATGTTATATTCAGGTTTTTGCCTCTTCTTTTCTTGCTTCTTTTTTTACTTTTGCTTTCACATTTTCAGACCTTCCAGGGACAAAACTTTCATTGCTTGCTTAGGGTTGGCCTCAGGTAATTAATATAGTTAAGTGAGAATGAAATAATTTGACCTGAAAAGATGTACATAGTTATACAGAATTGAAAAAAAAAAAAAAAAAATACAAAGTGTGAAAAGAAACAAATGAAGCAGTGCCCAGAAAGTACTTCAGTAGTTAAGGTATTGGTGATTATATTATTAAAGTGCCAGAAAGAACACAGAGAAACAGAGCATATGCAGGAGCTGTTGTTCCCACCCACAACATCCTATGTAGTGATGTATTCTAGGGACCATTTTGTAGCTGTTAGAATTAACATACGTGCAATTCTTCTTCACCAGGCCCTCGGCCATTTCTGTTGTTTGCAAACAGCCAAGATATCCGCCGGATCAGTTTTGATGGAACAGATTATGCAAGTTTACTTGAAAGGCAGATGGGAGTAGTCTTAGCACTGGATTCTGACCCAGTGGAAAATAAGGTAAGGTATTAAAAATGAGAGGATTTTGAAGTGTTGCAAGGACAAATGGATTGGGCTCTCGTGTGCCTTAACCTTTCTGCTGTCAGTGATCCAGATTACACATTGCTCTGCGTGATGCTCTGTTGCCTGCCCAGGATTGCCACTGGCACAAGATGCCACACACAAGTTGAAGTTTCACCCTTTCCTTACTGCCTTAATATGTTTGTTGACACAGCTAATTCACAGCGAATTTGGTTTAGTGTATTTTTTTCAGAAGAGCTACATGCCACAGTCCCTTCTAATCCGAGGAGTAATGGTAATTACTGAACAAAACTCATGAATGCTTGCTGGATTTTTTTCTTATTACAAGATATTCCTGCTGGAAAGATGAGTGTCCTCCTCATAGAGAGCAGTTTGTATGGGTGGGCACATCCCAGTGTCCTGCACTTTGCCTGCGGAGTTTAGAAGAGAAGTTCAGCTATACTTCGCTGAGTCTCCCATGGCAGATGGTCATTTTTTGGGGGATGGTGAGATTTATTTACACTCTTAGAGAGACACAGAAGGGTACTGGATGGTACAGTGAAAGCCAGTAAGGAGTTCAGTTATGTTGCTGGAAGCGTTTCAGGGACCAGATGGACAGAACTAAACAAATGGGAATGTAACCGGAGCCACATTACAGGGTGATCATTTCAGGTGCCACTGGAACATGGCTTCCTGCCATGAAACAGGGCCCTGTGTGGGAGCTCACAGTTCATCTGCATTGTACCCAATGTAAATCACCTGCTCTGGTAGCATTAAGACCCCTTTTCCAAGTGAGCAGGTAGTGACAGGATAACATGCTTCCTTTTGCTTGCTCCTGCTTTTACCTTCTTAGCTGTGCTGCATGTGCAGCAGTTGCTTACTGCAACAACCCATAGGGTACTGAGGTGACTGTATGTAGGGCAGTTAGGATTTACTGCTAAGCACAAGCAGCCTGCAGCAGTCATCCCGGTTGAAGGACATGTGCCTTTCATTTGGTCAGGAATCACAGGTGGCCTGTGCAGATTTTTGAGAATAAGCATTCAGGGGATTTCTGAGATGAAAAAGTTCATTCAAAAGAGGAACTGGGGGAAATAAAGCGGAAAGTGCAGTGGTAACTAAATACGCCTCATGTGTTATTTCTTCACAGATTTACTTTGCCCACACCGCCTTGAAGTGGATAGAACGAGCTAATCTGGATGGCTCAAATCGTGAAAAAGTTATTCATGGAGCTATAGATATACCCGAAGGCCTTGCTGTGGACTGGATTAACCGTAAATTGTATTGGACAGACCGAGGGTACATGCTCCACAGTGCATTTATGTTGAAGCATGCCATAAGATATTTGGAATAAATGACTGGTGATACAGAAATAGCTGAGATATCACTCTAAATTCAGTAACGTTTCACATTCTGACTGGATAGCTGTAATCTTTGGTATATACAGTAGAAGGATCTTTAAAACTATAGTGCGGGAGGTTCATGTTCATTCTACTATTGTATTTTTATCTTTGTCTGTCAAAGGAGCAAGGTTTTGGACTCAGTTGCAAAAAATCTAAAGCATGTACCACATATATACATTTATATGTGTGCGCACAAGTGAATATATGTATGCGTATACAGTCGAACATATATATATTCGCAATGCATGTTTATAAATATATTTTCATATTTTTTTTCAAGCTACAGCAGGGGAGATTCAGGCTGGACATTAGGAGGTATTACTTTTCAGAAAGGGTGATCAGGCACTGGAATGGACTGCCCAGGGAGGTGGTAGAGTCACCGAGCCTGAGGGTGTTCAAGGAAAGGCTGGATGTTGTGTTGAGGGACATGGTTTAGTGGGAGCTATTGGGAATAGGTGAACGGTTGGACTGGATGATCTTTTAGGTCTTTTCCAACCTTGGTGATTCGATGATTCTATGATTCTATATATGAGAGTATTACTGCACTGAGTACATCTCAGGATGGACTCAGTACTGCTGACAGCTAAACTTATGCCCCTTAAAGCTAATGGGCAATTACTTTAAAATAATCTTCTTTGTCAATTCTCTGTTATTAAAGGGAACTGACCACTGGCAATCAGTATGACTTCATGTCTCAGCTAGTAATCAAAGTTACATGCAGAGTAAGAGAATTCATCTGTGGTAAAAAGACGGTGTCAGAATAGAGCATGCAGCGATGGCTTCTTAAAGAGCAGTTATGATACTCCAGCATAACCCATATTTTATTAGTCAAGAAAAGATCATTTTAAAAGTCCCAATCATGGTCACTGTCCCTGTTAGATACATTACTAGTCCACTTCCTTGATATTAGGTACAAACTTGTCTATGCAATCATACTTCCATATAAATATGACATAATTTCTTGTGAAATGGGAAACCGTGGTTCTCCATATGACAAAATCCAAGGATGTAGCCATGAGTTTGTATTTGCTACTTCTTCCTCACTTACTGGGTTTACCCGTTTCTATTCCACATATATAGATACGTAGGTTGCTCTGAAAGTAATGGCTTGCATTTATTTCCATGGAAACCACAACAGGTACAAAGAGCACAATAACCTACATTATAGAGCATATTCTCAGTTATCAGACCACTATTTTTCAACATAGTCACCACCATTAGCTACGCATTGTGGACAAGAGCCTGTATGGTATGACCATAAATATCTGCACCAGCAGATGTTTCACAAGTGCTACAAGAATGATTGCATCACTATTGAGAAAATGTTGCCTCTGCAGTCCATCTTTCATTGATCCACACAGAATGAAGTCAGAAGGTGTCAAATGTGGACTGTGTGGTGGGTGTGGCAAAGCATTTCTGCCAAAATGGACTGTGTGCTCCATGGTCTTCAAACTGCAATGAGTCCTGACATTATTGTATTGCAAGAGAAAGGTTGTCCTCTTCTTCTGTGACACAGTTTTGCTTCATACACATTTCCATGTTAGATGCCATTTCGTCAGACTGCTCCTCTGCTGCCATCTGTCACATGGCAACAACATGGAATGGGATGGTGGTGGGAACGTTCAGTCTTTACTGCCATATTGCCAACATCCTCCTCTGATATCATGTGCCAACATAATAAAATAGGAGACATTACTTTCAGAGCAGCCCTAGTGTATATGTTTCTCCTATCCTTGTGTGATATTTCTTTATGGATTGAGGAAGGCATGGAAAGCGATAGGCTTGCTTTCATGTAGAGGCTGACGTTTGTTCAGCAAGATGCAGTTTCTAGCAATGAACATCTACAGTTCTATACTTCACTGCTCTAGATCATAGGAGTGATCAGAAGGACTTTTTCTTCTGTCCCTATAAAATAGATAAAATGTGTAAGTTGACTGCAGTTTATGGATGGAAAATGCTACAGAATGTGCTATTTAAAAAAATTCTTTACACACTTGATAGTGTCATTCAATTAGGAGCTGTTTTTTCTCCTGACTCCTTTTAAAGTTAAGATTAATCTGTTAGCAATCATAATTCCAACTCATCATTTTCCTGAAAAAGGAGAACTTCAAGTCATCTACACAGCAGCAGCTATTTTATCATGTCCTGGACCAGATAATGGAACTGTAACGTGAATTACTTATAGATAAAAGAACTGGACACCCCATAGCAGCAGGATTACTTATGTCTTTGCAAAGTGATTTCTTACAGTTCGTACTAAATTAAAGCAATGAAAAAACTTAGTACATTCTGCCTGAAAAGGCAATTAGAAAGATAGAAGGGAGGACCTAACAGTGTCTTATGTGTTGCAGGAAGGCATGCATTGAAAGAAGCAATTTGAATGGAATGCAAAGAAAAATGATCATTTGGGAGGATATCTCTCAGCCCCGAGGGATTGCCATTCACCCTTTTGTGAGGTAAGGAGTGATAAACATGTTAATTGTGTAGCAGTTAGCAAGGCTTTTGAAAAATGAGCATGCCAGCCTTGCCCTTTTGGCAGACAACATCTACATTAAGCCTTACATTAGGACAGTAATTGCCTAGCAGAGTGATGTGAGCTGCAGTGATTTATGGCTGGATTTTTGTTGTGAGTTGCAGCATGTTAATTCCTCATTTAGATTAAAGAAATTATAACCAATAAAGATATTGTATGTGGTTGAAACTACAGAGAAGTACAAGCTACTAAAATCATCCTAACTGATAATTGTTTTGTTTTTCCATATGTATTGCTGCGAAGAAGGTGTAGGCACTTTTGACATATGTGGCTTACAAAGGATTTTTTTATGGCCATGTTTCAGTTTCCCCTGAAATCTACTGTTGTGGAGGTGTGTTGGTTTAAGTATACTTTGTACCTTCTTAGATAGTGCTGAGGTGATCACAGAAACAATGAAATTTTAGAACTATTGATGAAATTCTGACAATTTTAATCAGCAATGAAGTCCCATGGATTTCAACATATATACCTATAGTAAGGTGGTTTTAAGGGGATTCAGAATCCTGTTGAGTTTCTTTGTGCTAATATCCTGCTGTTTTTAAATACTGATGCATGAAACCAAATCAGGGAGGGTGTTTTGTTAGCTTTACTGAGGAAATCTTTCCATAGAGATGGAAGATGGTAGTAGCATTGTGCACAAAGAAGGTCAGTTCAGGGATATTGCTTATCTGAAGTATCAGTAGAGGCATAAAACTTGCACAGCTTGGAGCAATAGCTACCAGGGGAAAAGGAGAAGGAAACATCACTAAACCTTGCTTTGTTAGTGGAGAGAGGAGTGACAGCGTCCGTAACTGTAAAGCCAATGCTGAAGAGGAATCTGAGATAGAAGAAAGACAATCAAGAACACTGATCCCTGCATTGGCTACAGCAAAACTACTTGTGTAAAAGTAGTAAAGTGAATCCAGGGGTATCTCTGTAAACCTGAAAAAGGTAGCTAATGCCTTAGGCTGAGTCCAAACTTCGAAAGTAATTTCTGGGTTTAGCAGTCTCTGTTTTGAGCTGTCTTGCACTGTTCCTTGAAAAAAAATCAGCATTCACTGTGTAACACTCAGGACTCCTGAGGGAGACCCTGAGAATTACGAAGTTATTAAAAGATGAGGCAAGATCTGTCACTGGTTTGTTTTTTTAAGACAATTTGAGGACTCTAGCTTGCTCTCCATAGGTGGTGGGTAACTTTGCATGAGTGTGTTGTTACATCATTGTTTAGCCAACCAGCTGGGTAATGCATCAAGTCTTCTATTGCCTGACTTTGCTATGCCGCTATCAGCACTTGTGGAAAGTGCAAAAAGCAGATTGGAGGACTAGGCTGGATAGGAACTGTTTTGGAAGGTTTTGTGCTGACAAACGTGGCAGGGATTCAGCATTAGTTCCAGTGTCATCAGCTGGAATCTTTTGTCAAGGTATAAAAGATCAGCGGCCAATATATTTGTTTGAAGCAAGCACCTTTCCTTCTACTTCTTGAAAGAACTCCACAGAGTGAATAGCAATCACTTCCTTATTGACTCCCTGTTTGTGTTTTGTTTTCTAAAGGAGATTATTCTGGACCGAAATGGGCATCCATCCCCAAATTGCCAGCTCTTCGTTAGAAGGCATAGATCGTCGGGTTATAGCCAGCATAGGTCTCGTGCATCCCAGTGGAATAACTCTTGACTACTTATCCAACAAGTTGTACTGGTGTGATGCTAAGCAGTCAGTGGTTGAGAGTGCAAATCTGGATGGTTCGGGTCGTCGAATTCTTGCACAGAATGATGTAGGTGAGGCTTTGGGGTTGATAATTACCTACTGCTTCTTGTCAGCATGCATGTATATGTACCTATGTGACTATGTATTGGAGATCTTGGTTGCTGGCTGTACTGTGTATCCCTTGCAACTCTGCATTGAACTTAATGGCATTACTTAATTCTCTGATCTGTCGACCGAATGACATTTATTCATCTGTTTTAACAAAAGAACACCTTTCTGACAATCTCTGCTTTTCCACATCGGTCATTTTGCATTACATAGAGACCTTTTCTGCCTTCCCCACAAAAATGAAAAGACGGGAAAAATTAACTGTGTTTGGCTTGTTCCATGCATGGCTGCTTAGTTTAAATCAAGTCTTGCTGTATTTATTGTGCCAGCGAGTTAATATTATCATAAGCCAGAAGACAATCTTGGCCATTAAGGTCCTTGAGCAAAGAACTTGCATCTGCAGTGTTGAACACTGGAAGAATTCTAAACACACAGAAGGCGTTGAATGGAAGAATGATTTGTGCTGTATGCTGGTAGATGTTTTTGCTGAGTTGCTATTGTTTGACATGCAATTGACTTTTTTCTGGAGCAAGAAAAAAAAAAAAAGCATTAGCAATGAGGAACTGATGTTGTACCACATTTAAAGTAAACCATGTGCTTGAAAATCTCATACACGGCAAATTAATTTCTGGAGAGGACAATTTCCTTTTGTGCTTGAAAACTCTCTGGGAACCAGATTTTTTTTTTTGTAGGTTTACATACAAAACATGGACAGAATGAGGACTCTTTGTTCAGCAATATGATTGGTGTGTTGAATTACTGCTGTTCTGGGCTCTGCTTTGTGAAGGCTTGTGTTCATTCTCAACCAAGCTACCCTCCAACTTGTTTGGAGGTGACAGGGTGAGATCTAGGAGGAAGCACTGTTCTGCTTGTCTGTAGGATATTAGAAACCCTGGGCAGAGTGACCTTGCCAACATCTCTTGCCCTGCTGTATATTCTGCTGTACACTCCTTGCAGCTGACTTGAGAAGAAAGGCCTTAGAATCTATTGATTGTCTCACTTTCTTTTTCTGCAAGGAACAGGGCAATATGTCTTTTGGCTGTATATCAGAAATAAGTTTTTTACAGTATGTGTAGTGAGGCACAGGTTGCCCAAAGAGGTGGTTGTGCCCCATCCCTGGAGACCATCCCTGGTCAGGCTAAAGGGGCTCTGAGCACCTGATGGAGCTGCAGGTGTCCCTGTTCAGGGGAGTTGGACTAGGTGACTGTTTAGGGGTCCCTTCCAACTCAAATGAACCTATGATTCTGTAATACTAGTGTAATACAGTGCTGCAGTAGAAATTTTTATTACAGCAGCTCCCTCTAGTGCCTCTGCACTGAGAATTCATTTAGTCTAGTAGCATGTGAAATAGGTAAGATTAGTTCTGCTCTTCTCCTAGCCCTATTTTCAGCTTTAAGTAAAACAGCTTGTAAGCACTTGCCCAAGGTAGTAAATGTCATGACCATTCATTTTCCTTATACTGTGGTTTGAGTTTTTGGAAAGGCTTCTGCTTACATGTAACTATTAAGTTTCTTTCTTCTTCCTGGTATCTCCATTAATGATGTTGTGTCTCTATGTTTAATCCATAGTATCTTTACCAATGAAGAGATTAAGAAATTTCTGGTCAAAAGGAGTGTTGTTGATGGTGTAAGCTATATATCTTTAAAATGTGAATAAATGTTGAAATAGAAACAACGTGTAAATTTTGTGCTAGTTGCTCAAATTTCATGGAAAGAAGAGCTAAGAACAACATCCAGTGATTTTTACAACTCAGTGGGGGTGGTGAAGTGCTAGGAGAATAAAAATATACTCTATAATTTAACATTTAAAAACAATTATGAAATATCTTAGAAATTTTCTTACATAGTATTTTTTCCAGTTTATTTGGGGTGTGCATTTAAGATGTATCAACATATACTACTTCTCCAAGGATCTAATTTATCTAATTTACTTGTTTTGTTTGGCTCTGATTTTTGCTAAAACCATTACTTGTAGGGTTCTGACATTTGTTGTTGAAGCTAAACATCATCTAATTGAGGCTTAAATCCAAAAATAATAACACCGAGCATAACATCTTGTGTCTAAAAGATACACCTCTCAGTGAGGCTCAGACAGTATTCAGAATGTGGGTGAGGACCAGGAGGAAACAAATCTGATTCAGAAAGGAAAAGCACCCCTCTGAGACCAGTTAGACATCCATGAAAGGTCACGATATGTTCTTACCTTCCACTGCAAAAAATTTGTTCATGGATTGTACTGAAATCAGGAGATTTCTAAATGAGTAGAAAGACTAATGGCAGTTTTCTACCACAACAGAGATACTGAAAACAGAATAGTTTTGTAAGGTTTTTATGCCTACCCTTATATGTGAAAGTGTCCTTAGGACTCTGAATTGCTGAATTCCTCTTGGGAAGTCAAACTAGGGATCTGAAGTCTTCTGGTGCAGATAGTGTTGTGCTACCAAGGGAAAATTTATGTACTGAGCTGAGTTGGGATTTCTCTTACCTGCTGTTATTCTGCTGAGAATATGAGTAACAAGTGCCTGTGGTCCATCATTCATGGATACTTGGCTCTCCTCATGAGAACATCGAATAGAGAAGTCATTATGAAGAAGTAGACTATTATGCAGATACAGATCTTGTATACTTGGTTTCTTGTGTATATTCTACAGATGTGGAGATGAGGACTCTTGTTTCTTTCTAGGCCACCCCTTTGCTGTAGCGGTGTTTGAGGATCACCTTTGGTTTTCAGACTGGGCTAGGCCATCACTAATGAGGGTCGACAAGAAGACCGGGCAAAACAGGGTACGTCTTCGAGGCAGCATGCTGAGACCCTCATCAATGGTTGTAGTTCATCCCTTGGCGAAACCAGGTATACTGCAAAAATTGAGCAGTCATTCCCTTCCAGCCTCCTCTTGATGTTCACTGATGTCGATATAATAGCTGTTCTCATGTCCTTGAGGAGAGGATTATCTTCTCAGAGACAGGTCCTTTAAAGGCCTTTCGCAGTTCAACTGGCATTCATTGAAAGCATCATCTGGGCATGTGTCCAGGAATACTAACGAATTTTTTATATTTATGATCATGCCCAAGAATATATGCTCATCAACTACCACAAAGTTGCCACAGACTTGTAATTCGTATTTATTTTAGTTTACTAGCACCCCACTCACAAAAAGTAATGAATTGTAACGTGGAAAAAGGTTTTGTAATTTATATTAGTTTTTTGATCAAATAATTTGATTTTCTGTTCAGAACAATCTCCCTGTAAGCAGACAAAAATGTCATGTAACTCAGTAGACCGTGACTGAGAAAAGATAATCACAGGTTCCTCATGCCCTTGTAATGTTTTTTCGGGTGATGTTAGGACTCTAAAAGTTAAAGAAGAGATAATAAGAAAATAATACAATAATAAAAGGTCACACATTGGTTAAAAAGAGAATATGTAAATCTGCTTTCCTGCCAGTGGCTCGGTGATAATGTTTATGCTTTAATATATACATCCATTTTTACCTAAAAAAAAAAAAAAAATCAAAGAAAAGCCAAACAACACCCATTAGAAACCTACTAGCTTTTCTGTCCTTACTGTGTTTCCTACTGCTCTAATTCTGCACGGCTAAGAGGAGATGTTCACTGAAGAAACAGCTTGTTAAGTTGCCTGGTTTTCTTCATTAGGGGCAAATCCTTGCCTTCATATGAATGGAGGCTGTGATCAGATCTGTGAAAACAATTTTGGAGTTACCCATTGCATGTGCCACCCAGGATTTGGGAAAACTCGAGATGGAAAAACCTGTCAGCCTCTGAATGCTTCTAATGTGACAGCAGGTACAATCCTCTAATTCAAGAAAAAGACCCGCTTAAAGAATCTGGCAAATAACATTGAAAAACGTTCACCTTCCATTACATAATGAATGACAGCTTCTCTGAAGAATGAAAATGCACATTTTCCACTGTATGTAATATAGTTTCACGCTGCTTCTCACCTTTTCTCTCTCTTTTTTTTTTTTTTTTTTTTTTTGTCCCAAGGAGGCTGAATTATTCAGATTTTGTAATTTTTCATGCATGGATTTATGTTACTTCCATATCTTTTATTAGAATGTTGTGATTAGAACTGTCAAGAAACTTCACAAGGTCCACTAGTAAAACTGGCAGCCAATTGAAATGATGTGGCTCAGGTGAACAGCTTGAATGTAGATACTGCGGAAAGATTAGAACTTTTACACAGTACCAAAGCTTACATGAGAATGGAAACTTCTTTACTGTATCTGTTGAGAGAACTCTGCTTTCCAGCCCTATCCTTGTACTTTGTTTTGAACTGAGACACTCTGGGTTCACAGTTGGCAGCTTTGCCCCTGCCCTCTACAGATTTGTTGTCTTCTATCTGAACATGCAACTCCTTCTGAGTGACTAATGCATCTAAGATACTTTTTCATGAATGCTTTATTCTATTTGCAAGAAACAAATAGAACAAATTTCATTTAAGAAGCACTGGAATGTTGTCCTAGGACAATAAGGTGTAGTGTGACCACTGCAATTTTTATATTATCTGTGAAAGTGATGTCTGTAGTGCTGACATAGTTGGATTCCTTGTTCTTTGTATTTGAAAAGAACACTAATAAGTGGTTTCAGTAATAATTTGAAGCCAGAAACAGGATAGTCTGTATAGGAAATGATTTTTATTAAAAAGCAAAAATGTGATGACTGGAAAATAGAACAGTGATAGAAAATCAGACAGTTCAGTAAATGTAAATAGTCTGTGTCACCTTTTTCTTTTCTTTTCAGAAACTATCTCTGTGCAGAAGGAGGCAGGTCCAATGCCAACACTGAAGTCCCCCCTCCAGAGCACAAAGAGTAATGCAATATTTAAGGGTACAGAAAATGGAGAAAAGAAGAAAATTGAAGTTGTTTTGATGGCTGAAATCATGATATCAGGTAGAGTCTGAAAACTGTTATCCTTCAACAACAAATAATGTCCTAAAGGAAAAAAGACTCAAGCCAAGACTGATGGTGTTCTTAACGCTCTTATGACAAGACTGGTCTATGCAATTATGCCATGTAAAACTGCTTTTTTATTTGTCTTTGTGGTGCTTTGATATGTCAACAAAACTTGATAATATTATCCAGGCCTAAATAAAGCTCAGTGGCAATCACTGTGCTTCAAACTAGGACCCTATGTTTTGTTTTTCTAATTGATTTTATTCTGCTGTAATTCCTTCTTTGATCCATACAAATATATGTATATTTTGTGCTATAGATGAAGATGACTGCGCTGCACTAGAATGTGATGCCAATGCACAGTGTGTTTTGCTGGAAGATGGTGCTGTGTGCCAGTGTTTGAAAGGATTTACCAAGAAGGGCAAATCATGCTATGGTAATGAAAAACTCCACCTTCAGGAAAAACGTAGATGTGTGTAAAGGAAGAAAAACAATTTTTTCTCCCATTGGCAGCTCTGCTGTGTGAATCATTACAGAAAGGTCAATGAGATCACTTGTTTTGAAATGGTTGATGAGCAGAGAGCATGTGAGATGAAATGGCTGATTATCACAGCTTATTTTCCCCTGAATATGAGTGTTAATCCTATTAATATTAACGAGCAATAATGGAGATAATAGGAATAAAAGACTGGAGTATTTATTTGTAAAAATTGTCCAATTATAAAAACTCAGTCCATAGACATGAGAGTTGATGTATAATTTAGAAGTACATGCTAAGAGATCTCTTAAAAGTTAGTATTCCTGATACAGTATTTATATGAAAGGACTGTTTCTGTTTTTGTCTAGCTCTAGAGAGGGGCTAATAATCAGACAATTTCCTGATTAAAGATCACTCTCTTCAAAATAAATTTTTGGACTTGCATTCCAAAAGGCATCAGAAACAGAACAAGTTACCTCTTTTTGTTCAAGCATTGAGACTCCCAGGAGTTTATGTTTATACAGAAAGGGGGAAAAATAAAAGGGAAAAAGGGAGGTGGTTTGGGTGCAAATTCTATTTTCAATGACCCATGGTACACATTTTTTACACTCTTTCTCCTTCAGCACCAAATTTGTCTCTGAGTAGAGGTTGAGACGGTAAGGATATAAGAATGATTTTGAATGGGATAATTCCATCCAAATAGGATTATTTTTGAAGCAAATGTTTTTTTGTGGAACATCTGGGTCTGCAGCTGAAAGCAGCTGTTTGATTTTTCAGGCTCTTTAGAGCATCCTTGGAAAATTTCATACCAAAGAAAGAACACGAAGTCCCTCTCTTTACTTTGTGTGTACAAATGACAGGTAACAGCATCATCTGAGAGATGGTTTCATGACCCACATATCCCTTCTCCCTGTTTCATCTCACAGATGTCGATGAGTGTGCTGCAAATATGGATCACTGCAATCGAAACCTGTCAGGCTGTATCAACACTGAAGGGGGCTATGTCTGCAAATGCCTGGAGGGCTACATGGGAGATGGGCTCCATTGTGAAGGTATGGGAGTGCACGAGGACTGTGCTGCTTCTGGAGATTGGAGAGGGAGGAATGAGCAAGAGACACTTGTAGCAATTTGGGCTAGCTCTGCATCAAGCTGTGGAGCTGTCTTGTGACCAT
The DNA here is from genome assembly GCF_019238085.1 of Lagopus leucura. Taxonomy (NCBI): domain Eukaryota; kingdom Metazoa; phylum Chordata; class Aves; order Galliformes; family Phasianidae; genus Lagopus; species Lagopus leucura. The sequence goes on along the minus strand of NW_024962264.1, from coordinate 37,707,314 downwards.
GTTGATTGGTTCTGGTTCTTTTTGAAGAATCTGATAAGGGTGTGGATCCTAGCAGTGGCTCCCCCAGACAGTCGATGTTAATCATTTCTTGCTTTGTGATTCTTTCCTTCCTGTCTGAATTGTGGCAGCCTCAACAGCTGATCATTATGCAAAGCCTGTAGTTTTCAGTATATAGTTCAGTTCCTCTCTGTTTGCACTCTTTTTAGTAGCTACAGCAGGAGAGAAAGGATGAGTGAATTGGAGGAGAAAAATGGAGGAGAACAAGTAGAGCTTTATTGGAAATCATTGTCATGAATACAAACGAAAGCAGGTATTGAGTGTGTCATAATACTCATCAAATAATGTAATAGTTGGCTTGATAGGTATGAAGTTCAAGGTATTGACACTTAGAATCTGAATACGTTTAGAGTCTTGTTAATAATCAGACTCACTGATTCTCTCATTCATCTCTAATGCCAGGTCTTCAGTTCATTACCTACATTTCTTAATTTTTTTTAATTTTACATCAAATATGAAGAAACAGGAAACTGTTTCTCCCTTCCAGTATTTGTATAGTACAGTTTAGTACTATCTGTACTAGTACAATAGTACTCTCACAGCTTTGTGAGAGTCTTAATTTCTCTTCTGTCCTTTTCTTCTTCCTTTCTCCTTTATAGCCTAATTCAAAGCCCATTAATTTTGACTCAAATCTTACATAGTTCTCCAACACAGGCAAGGGCCACTGAAAAGTTAGGATATTATTATCAGCAGGATGTAGAGATGTCAAAGATAGGATGTTGGAAAAATCTTTCTGTCCCAAAAGTCAGAAACATGTTTTTGAGAATGTTTTGAAGTGCAGTCAGATGTGACAACCTCCTCTGGCTGTCCCTCACCACCTACCAGGCACATCTGCATGCAACTGTGGGTATTCTGTGACTTAGGTGCTCAGCTAGAATCACTGTGTTATATATCATTGTTATTAAAAATAGTCAGTTATCTTCAAGTTAACTTCACATTGTGGCCAGATACGTTTCCGTAACATTTTATAAATGTTGAGATTTTGTCTTGATGTGAATAAGACTGAAACAACTTACATTTATTGAGTTGAAATGTACTCTAAAAAGCAGAAACTGATGGCTAAGTAATTTTGTACTTCGGTTTTAGATGCCTAGTTGTATGCACAGTGCCTAGAAGCCTATAAATACATCCAGAGATGGTACAAGGTGAACTCATCTTGTGTTTCATCATGTTTCTTGGAATATGAATATACTGCAACTGAGCTGGTTGCTCTTCTACCCCAATTTCTACCAAGGAAAGTGCATGGAGGGAAGGCCCCTGGCATTTTTTCTCCACCGCCAGGAGACTGTGGTGCTGCTGCTGCCCCTTTAACTGATGCTCTGGGGGCATTTCATTCTTCTAACTGCAGACTGTTTGGCTGATAGATATTGATGAGTGCAAGATGGGGACCCACACCTGTGGAGAGAACAGAACCTGCACAAATACAGAAGGAAACTTTACTTGCTCCTGTCCTGATGATGCTTCTGGAACTGCCATGGGTTGTGGTGAGTATTTGGAGTGAGAATTAAAATGAAATGGTCCTAACTAGGATTTGTGGTCTCAGCCAAATTGTTTACTGGGAAATTAAGGAACGACCATGTAGTGGCATACTGGGCAGCTTGTGAAACCATTAGCATTGCTTTAGAAGAGCGGGTCTGAGTTTAGCTTGGAAATATCTACATTAATATTTGGTGCTAAATTATACTGCCTAAATGAAATGACACATCTGTCTAAAGGCCTTTGAAATCAAGAGCAGAAGTAAATGCTCCTCAGAGATTATGTTTTTGGAGTTGATTTTGGGCTGTGCTGTTCTTCAAACTGCGTGTTCTTTATCTCTGCAGGACTCCAGCACAAGAACTGCTCATAATTGAAGTCCCATTTCATTCTTCAGAATGTTAGTTTTTCAGATCCTAATTTTTCAAAGGGCTTTGAAACATTTTAGAAAATCTGGTTACCAGATTAATGAAAAGAGCAGTTCATCGTATCTGATGCTCATTTCAGTTCCTCAGTGTGACAGCTGCATTTTCTGAAAATGTGGAGCAAAGCGACACATTGGCATCCTCCGTGTCAGCCATCTTCATCAGAGTGAATTTTGACACAGATCAAGTGACAATTTGGTAACAGAAGGGCACTGTGAGATTGTTGTAGATATTTTTCTGCAGAAAAACAGAAGGAAGTTACGGTTTTTTAAAGTAGAACATCAATCAGGATCCTCACCCCCTTTTCAGCCATTTAAGCTTTCAGTAGTTTCAAGTGTCACTCAGGAAATGATGATTTTAAATGATGTATGACTTGGAAGTAATGCCTTATAGATCCCTCAGCTGTAAATATGATCTCCTGTCTTCATGTGTGTTAACACGCTGTTTTAAGTCTTTGCCTCGTAAGCTCTTTTAGCAGGCTGAAATTTTCTTTGCAGAATGCAGAACATATGGGATTCACTGCTATCACTTATTCCTTTCCAGTCTGGGCTCTTTGCCCTGACAGTTCTCCTGCAAATGAAATTTTAAGAAAACAAATGTCATTAAAGGTCATATTGCAATAAAACTGGTGTGAGTCATAAAATTGATCCCACAAATGTGTGGGATTAGGTATATTGCTGCTAAGCCACACTGCTGTATAGATGTTCGGTTCTGACTTACAGATTCAGTGTAGCACTGAAGTAGGCAAAAATTTGTTCCTGTTCTATAAAAGCACCTCTGCAATATGTATTACATGCAGAGATATCAGAGCTCTCTGATAGCCAGTTGGGGTACTTGTGGAGGTGATAATCTGTGCAGTTGTGAGCAAGCTACAGAAATCTTTGAAGAATTGGGTCAGAGAAGTTCTGTGCTTCCAGTGAAGCTGTTAACTATATTTGAGATAGCTTGCACAGATGCTATCAACTGGTAGCTGCAAAGTAGAAATAGTTTGTGCAAAAATGTCCCTTTGCCTGTGAAAACTTTTCAAGTTGAGATCCGTATGCACAAAGTGCCCCCTTCACCTGTATGTCTGACTCTGCATAGTGGAGATTGTGGAGATTGTCTGTACCCTCAAGCTGGTTAAGAAATCATTTGATTGTGAATAATTAGGCAGCCAATAGTTTTTTGTTTTTTGTTTTTACCAGAATTATATTCACACATCTCAAAACACAGCTATCCTCTGTATGCCTGAATTTGATATGCAAAACAAGCAAACAGATTAAAAACAATTATTTGGTTGCAATTGGAGAGTCTTACCTAATATCCTATCTTGAAGTTCTGGAACTCTTTCAGGCCACCGTAGTCAACAGCTTGATATGTCTTTGTGAAATTCTGCCTTTCAGAATCTACTTTGTCTCCTACTGTTGTCAGCAATGAGTACTCTACACGCCCTGTGCCAGGTGACTCTGTAGGATGCCCCCCCTCCTATGATTCATACTGCCTCCATGGGGGAGTGTGCAATTATGTTTCTGACCTACAAGACTATGCCTGCAAGTAAGTACAGAGCTGTATATCATCTGTGCTGATTAATGGTATCCTTGGGGCACAGTTGAGTGCAGATTATGAAGTGCTTGCCCATAGATTGTCCATCACCTGTGCTGGCAATTATCTTTAGATTCTGGTCTTTTCTATAAATACTCACTTTGTTCATACCCATTGTAATTAATAATAGGATTGGATTTGTTCCCTGAAGACTAAATTCTTTGTTCTTGAAGTGTGAAGTAAATTGTTAAATGACTTGGTGCTCACAGCCTTATGTGAAGGCAGTGCTTGCTCTCTCTCTGGTGTAGGTTTGCACCTGCCTGTTGGCCTTGCTGTTCGTTTTCCACTGCCATTTGACCTCTGTACCCTCAGGAATAACTGGGGAATATATCTTTCTAGGTGTATATGTGAGAATTAAGTAGATGCTTTGTGCTGTGGGTCTGTTAAGGTCATCACGGCTGTTATAGGAGTTGGTATGACTTATGCTCATCTCTGGTGTTTGCTACAATTTTTTTATAATAAACCACAAACATTCAAAACTCTATTTTTTTCTCCTCATTCAGTTCTGCATACTGAAACTGAAGAGTCTACAACTGCAGAACATTTAAATGGGAACTTATTTTAATTTTTTTTTTTTAACTGTTAGGGTGTAAGAACCCGCAATTCCTTATTATTTGGTACTGGAATTGGAAGACGTTAAACAAATTTTGGACTAGCTGTACTTAGCTCTGTTCTGCGGAGTTGCACTGAGCTGATTCTACACAGTGGTCACTAGATGGCAGCATTCATTCATGTAGGCTGTCAAATAGCTGAAGGAAGTAATGGAAAAACGTTATCTAGCAGAATTTTCACAAATAACCGAGTGTATTCATTAATTACTTATGTTAATATTTTGACGTGTTTCTTCACTTTCTAGTCGTTTTGATATATACATTCCATTCCTCGATTAGCTATTTCATTGTGGGGCTTTTACAGTGGTAAAAATCCTCAATGTAGTAAACTAAAAGAGCCTGCAGAAGAAGCTTGTAATAAAACTAAATTATCAAGACATTTTTAACCCATATATCTTTTTCAAACATATCTCTTTTTCTTTGTTTCTGTTAGCAACTTTTCAGATTAAAAATCGATTTCTTCAACAAAATGACTTTCCAAGAGATAAAAACTTCTATGATGCCGAGTTCAAAAAAAGGGGAACCTTGCTTCTGAAAAGGGTTAAACAGAAAATCCAAGGGAAACATAGATCATAAAAAAGCAGTCTGTGGAATTTTTGAAAATATGTTACCCTCTGGAATCTGAGACATACAGTCTCACTGAATAATTCGATAGAGTGCCTCTCTCTATCGAGAGAAGTGCTAGATTTACATTAACATTACATTAACATTAATAGATTTACATTTAATATTGAGTTCTATGTGTTTTGGCAGACCTTCCTTTAATGTCCTCTTGTCTTTACCCCTACTAAATTCAACAAGATATTTCCATGAGGGTTGGCAATGATAAATCAATACGCAAGGTGACTGAGGCGATAATTTGGGTTGCTTTCTTTGCTGACACTCACAGAATGCTCTTGCTTCCTTTCGGCAGCTGTGTGACAGGCTACGTTGGGGAACGGTGCCAGTTCAGCGACCTGGAGTGGTGGGAGCAGCAGCATGCCGAGAGGGTGAAGGTGCGGAACATCACCATCGCCGTGTGCATAGCAGTGCTGCTACTGCTGCTGGGGTCACTGGCCACCTACTGCTCCAGGTACTGCTTCCAAACTCGTGTTATGAGCACACCACAGAGGGGCTGAGGTGCTTGTGGCCTTCACAGGTGGCTTGTGGAGAAGAATTTGTGCTGTTCCTCAGCTGTTGGAAATCCCATAATGTCCTTGCTCCTCTCTTGCATTTCAGGAATTGGTTGTATGAATAATGCATAATATTCTGGCATGCCCCTTCACTGCAGTACTCATGTTGATGTTAAAGACTGATGTGTGTCTGGGGAGAGAAAAAATAAACCTGTTTAGGTTTGAGGAGGAGCCATAATGTGTATTGATGAGAGATTTTCATCTTCTAAGGAAGATGACTGTATTTACATCTTCCTTAGTTTCCCTTATGAGCTGTAGATGTCTGCAGATGCCATGGTAGGAATTTGCTCTTCTCTGCTAAGTGTATTAGTTTTACTTCCCTTTCAGTGTAAGACTGTACCTTAATATTTCCTTGCCAGTGAGAAAAGTGCTGTGTTACCCTTCCAGTAGCCCATTTCTACAGTGATACCTGCAGCACTGAATGTGAAAGCAATTTTCCTGGTAGTAGATGTGGGTCTAAGGCACATGTGCTCTAAAAGTACTCCCTGGCATTTTCCATGGCTGTAATGAATTGTGAAGGTTTGGGATTCTTCTGATGGCAAAGAGAATCCCTATAGTCACTATTTAAAAACCTATTCTGTTGTGAAATAAATGTCATTGGTGTCCCTTAGACTGGAAAGAATTCAGCATTTAATAAGTTTGTCTTTTGGCCATGACCTTGTCAGAAAACTGTTCTCAGAGTCTCTTGTTTGAATGTACGCTTTTTATTTAACAAGTAACAAAGTAAACAAATAAAAAGCCAGACAGCAGCCAAATCAACAGTCCCCCACTGCATGCCTACCCGCCTTTCTAATGCAGGGTTTTGTTGATTTTTTTTTTTTTTTTTTTTTTTTTTTGTGTGTGTGTGTGTGGTTTAGACTAATTTTAAAATTAGAACCTCCAAGGCATAAAAAGTTAAGCTGCAAGAGAAGCTAGCTATGAAAGCTAATATTTTCTGCTCCTATTTAATGGTTCTCAGCATATTTAGTCCATAAAAGTAGATAAGCTGTCACATTTCTGTGTGATGGTAGCTGATGATAGAGCTCCAGATTTAAAGCTAAGTGCAGGCTGATTTGTTCTCATGACCTGGGATTCAGAAGCTAATCAGTGGAATGATACATGCAGAACAGACAAATCATCAGATTCCTGTATTTCCCATACACATCTTTTAAACTGTCATGGAAAATAGCTACAATATGGCCAATTTTAAGGTATAAAGATAATGAATATCTCTTCCCTTCCTCTCTCTCTCTTGTCATTTCTCCCTGATTTACTTTCCTTTCTTGCCAAATGCTTTTGATCAATATAACTATTTATCTCAACAACAAGTTTTCAATTACATGCTTGACTGCATTTGTACTGCAGCTACTGCTAGCCTAACTAGATCAAAATGAAACTGCTGATCTGAAATCCCTGTTTAACTGGAGTCTGAAACCAATATTTGTCTTGAAATCACTATACTGCTTTTCCTACAATCTACAGTATTTTGAAATGTACTGATTAAGTCTACAGCAATCCTATTCCTTCTTCAGTACAACACAGAGTTCTCTTTCTAATTGGAGAAAACAATTTCCAATTTGATAACTATACAAACTGGAGGCAGAGAGTGCTGAAGTATTGTGTTGGTTTGTTCGGTGGCTATAGCATGCTGTAGGTGTTGCTCTTCATTTATGATTTAGGTAGTCTGGATGTGTAGAATTTCAGGTTTCCTGTTGTTTTTGGGAAGCAGGGAAACAATCTCTCTTCCAATCAAGAATCAACAGATTTAACACCCACAGCTTGGCAGAGGTCACTCAAAGATTGGCAGAAGGCCTGGGATTAGGATTGAGAAATCCTTGGCCTGTTGCACATGCTCAGTCAACTTGATTCCACCTCCTGCTTGTGCTCACTGAGGCTGCTGTGCCTACCGAGTCCTTCTGGCATCTGTCATTCTGCAAGCTGCAAAGTGAGCCACAGCATTAGAGTGATCCTCTTGAGCAGGGCATCCTCCTCAGAACTATGCCTGTAATGCAGTGTGCTCTGCTCTGTTTTACCCAAAGAGCAATGGGCTCAACTTCTGTTAGCATGATGATGTGCAATGCTGAGCAGATGCATCCAGGTGAGGTTTAAAACACACTCAGCAAATTAGCTGCGGTGCCAGGAAGGTAAAATACCTTGAAACTTCTGGAATTCAAAAACATGACTTTAATCTGATGTTGAGAAGAAAAATTGAGTAGATTAGGTCACTAAGGATGTGCTGATTTGAATCTCAAGTAGTGTAAATGAGCTCTTTTTCTTCTGACCATGTCTTCTGCTTTGGAGTCTAGACTGGCTTTTAATCCTGCCTTATAAGTGGTCAGTGTTGAACTGCAAAAATAGGAGTTTTTGAATGCATAGAGCCAGCCATTTGGAGATATTTGTAATCTTTTCTCAACTCAAGGGTTTACTTATAGAAAAATGTAAGAAAATGAAAGGGCTGTTTAAAATTTTAAAGTCTCCTTTTTTTTTCTAATGAATGAGCCTTCACAGATGGCACGTTAGAATAAGTGTTCATTCAGTTCTTTCTTTTATTTCTGTTAAGCTGTTTGTTCTAGCCTCTGTGCTGTAGTTATCACTAATACTCCTTTTCAGAGGAATGAAAGAGAACAAAATTTATGTCTCTTCTGTAAATACCTACAAAGTAAAGTGTGAAAGGAAGCAGCATCTGTTCCTCCCAAAGTGAAATAATTTGTTTCAGCTTTTGTTCTGTTGCAGAAGTCAAAACTTTTATAAGAAGAACCATTATGCAGAAGCGATAAGAGATGCCAGTAGCCGCGCTGACAATGAGAACGTGACACCTACTTGCAACAAGTCTCAGGTAACTGTATTAATATGGAGTGAAGACAAAAGTAGGAAGGATCAAAGAGTGTTAGGGATCCACTTGAGCTTATCCATCAAATAATTCACATCTTAAATACATTAAATAACTGCTAGAGTCATCAAGTGCTTTGCTGTGAACCCTAGTTCATCTTACCTCATTGTTATCCCTCAGAGTTCACAGCTGCCTGGTTGTATTGCAACCATTAGCGGGTGTTATTGTTAGCTTTGAACACAACAGTGGGGGAACTGTGTTCTAAATTAAGGAAATGGCAATGTGATGACATGGCATATCAGAGTTATTTTCACAGGAAAGTATGCCCTCCATATAAAAGGCTTCTTGGAAGACAAGTATTGTGTGTGCTACCCGAGATGGTGAACTATATTTTGGGGGCTGATGCAATTAAATGTTGTGGTATTAGAAGGTGCTGCCTTGTAAAGAGAGCCTCCCAGGATGTTAATGGGCAATTTGGGAGGGAATATAAAATACTCATTCAGCATGTAGGTAGAAATGCCATGCTTGCACTGATGCATTTCTCTTCTCACTGGTGACAGGTGACAGGATGAGGGGAAGTGGCCTCAAGCTGCACCAGGGGAGGTTTAGGTTGGCAATCAGGAAACACTTCTTTACAGAAAGTGTGGTTAAGCACTGGAATAGGCTCCCCAGGGAGGTGGTTGGGTCACCATCCCTGGATGTGTTTAAAAAACATTTGGATGTGGTGCTCAGGGACATGATTTAGCAGTGGGTTGTGAGGGTAGTATGATTAGGTTGCAGTTGGACTTGATGGTCTTTTCCAACCTGAGCAATTCTATGATTCTGTTGTCAGTTTTGAAGTTGCATTGGTGAAATTGGACCCAGGAGATCTGATCTAGGGACCTGGTTTTCACTGGAGTTAAAAGGATGTTATGCTGTTGGGTGGTGGCAGTTGGAACTTGGAGTGGGCCAGGAGGACATAATTGGCATCTGTGGCTACTTCTGTGCCCAGACAGAAACTCCTCTGTCAGAACAGCATGACTTTCCGTGAGATCTTGTCCACACACATCCATCCTCTAACACTGTATAAGCTGCTGTAATGCAGATAGCAGTCATATTTAGGCAGCATCACGTTATCTAAGCAGCATATATTCTTCAAATAAGTACAGTGGAAAGGACTACTGAAAGAGTTTGCTTGTGCTGGCTTGGAGATAAATTCTAGCGATGCACTTACTTTTTATTGGGATAACTGCACACATTTATTTATGGTATAGATATTACTTGAAAGGATTGAAAGCCACAGTTGGAAAGTAGAAAAACTGTGAAGAGTGAACAAGATCACAGGTGAATTTGGCTTTATATATTTACTTAAATAATAATGGATACTTTAGCTTTAAATTTAGACTTTATTTGCCTGAACCTGAAGTTTTGATTCTGCTCCCAGTCTTTCAATCCAGAAAGAGATGAGCTTGTTTTGCTTGAGGGTGTGTTTGAAGGACTGAGTATCTCAAACTATCTGTAGTGCAGAGCTGAGCGTTTTTAATCCACATGAAGAATGCCTCACATATTGTTTATTTTAAGAGTCAGGCAGGATTTGTGAGTAACCACTGAAATACTCTGTTGAACATGTCTGAAGGGTACCGACCCTAGTTATGACGTGAAGGAGCCCCTTACCTGGTCAGCCTGCGGGTTTCAAGGGCCCTTTGTTACTAGCTGCTGACTCTGTTCCTCCAGATAGCAGACAACAAATGTTCTGAACCTTGTGCTGCCATCATTTGTTCATGGCAGAGACAAAAAACATTGTTTGCAAAATATCTGGAGCTGGCAAAATCAGAAACATTTGTTGGGACTGAGAACAGCTTGTTGCCTGGGATCCCTGCTCTAAGAGGCCTAAGACTCATCAGTTCTGTCCCTGCCTGCTGTTATTCTTGCAGTTATTGCTAGTGGTTGGTGACATTTTTGCTGGATATAGGACTAATTAGACAGCTAAGCAATAAACTGAATCAAATTAAACAAATCCTACCTATTAATCTATTACACACTCATGTTGAATTTCACTATGCATTCTTCTGGGAGAAAACAAAATTCATTAATAATAAAGTAATTCATTGTAAATGGCTTCTTGGAGACTGGAAGGGGAAATCACTGACCCCTTGATAATTATTGCATCTTTCACAGTAATGGATTCCTGTGGTTTTGTTGCATGTGATTTTCTCTGTGGTGATGTAACATAAGTGTTAAGCTCATTGGGGCTCCATGCATGCATTCACACAGGCTAGAAAATGAAGAACTGCCAAAAAGCAGCAGGAAGTTGTCCACTTCTGCTGTTCACTTGAAGTGGTTTGTTTGGCAGATTTGTTTCAAAAAAAGACCCAAAACAATAACAAAAAGAGTAGTTCTAATGAAGGACTGATGAAGTTCTCTCCTTTCGTAGCCTGCAGTGCTCCTGATAATTTGTGACTCTGGAGAAGGGATGGAGTGCAAAGACATTCCTGGTGTTGCCCACTCAAGCTACAGTATTGGATGAGTTTTTAACCTGTCACACTTGTCAAATGCTAGATATTGTGATATTGAAACTGTACCTACAATTCTCCCAAGCATCATTCACTTCTCTGTTTATTTTGATAGAGAAGGCTGCATTTTAGTGAGTGTATGCCTTAGGTATTTTTCTTTTAACATTTTTACTAGACATCCATAAGCCTAGATAACTCTGTCCCTGGAATATGGAAGCCTTGGTAAACTTCAGCACATGCCCAGCACATGCTATTCTGAAACTTGTAAACCTGCAAGTGTTCTATTTTGCACAGCCAAAGGAATTTTGCAAAACTGTGTGTAGCTCCTCTGGGGGTCTGTCACATGTGACTTAGCAGCTGTAAGACCATGGATTTTATGCACACAAAAAGACGCCTAAATGGTCACACCAGCTGCAGATATGACCTAGCCACACAACTCCACCAATTTTCCACCTAGACAACTGAATCTGTCAACAGTCTTCTTGGAACATCTTATTTACAGACATTTTCTATACTTCACTAGTTCTGCTCTTTAAATACTATCCTCCCCCCCTCATTCCCTCTTTCCTATTCTTCAGTTGATCTTCTCTCTTTCCCTCTATACTGTTTAAGCACATCACTTCCCCCTGTGTCTGTTCTTTTTCTTTTCCCTCTGGTCTTTACAGCACGCTTCATCAGAGGGTTCCATCTTCATGGTACGGTCTCACTTGTCTGCCACAGTCACTGTGCGATAATGGAATTGCACCCCCAGGTGTTGCCAAGAGCTGGGAAAGGGAGGCTTGCTTCCTTCCCTGTGTCTGACAGGGTTTCCTGCTGTCTGGTTGCAGGCCTCCCTAATACTTTAAATGTGGCCCTAAATACTGTGGAGAGAGTCAGTTTTCACGTACTTTTGTTCTTGCATCTGGAAAGGCTGATTTGCAGAGCAAGAGAGCGGGCACTTTTTTACTTGACTGGGACTCACACTTTTCAAAGACCAGGGCTGTCATCAACTCCAATGTTTAATTATCTGCAGGGGAAGGGTCATCCCAGAAGCCAGTATGACCTTTTTTCCCCCTGCTGTGGTTGGAGTGTGTGGCCTTTCTAGTCTGCCTCTTGGGTTTCAGAGAACTGGTTCATTTCATATTAATTTGGGCTATGTTTTGTGCATATTGTATGTATTTGCAGTTTGCGGTTGTCAAGGAGTGTAGCAGTTCTCTGGAGACTAAAGTGGTTGATCTAATTGAGTGTGAGACAGCAGACCCTCATCCTGCCTGTCCTTCGCAATATGGTGAGTAGGCTTTTCTTCTTTATTACATCTCTCCTTACCTTTGTGCCAGCAGGAGCAGTAGCTGGTGAAGGAGACAGAGAAATCAAATGATACCACTGCCTTGTTCAAAGCATGCTGGGCAGAAATTATGTTTGCATTGTTGTGAAATCACTTGGTCCTCTGCTTTGCAAGTTATACATCAGGAATTATACTGTAACTGTTCTTTCACACATAAGAAACCAGATGCTTCTCATGATAGTAATAACATCACATCATATTTTTATGTTTACATAAAATTTCATGGGTTTGCTTCAGAGCAGTGAGTTATCCAAATCACATTGATGGCGAATGCATAGCATTAGAAAGATATGCTTTGACAGTCCTGATTCATTCCAGCAAGATAACTGACAGGGTGTGAAGAGTCCAGAAACCTCTCGTGCTGGAGCAGCAACTGCAGTTTTGCTTTTCTGTATTAAACAAGATGTTTGACTGCCTGAGGAAAGCTTGGTGCTTAAAAAAAGATGAGATGAATGAAGGAGATATTCCTCCCATCACTGATGCAAAAGGTGGCACAGGAGCACACAGCAGGCATTCTTGGCCCACAGGTTACCAGCTGGATTGCTCTGAGTTTAAAAAACCTTGCACTGCAGAATCAACTGGATCTCCTAATTGCTCATGTGGTGAAAACTGATGGGGAAAGGTGGATGTCCTTAAGTATTTGTCTTATATATCATACTTACTTCCTGTCCACCAGCCATTTTGAAATATGCAAACACAAACATTTGAGGATACTTAAATGGGCAAGCATCTTGTAAGATCTTCATAACTGTGCATCCTGTCCTCAGATATATTTTAGGAAGTCAATTTATTTATCAGGAAAAAATATGCCTCACATTTACTTGGTTGGACTAGTATTGTGAATATGTGTAGAACCATGTTGTCCAGAGAAGGAAGCCTGAAGTTTCCCATTAGGAGACTCTGTTCTCACTTACAGTTTCATCAGATGTAGCTTTTGGAACAGAAATTTCACATGACAAGTGTCTGAAAATATTAAGAAAAGTGGTTCAACCACTTCAGAGATTGATAAATAATCTGATGCCTTTTTTTTAAGACATTAAAGAAAGTTATTCCCTGTGTCACTGAATGATTCTAAGACCTTTAGACTTTGGAGTGGGGTGGTCTTCCTGTCACAGGCATGTCTTTCCTGATCTTACATGTTAGAATAGAAAAATATGAGATTTGCCTAGGGCACATCACTTATTAAAATCTCAGTCATCTTTTTTGTTCTTTTTTCTATCAGTTGTTTTTCTAATTTATTTATTTATTTATTTATTTATTTATTTATTTATTTGTAAATTTCTGCTGAGCTACTGTTAACTGTATTTTAGCCTAGGTGCTGTGAAGCGTCCTAAAGAGCTTTCAGTAACATATATCCATTTTGTTCAGTGGAACAGCCTATTTCATATGACAAAGTGGCAGAGACTTTGGTGGAAGAGAAGAAAGAGCAAGGCTGCCTGGAAGATGTTCCCAGCACAGACAAATTTCTTGAACCCACAGTAGAAGAGAAGAGCCTTTCCCAGAATGTCTGGAGAGCCCATCCCAAGCCCTGCCAGCCTGCCCCAGCCAGCCTGCTGATGCAGCCGGACTAGAAGAAATCTGAGTTGAGTAGAAAAAAGAAGAAGCCATTGGAAAATGGAAACTTAGGAAACACTGAAACAGCCTTCATTGTTGTTGTTTTTTTTCTGTGCACTAGAAAACTGACCAACCAACAATGGCACAAACAAAAATGGAACAGAGAAGTTGTTACCAGTCCTTCCCTGTTATCTCCACTTGGAAGAATTACTGTGAGCAATACATTAGCAACAAATACTCTACAAGTATCATTTTTAGGGTCAACACTGCAAATTTCATTAAATTGGCAGCTAAAAGGACACTGAGAGAAAACAGACTAGTGGGTGGTTTCCTAGAGATGAAAATTTTGTAATGGAGATTCATGCAAGAGACAGTCTTTATGTGCACAGAGAATCCAGAAAATTGCCTGTATAGTGGGCCACAAGTGGTGGAGAAACTGGGATTGAAGATGATGCAGGAAAATGAGATAAAATGAATCTTTTTTGTTAAAATTTTGTTCATGGACACTGTAACTCTCTCTCCAAAACTGCTTTCAAACCACTGTAATTTCTGGGACTTCACTGGAGCTGCTGTTGTAATAACTGATATCAAACATGGTTCTGTGTTTCTCAGATTTGGTGGGTTGGAAGAGTGTGTGTGTATGGTGTTAGTGATGGTCACGTTTCTAAAGTGTGATGAAACATATGAGGAAAAAGTGATTCTTCCATTAAATTTCTGTGACTGGCAGCAAAATCTACACTGTTATACAGGACTTCGTGTCCATGTATGTTTCATGTTGGGAGAAAAGTCCAGCCAGTTTCTGCACCAAAAGAATACAAGAAGTGAGACAAACAAACAAAATTCCCCCTCAGTTTGGATTGATATCCACATAGGCGATTTGTGCTGCTTCATAAATTCCATGTGATCAATTGGAAAACAACACCTGTTTTTCTCGTAACTGGCTTTGTAACGGCTACAGCTCTCTTCCAATTATTTGCTAAGAACTAACTTGCTTATAGTGCTCTGTCATATACAGAGTTGTAGCTTAGTTGTTTGTCATCTCATCTGAATTTCACCATTAATCTTGAATTCCTAAGGCTTTTCTCAGAATGTTTGGGAAGATAACTGGAAATTAGCTATGTTACTAATGTCTTTCTCATTACAGGGGATCTCTCAGATCTCTATGTTTGAAATCTGCTGCTATAATTATTGAACACCTCCTCTAAGCTCCACTACAGTGGTCACCAAGTGTGTTCCTCATAATTCATTAGTTATATACCGGTGGTTAATATTATTCATTTCCATATTTAACATCCTGTTTTTATTTTTTGGAGCTCCACTATGAAGTTATGATGTCTTGTCATTTGGTTACCAAGTCTGTAGACCAGTGATGGGAAAGAGTATTGAATGGCTCTTCTCTGATGCCCAAAATTGTTGCACTCTTGAGTAACTCTGTGAAGTTGTTTCTGATTTATGCAAACAGTAATAACATTGAGCCCAAGATGTCTGAACTACAGAAATTGTAAGGTTCTGTTTTGTAGACAGTTGTCACTTAGTGATTTATCTTTCCAGTGTGATTTTTTGGTGGATAGTTTTGAATTAATGTGTCAGTTCTGAGTTCAGAATAAACTTGTAAAACAGATCTTTCCAGAGCATGGTTGGAATTGGCAGCAATCAAGGCACATTCTCTTGTATGAATGGAGACAGAAGTGCTTACGTGGAAAATGTGTCTAAGGAGGGTTGGCCTACAAAATTGCATTAAGGCAAGGGGAACTGCATGGCTGAACCATTAGTATACAGTGGATTGGATTTTAATTTAAGTATAGTTTAATTTCATTAACATCTTAAAAAGCATCTAGGTTGGGTTCTCCAGTATTTCATAATTCGTTAGCAATCTTATGTATGTTGTTGGGAAGAGAATCCAGCTATAAAGGCAAAGTGGTTTATTTTAATGAGATCTACGCAGTAAAATCATCTTTATCCTTGCACTTTGTTTACCTCTGGTGAAATATGTTTCTGTGCTTAAAATCCAAGTGCTATGTTGAATGACAGTCAACATCTAGTTGGATGTTTCCCTGATCAAAGGAAATAAAGACTTGTAACTTTGAATCTTGTCTAAACAAAGATATTTTAGACTCCTTACAAATTAGTTTCGTATTCTATTCCATGTTTTGTTTACTTTGCCTTCCTTCAGTCTGAGGATCTAATTTTAAATTTGATAGTACTCTTTAGAGAATGAGATAGGAAACTCAGAACAGTATGTTTTTATGTTTAGAGTGTTACAAGTTCTAAATGTTTCCTACACTCAGCAGAAAACTCAAAATAATCCTTAATGATAAAACCTTGAGATGGTATTTCAACATAAATATAATATATTTGAATTATTTGTATGTTTATAAATTTTTGATTTTTTTTTTTAAACTTTTGATTTATAAAAAGAATACTAAAGAGGATGTTTGGTGTCCCTCGTTTTGAAAGAAGTGTGAGCAAAACTTACAATTTAAACCATATCATCTTTGTTCATAGTTTCACTGATTTCATGCAACTACAGTGTAAATGCCAGGATAGTACATGCAGGGATCATGAGTTTTTCTTTCACCACTTAGAGGATCTGAAAAAATGAAGATTATCATCTGAAGCTCACAATAAAATCCCAGCTAGATTGTGGTAAGCTTTCATTTGTGATTTTAATTACATAATTTACCTAAACCAGTGGAAGGTAAACATTTGTTTTTGTGCACATTTAAATGGTTCTTTCATGAATGTTGCTACTTCTTTGTTTAGAAAAATTACTGATGATTTCAAAATATGTTTTCAAACTTGTCTCCACTATGTTATTCACAGGCTTTTCATGCAAATCAGCTGAAGTCAAATGGTAGAAGTTCTTTACTAGGAGAGTGGTTAGGCCCTGGAACGGGCTGCCCAGGGAGGTTGTGGATGCCCCGTCCTTGGACGTGTTTAAGGCCAGGTTGGACGGGGTCCTGGGCAACCTGATCTAAATGTGTATGTTTGGTGGCCCTGCCAGGCAGGGGGGTTGGAACTACATGATCCTTGAGGTCCCTTCCAGCCTGGGTGATTCTGTGATTCTGTGATTCTGTAGAATGCTGGAGTTATTATTATTATTATTATTATTATTATTATTATTATATTTTTTGCAAATTTATTTATTTATATCTTACCTCAGAAGCTTTTAAAATTATTAAACATTCTGAGTGTGTAGCTAGCTTAATATATTAATCTCAATACATACTGGCATAGCCTAACTTTTAAAAATGAAATTAATGTGTATTGTATTAAGCTGCAAAAGAAGGATTTTAAAATACTGAGAAAAATCTTGACAAGCTCAAAGTGAGAAAACTATTAGGCAGTTCTGGGGAGAAGAATTGAAAATGAGTTTGTTTAGTTTAGTAAATCCTGATTTTATTGGGCTTGACATTTCAATTCTCCATAGCCAGATTTTCATCATAAATGAATGAGGAATGTTTCATGCTCATTCACTGCAGACATAGGCAATGCAATGGTTTCCAGTCATTGGAACGCATGACACGTCTCAAATTTAAGTCCTCGTTTTCAGTTACTTGCAACTTTGCAGACTTTTACCTGTTTGGGTGATTTTTTTTCTGTCCTGAAAGTCTGTTTCAGGATGGAAATATTTCAGAAAAAAAAATCTATGAAAAGGTAAAAACAGTTCAGGATGGGATAAGGAGAAGCATTTGCCTTGCTAATGTATTTTGTGGTTTAGTCTTCCTGGGAGTAATTTTATCTCATGTTATTTCAAGGTGATGCCTACACTGTTCAGTTAGTCTTCAGGACACACTTGGTGTTATTGCTTCACACCCTGATAACTTGCTATCTTTATCTCTCTGCTTGTGAAAAGGAAAAATGTTAGTGGCATTAGAAGCCTCCCTCAGAGTCCCAGGAATGTATCCAAAACACTTCTGCAAAGATGATAGTCTAAGTTAGCTCGTGTTCCTCTGATCTTTTATTGATACTACTGCTTAATGCCAGTTTTGAGGTGGACAAGGAACAGCCAACTTTGTGAAGACCATTCATCACAGGATTAATTTTCAGGCCACTCCTCAATGCTAGGATGGACTAGATTCAGACCAGTAAAAAGCCCTAGTCTCTTCTACCAGCTTTAAGGGGCCCTCAACATCCTGTAATTTCAAAGCTTTGGATCTTGAATTTTGATGCAACTGATGCAATGATCATATTAAAAGATTCAAAACCTTTTTTGTATTGGAACTCTGGCCACTACCACTTCTTCCTCTTCAAGTCTACAACCAATATGTCCTCTTCTGCCTACCCTATTCTTGGAAGAGATAGTTAAGATTCTTCCATTTAGCAGGAGCCAAACCAAAGCCTAGGAAAAACTTTTGCGCTCTGCAGATCAGGACCCTGAAGGCTGGTATCCTCTTTTCTTCCAGGTAAGAAGTTGGACAATGCCTTTGAGGTGAATACGCTATTCCCAAATCTTTGTTTTTGCTTGCACCATTTGCCACATGCCACTGTGACCTTTCCAAACATCCAACCTTAAACTATGTCCTTCAGGAGCTTTGCTTCATGGGGAGGTCTTGTTCATGTTATCTCTATTCTGACCATTAGTCTGACCCATTCCTCCTATAGAATTCTGTCTGCCAGCCATTTTTCAGTCCATGTAGCAATATTGGCCTTACCCACATGGCCTTTATCCAACCAGTTTGAAATGGTTTTATAAAGGATTCAAAGGTACTATGCAAAGTAATTTCTCACTTTGATGTGATCGGCTATTGGAATCAAAGCAGTTGGAGTGCTGGTACACTAACAAGTCCCCTAGGTATTAAAATGATGCAAGCAATGAAATGAATATTTAATAATTTATAAAAGAATTAGCTACTCACGCCTCTACAGAGGATAGATTTATTTAAATAAATAAAAAAAAAGCAACAAAACAACACAGGTTAATAGCTCTGTAGTTTCATGATTCAGCAATTTTTGTGCACCTCTGGGCTTTTTATTGATTAAAGTCCACAAGTTTTATGTGCCTAGAGAACATTGTGCACATTTTAATGGACATGATCTTTGTTAATATTGATTATGCAAAATAGTATATCTAAGTGTGCTGTAATAAAGGGATAGAATGCACAATTGATATTTCATTGGTCTACTAACAGTAGTTACAATGTAAGAGTTTTGAGTGTGTGTTATATTTAAATTTACATTTTTCATGAGCTAGGAAAGAAATTGTGAATAAATTATTATTGTTCTGATTATCTGTAGATGATTGTAGGTGGTAATCAGGGATGCTGCTTGAAGGATGTAAGCTCACATTATCTTGTTGCATTGCACCTCGATTACAATTATGTAGACTAAGATTTTAGCCACCATTTTGGTGTTTGTTTCTTGTCTGACAAAGAGCATTGGGCCCATTTCTGTGCAGACTTTGTGCACTGTATGTGGCTGTAAATAATAAGAGTTAAGCAGAAGCGTGTATTTTAAATGGCTCTTGAAATGTAGCCATTTAAAAAAGAGATCAATAAACTAAATACAGCCAGATGCTGAACATGTCACTGGAGATTGAAAACGCTAATAATTATGGGAGATTCAAGGGTCCCTACAGTATTTGTATGAAATAATAATAGAGTTCAGATTTATTTCCGCTGACCTTAGTGTTGCTCATTAAAGGTTTTAGCAGAGACATAGCAACAGTCGCATTCAAGCGAGGTGTTTGGAATTAAAATACAGATAAAAGGAAAAAGGTTAATCCAGGTCAAGGGAACAGACCAAAACTGGGATTGCATAAGATTATAGTATCTTTCCTCATTTCTCCAATGGTCAACATCAGACAGTTTTAAGTAACACTCTTCCTGCAAAATCTGCTAAATGAGAGCCTAAATATTCTGTTTTTATACTCCATATAAGAATATAGTCCATTCTTTAGATTTGGCAGTCTCCTTAATCTCTATACGGTGATTTTTGATCTCTAAGAGAGTTTTACTTGTCTGAATCTAGAAATCTGCTGAATACCAACTCCAGGGGACTTATGTAATAGCAGCCCCTACTGCTTGTTCTATACTTTAATCCTAACAGTTCTTTCCTCCTTTGTCAAACTTAATCATGTTTATCAACCAAAGGAAGCAAGTATATCAAAGCACATTTTCATAACAGCAAGTTATTTGTGACCCTAGAACTGAACACTACCAACTGCTTCAGGCAGTTTGAAATGGATGTAATAATAAACCAGAACTAGAAACTTTGTCCAGCCAGGGGCTCCCTTCTTCTTCATCCCGTGTAATTCCACAAAATGCAAACTCAGAGCTCTGTGGCTGAGGATGCTATTGACTTAAAGAGTGGTAATGAGTAATCAGGAGTGCTCTGTTCATTTACTCCATTGTTCATAGGGTGGCATCAGGCAAAATTCTCAGTGGGTCTTTGCGCACTCCTCCTCCACTTGAAGAAGAAAAAAGGGACTGAAAGAGAGATGGAGAGAAAGACATAAGAACGCTTATTTATACTCAGTTAACTCTTACTATGCTTTTCATCTCTAGAAGAGATTCCCAGAGAATTATTTTTACAAATAAAACTGGCATTGAATCTATGGATTTGGAATCAAGCTGACTGAGAATTGCATTTCTTGCTGCTTGAGACAGATTAAATCCTAGTCCAAGTGAACATTGCTTTAGCACAGTTAGCCTTGACTCAGCTCTGACTCTAACCCCTCTCTCACTTTATTATATGTGAAGGGTGATTCCTGAGCACCCTGACTCACTCAGTATTTTGAGTGCAGTGACTAATCTTTCTTGGTAAAGACAGCCCTTTGTCTTGAGCCTGTTCCCCATAATTTCCAATTCAAGTCCTAACGCAGTGAAACTGCTAACCTTTTGTGTAGAGGTAAATTCACCCTCTGTTTATGTGTGTAATGCTAAGCAGACCTGTATCTAAGATTTTAGAAATGCTTTACATAACAGGAGTACTGAAGCTCTTCATCAGGAGGCTTCAACAAGCAAAACACCGGTATGTTTGCCTCAGTGTATATTTTAGGATGAAGGGAGCATTAGAAGCATTCAAATGTATCAGTGTAAGGTCTTCTGATCTACGATAACACAAAGCATGCAGTGTGAAATCTGGTTTAATAGTTACAAGTTTCAAGCAAACCTGTAGTATGTGAGAGGGTTATGCCATTATGTTGTATGCCACCCAGCTTGCTATGAGTAAAGGAGGTAAGGGTGGATGGGTTTTTTAAACAGTTAGACCTAACAAATGACACATTTTGAAGTCTTAGGAAAGAATGTGTGCTAGAGCACACTAATACTGGCAAACAACAGAAGAGAAATGGATACAGCCAAAAGTTGGCAGATCTTCCCTTGGAATGTATAGGGGAAAAAGAAAAGAATCTGGGGATAAAAAGCTAGATGTTATTCTTTCCACATGTGTTTATAGAAAAGGGATAGATTTCATGTTTCACCTTTTTCCAGTTTAATGTGCTTCTTTCTTTCTCCTGGATCATTATTTGCTACTTCTTTCACCATCCATTGTTCTATTACAGGTCATTCGGCCTTATATTTACATGGTTTTGAAACCTAGCAGTATGCCTTTGCTTCCCATCTGCAAAATCAAAGGGTCATATTTAGTCCACTACTAAGTACTCACATTTATCCTGCATGCTATGCACAGATAACAAGCATCTACAGTCTGCATTTGCATGCAGTTAATTTAAGGATTTAACAGAGATGATGATTTTGTACCAAAGGTCAATAGATACATCAGAGAAATAAAAAAAAAAAAAAAAAAAAAAAAAGTAATCCATTATTTGGACAACTATGTTCTCTTCAAAGATACAGAGTATCACTCTTGCTTCAGCCTGTGGATAAATGTGTCCTGTGCTACATGTGTGAGTGCAACCCAGTAACTCCCGACAGGGCCATGATTGAGCCAATCTGCAGCCTAAATGCACACTGGATTGTGCAACAACAAAACACGGATTGAAATGAATGATCGAATGTCAGGTTTGCAGTAGAACCCTCATAAAATCCCTACAAGGGAAATCCATTTTTTTTTACTACCAAAATAGATCTACTGAAACCTACCAAATTGGACATTTGAAACTGTCTGTTCAACAGGAATTGAAACCTCATTTTTATATGAATTACGTTCATTTATTTTCTTTCTCCCTCTGGATTTTTGCTTCACTTGTGAACGAAATAGTTTAAAATAAATTTACATTAGAAAATGATTTTGGTGCACAATCCTGACTGTATTCTACCAACAAAATGTCTATTGTGGTGTCAGAGGAAGGAACTGTAAATTCATTTAAATGGAACCTACAAAAAATTGAAACTTATTTTCAGGTAGACTTGGATTTTAATGTCAAGGTCCTGTCTAGCAATTGTGCTTTACAGCACTGACGCTGTTCTGTGGGCTATTAACAGTGATTTGTCTCTTTGTTTAGCCTTATCACCACTGTTCAAGTTGCTTCAGCGGGAAGCCTCAAGAAGTGGGATTGATCCCAATGTGTCTCCTAACTCCAAACCTGTATGTCTGTTGTGCCCAGTTTTCAGTTCAGGGCAGTGATGTTTTGTCTTCACGAAGGCTGCAGAGTCTGCTCATGTGTGAGTTGCAGAATTTAAGCGTGATGACTTTAGGAAAGGATGAAGTTCCAGCTTGAACTGTGAATTTCCTGACTTCTGATCAAAACCAGATGCTTGGTACTGTTATAATATGGAGTTTCGTGGGTGAATATGGCAATGCTTTATTTCATAATCTAATGGGAATTGTAAAGTAGTACCTGACAGTATCAATATTTAAATGTCCCAGTGTTAGCATATTAAAACAATAGCAATTCTTTGTTCATGACACAGCTGAGGTGCAAATCCATATGTTGATGCCCTCAGATAAATGTGTCAGATGTAAGAGAGAAACATAGTCTCTCAGGACAGTATCTGAAGGCCAAATGCAGACTCATATGGGATATCTTTACAGACCGATTTCTTAGAGATATGAAAAAGAAATGTAAACATCCTTGCAAAAGGGTTTCTGCATGTATGGCTGTGTGTTATGTATTGTTTCTGTCCGTTTATGGCAGAAAGAAACAGTATAGTGTGTCATATAGGTGTTTCTACATTGCATGCTAGTTGCTGCCTCAGTGTGTCAATGAGATTTCAAGGAAAATCTTGTCCAACACAGCTGCCTACCCTGTGTCAGTGCCAAGTAGTGGTTATATAGCAAACAGGAAGCTCTGCTTGCCCACAAATCAGAGGAGTTTGGTGCCTCATGATTTCTACCTATTTAGCAATGGCAAAATGTCCTGATGTGAATGCGTATACTAATGAAACTTTCCTTTATTTGTGGCTGGCAGGGAGGCACAGCACAAACTTGTGTTTTTCTACCCATCTCTCCTTTTGCTCTTTTGCAGGAGTTGCTCCATCTGCTTTCATCAATGCTTTCCCAAAGCTGCCATGAACACATGCATGATTTCACATTCATAAGCTGAATGCCATCTAGGCAGCAGGTTTTATACCTATGGTGTTTGCTGTGTGGACTCTCAGGTGTCTCATAACAGGGCTGACCACAGGTTGCAGCCTTCCCCATGAAACAGTTCTGGTTTGGCTCCCTCACTCCTCTCCCCTAATGCCTATTTTAAGGAGAAAAAAAAAAAAAGATAGTGTATTTGAACTCTCAGACTCTCTGTCTCAGCTACTTAAAACTGTCCCACAGCTACAAAAATACGGGAAGGAGAGAGCTGGCCCAAACCATCAAACACTGTTTTTCATTGGGAATTTGCCTTAGAACAAACCACCACGATGAAGTGTCTTCATTTTTGAGTTACGATGGTCAAAATTTTGCAAGTTTTCACTTGTGAAGCTCAGTTCCTAAATTGAGCACCATGGTTTTGTTCCACTTTACAGCTGTTGTGTCTGAGGTGAAAGGTGCTGGGGAAGATTATATTGCCTACAACCTGTCTCCTTATTTCTGTGCCAGGAGATCCGTATTTCCATAGGGAGTACAGACAAAGGCATTATGTGGATGAAAGTCTGGATCATCCTGGGCAAGGTCCATCACTATAATCACTTTTGATCTATGGGGAAAAAAAAAAAAAAGGAAAAAAAAAACCGTCCTCTTGCATTAGATCTATTTGGTGTTTGTGAAGACATATGGAGTGAGAATACTGGAAACCACATGCCCACATTTATCTGCAGGTTGGGGATTAACTTCCTGACGGGTGAGAAAGAAGTTGTCTCAAATCTCATTCAAATGTTTCCTTTGTTTCGGTAAATCTTGGAAGAGACACAAATTATAGCAAATATGTAATTTTGACATGAAAAACAGTCCATAAGGGCCTGAAATGAAGCCACAAATTCCCTTCAGTTAGGCATGGAGATTAAGTGTGGCTCGCTTGCAAATGATATGCTCTTGCATGTTGCAATTCCAAAGATTGGTCTTTCTTTCTCTCTTTTTAATTGGAAGAAAAAAAAACAAAAAGCATATTTTCCCCAATAGCTCTGCCAGCCTCCAAAGGGGTATTGAATGTCTCCTCCAAGTGGGACATAGCAACACTTTGAAGTCATTTTATGTATATACTGATGTCAGCTAGTTAAGGATCTTGTTGTCAGGTGTCAGGTCGCAGATGAAGGTAAGAGCAGGAGCTCAAGGAGGGCGTCCTCATGTGCTATCAAACTCTGACATTCACTGTAACAGAGAAGGTATGACTTCTTGCACCAGTGTAGTCCAGCAACTTTCTCTTCTGTTCCCAGCTATGCTTTGTAACTGCTCTTTGTGGTTGGACAATGCAGTAAATGTCATAGAATCATAGAATCATAGAGTCACCAAGGTTGGAAAAGACCTAAAAGATCATCCAGCCCAACAGTTTACCTATTCCCAATAGCTCCCACTATGTCCCTCCCCATGTCCCTCAACACAACATCCAGCCTTTCCTTGAACACCCCCAGGCTCGGCGACTCCGCCACCTCCCTGGGCAGTCCATTCCAGTGCCTGACCACCCTTTCTGAAAAGTAATACTTCCTAATGTCCAGCCTGAATCTCCCCTGCCGTAGCTTGAAGCCATTCCCTCTGGTCCTATCACTAATGACACGAGAGAAGAGGCCAACCCCCAGCTCACTACAAGCTCCCTTCAGGAAGTTATAGAGAGCAATGATGTCCTAGCTGTTCTGCACATGGTCGTAAGAAAAATAGAATCACAGAACATAGGGAATTGGAAGAGACCTCTAGAGATTATCAAGCCCAACTGCCCTGGTAAAGCAGGTTCCCTATATATGGTATTGCTGCACGATGCAGCAATATTGATTAGCTAGGAAGTAGCATATTGGTTTTTTGTTCAGTTGTCCTCCAGTGATGCTGGCAGACATCCTATGTGGGGAAAAATATATACTACTGAAATAGCTACAAAAATTATCCACCTGAATGATCATTTGCATCAGCTCATTAGCCCTACTGTATACTTTACTGTTAGTATGTGTGTGTGTGACAGCTGTCCATATATTTTTTTACTGCTCTTAACACTACAAGGTGGCAGCAGACTGAGAAACATAAAAAGTTGCTGTTATTTCGTCCTTCTCCAGTGAAGATCCTGTTATGTTATGTTATGTTATGTCATTCAAATTAGAGAGCAGAATTTTGTCTTCTGTCTTGCTTTGGATTTATTTAAGTCAGATGTTGATATCAGTGATGGGCTTTCTACTCACAACAGTGAAAGCAGAGCGACTCGGTGTTTTTACTTTACTTGTGTTTTCAACTTCTCTGGCATTGCCCCTTAGGATGTGCTGAGGAAAAGTAAAAAGAAGCCAACCCTTAAGTCCCTGTAAGCAAAATAGGATGTTACGTTAAGCAGTCTACTAGGACTGAGTGAAAGCTCTGCATTATCAGACATGTTGCTTGTCAAATGGGTTGGAAATGGTGCGAGGAGAAGTTTGCAAAACACATCAGTAACTCTGTGAGCTCTGTGCAGGCCTCAGGAGGGAGGGAGGGAGCCTCTCCCCTTTTATTATCCGAGGAGCATCAGTCCCTTTGGTCAGACTGCTAGGCGCCTCCTGGAGCTTAACCTCAGATTAACATCTGCTTCATTTCAGTGTCTGTCTGATAGTGATGTCAATAAACATCATCATCTTACAGTAAAAACTGATAATTAAATCTGTGCCTGCTGACTCGTTATCTTTTGTGCCCAGGGGAATAGTTGCAGATAGCAAAGATTAAATAGATAGGAATATTTTATATTTCACTGAATAATGAGTATGAAGATCTTGTAAGCACGATCAGGGATTAGGCACCTATAGTGTGTGCCTATAGACCACTGAAGTGCAGAGCAAGGCAGACTGTCCTGGCGTTGGTCTGAGCCTGCTGTCAGTGAGTGCAGCTCATTGCTCAGACTAGTATCTGTGGCACTGGAATGGACCACTGTCCTAGTTCCTGTGTCTGTGAGGTTTTGTGGCTACTGAAAAGGAGTGGTTTGTAGGGAAAACACGTCAGTAAGAAGTTACTTTCCATATGTGCGTGTAACTAAGAGCACTCGCACAGTTTTGTAGTTAAATTTAGTGTCAGGCTTTGGTTGAACAGAGTCACAACTGAACTGTAAAAATCTTTTATTAGTGACTCCCTCCAGACTGCCCAATAGTGTCTGGTAGTAAACAGTCTCTCAAGCTGATGGGCGTACAGCTCCACCCATGATGAGGAGCAAGAAACCTCACAAACCAAAGCACAAGGCACTTTCTAGAGTTACATGGGAACCCTGCTAGCAACCATACCTTTCTTGGTCAGCAGATTGCCTCCAAGCTGACAGAAAAGACAGTCCTGCCTTCTGCGTGGTAACACTCCAGTGCTGTGCTGAATTCACAGTTCCTGTTGACTGCTATTTCTTGCTCAGACCTGCTCAAGTGGTCCATGCAATGCAAGCATAGAAAACTGCAACTTTGGGAAGGTTTATTTTGGTATTTAGCTTAATGCACCACCAGCACTTTTTTGGATGGTGTTACAGGCTTGAGTGGAGGGCTTTGGATTGAGAAGACAAAATGAGGAGAAGAGACAAAAATCCTGTAGTTAACTTTAACTTTTTAAGCAGTCAGCCTGTGCATTTGTACCTTTGGAAAAAGTCACTGTGAGGAAATGTAAATGAAGTTCTGCACTACCACCAGCTTTCATGAGATTAAAGCAGATATAGGTGCAAAGTAGCAGTGATTTGACACACCACAAAAGATGGATCCAGGGTCTCATATTTGATGAATATTTACAGATCTGAGACAAGTCTTTCCTACTTCAGCTAATCTCTATCATTAAAACATGGGAGAATATCATGGATTAATATATACCTGAGATTACCTATATACCTGAGAGCAGATTTTCAGCATCTAAAGGGTAGGTGTAAGAAATAAGGGGACAGACTTTTCAGCAGATTCTGCTGTGACAGGGGAAATGGCTTCAAATTAAGAGGTGAGATTTAGCTTGGACATAAGGAAGAATTTGTTCTACAATGAGGGCAGTGATGCACTGGAACAGGTTGCCTGGAGAGGCTGTGGATGCCCCTTCCCTGGAGATACCTAAAGTGAGGCTGGAGGGGATCTGAGCACCAGATGGAACTGTAAGTATCCCTGTTCATTGCAAGGGATTTGGGCAAGATGACCTTTAATAGTCTCTTTCAACTCAAAAGAATCTATGATTGTACAAGTAAGTGTGGCAAAGCTTTGGTGAGATTATGTATGTTCTCAGAGCTCTCGATTTTGAAGCATGTTTTGCTGCTGATCCAGTGGTCTCCAATCTGTAGGGACATTCTGAACCTCTTGGATGCAACTAAGGGCTTGTTCACTGTGGTTTTTTGAGGGTGTAGGGGCTCTTTCTCACCTATAATAGAAGTAGCTAGCAGGAATTCTACATGAATCACATCCCTATTCCACCCTACTTGTTGAGTCTGAGGGCTTGGACAACACTTTGCCCTTCCTCTCAGGGCACATCTCATGTACTTGTGATGCTGCGTTGTGATCTCTTCCCTGCTCCAGGGCTTGATGGGCCAGATGACTGTTCAGCTGGTCCTGCAAACTGCTGTCTGGCTTTTCCTGACACACAAGGCCACAGGGCTGCTTTTCAGCCTGTACAATGACAGCTTCAGATCATCATCTGTCCTTAGAATAACTTGCTGGGGAAAGTCGTCTTTGGCTTGATTAAATACTGTGGACTTTTCATCTGGCTGGCAGGGCTGGAGGCAGTTAGGTGGCACTGCCGGGTTGAAGCATCCATCTTTTCGTGACACAAAGTTCTGGGCTGTGCAGCAGGCATGGAGCTGGCTGGTGAGATGGGGCAGGTGCAACCTGAACAGCTTGGATTGATTGGGTAATTTGTGCATGTTGCTTTGAACACATGAACAGCCAAAAAATGCCAGTCAGTGTTACGAAGTGCCTAATAGAGCTTTTTCATTTACTGGTGCTGTTTTTTTTTTTTTTTTTTTGTTTGTTTGTTTGTTTGTTTGCTTGTTTTTGGTGTGTGTGCATTGGTAAAGAGCTTCTGGGAAAAGGAACTGTGGTTGCTAACATTCAGAGAGTAAAATGTTGGGTTACCTGTCCAGTGGCGTCTTGGAAAAATTATATCTGATAATGTGCCTGATCAAAGTGAAATCAAAATTAATGGAGTGGGGCTCACATTAATGGAGCAAAGCCAGCTCACAACCTTTGCTCTTTGAACCCTTTTGAAATTTCTGGAACCATATTGATCCCTCTCAGAAACCTTTCTACTTCCCTAAATGTATTTTCAGCTACATTTCTCAAAGGAATGCATTATTATTGGCCTATATTTACATTTATAGAAAAAACACTTCCATCTGAACTTTTAAGTGCTTTACTGATGTTAATGAATTCTGGCTGGAGAGAAACATTATTTGTGTTTATAAATATGGCACCTGAGGCAGAGAGTGAGCGAGCTCTTTCGATGCATTAATGCATTAGGGCAGCTGCATAGCCCCAGCACTTTGCAGCCAGGCTTCACCCAGCATCTCTGCCTCTGTCCTTGAGGTCTAACACAACACCTCAGCCTCAACACAGTGGGCCCCACAGACTTCCTGGCCAGCTTGTGTGCAAAACAGGAAGGGACCCAAACCCTTCTTTGGCAAGATATGGTTCCCTTGCTGCCTCAGCCTCTGGCCCATGCAGCATGCTCTTCTCTGTGGTTGGATTGACTTAAGCTGAGTGGCTTCCAGAATGTCCCTGTGGGACAACAGCACCCTCAGGTGTCACTTAGGTGTTAACCACGCTCTCTCTTTCAGTGCTCTCACCTAAAATAAAAGTCATAGAATCATTAACATTGAAAAGACAAATAAGATCATCTAGTCCAACCATCGAATGAGGAGCACTTTCAAATAACTTGCTTCTGCAGATTTCATTGTTTTCAATGATTTCTGGTTGAGTTGCAGCCTCCACAGATGTAGTGAACCCCAGCTCCCAGGTCTCCTGCTTGCCTTGGCCAAGTCAGCTGCCATCTCCGAGAGAGATGGGCACACATCTGTACCACTGGCACATTGATTTCTGAGTAGCAGAGACCTAAGAGCACAGGACAGAGAGGAACTGTGGCAGCCTCAGCCAGGGATCTACACAGTGCATCAGAACAGCACTACATAAGCCAGAGAGCATGCATATAGTCAGAGAGCCATTCAGTAGCAGCTTGCTGAAGCAGAGTGCAGCTTCCAAGCCTTTGATTTTGTTTTATCCTCCTCTTGAGGCATATCTCAGGGAGCTGGGAGGATGTGTCTGATGTTGCAGATGTGACAGGGTCAGGGCCAGGGAGTGGCTGTTTATCAAGGGCATGGTACAAGTTCTCTTCCAGCAGGATAGTTCAGAGAGCTGGGGCAACAGAAGGGAAGAAATTTGCAAATCACTGTTATTTGTTTCCAGGTTCTGCTCCTAGTGAATTCCTAGAATTATAGAATCATTTAAGTTGGAAGGGACCCCTAAAGGTCATCTGATCCAAATCCCCTGCAATGAACAGGGACAGCTACAGCTCCACCAGGTGCTCAGAGCCCCTCCAGCCTGACTTCAGGTATCTCCAGGGAAGGGGCGTCCCATTTCTCTAGGCAACATGTTCCAGTGCATCACTGCCCTCATTGTAAAACAACTTCTTCCTTACATCCCAGCAAAATCTCCCCTCTTAGTTTGAAGCCATTTCCCCTGGTCATGTTACAGCAGACCCTGCTAAAGAGTCTGTCCCCTTATTTCTTATACCTACCCTTTAGATGCTGAAAATCTGCTCTCAGTTCTCCTCAGAGCGTTCTCTTCTCCAGACTGAACAGCCCCAGCTCTCTCAGCCTGTCCTCATAGAAGAGGTGTTCCATCCCTTGCTTCATTTTTGTAGCCCTCCTCTGGATATGCTCTAACAGGTCTATGTCTCTCCTGTACTGAGGGCTCCACTTCTGGACACAGTACTCCAAGCGAGTACAGGCCTCTCTCTCTTCCATCTGCCTTAGCATAGCTTTCAGGAGGATCTGCTCCATGATGTTCCCAGGCACAGAGATGATACTAACAGCTTGATAGTTCTCCGGGTCATCCTTTCTACCGCTCTTAAAAATGGATGTGAGACTGCTTCTTTTTCCCCAGTTACTGAGGACTTCACCTGATCACCATGACTCTTCAAATACCATCAAGAGTGGCTTAGCAGCTACATCAGCCAATTCCCTCAGGACTCGGGGTTGCATTTACATCTCATTGAGACCCTTAGACTTATGGATGTTAGGCTTATGGACTTAAAAGCTTATGAAATTACTGCTCCAATTTTTGTATGTACAGTACAACTTGAGTTGCATTCCAAGATTTCTTGGAGGCAGCAGATCGTGACCTCCCAGGTGAGTTTCCTCCTTACTTATTCTACAGACAGTTTTCTCTCTTCTCTTTCTTTTTTTCCAACTGATAAATATCGTTATTGACACCAAGCAAATCAAAATGCACAAATTCACATTGTAAAAACTGGGTGTGAACTTCGGTGAAGCTTTAAAATAAGGCACTATTAAACCCCCAGCCTGTACTCCTGCCAGACAGAATCATTAAACAAAGAACTGTGAACCAATTAATCTGACTTAAAAAACAGCGTTTCTCCCAAAGCTCTTATTAAACTTTTTGGAAAGTGGTAGGAGAATTTGGCAATTCAATGTATCTTTGACAACGTTCATAGCAACAGTGTTGACATGCATAGGAATTTGTGCAGAATTATTCCCTTTTTTTTGGGAGGGGGGAAGGAGAAGAGAGGGCAGGAGGTACCTGTAGAAATTTTTTGCTGTTGCTTTCAAGCAAAATTTCCTATGTGCAACTGGATCTTAGAAGGGTGTGAAGACTAAGTGAGGATCTACACAGGTTTTTCTTCATCTCCAGTAGTAGCTATATTGCCAAAACTATCAACTGTGGAGGAATTTCATCAAATGTACACAAGAGGAGTGGAAATTAAAGCCATTGTTTTGAGGTAATAGGTAGCAATTGTTTTAAGGTAAGAGATGCTTTGATTTCCATACTATAATGTGTGATGTAAAAAAAAAAAAAAAGAAATAAGGCTCTGGGAGGCTCAGTTTAGAAATAACTTGTTCTTACAGGAAGATCTGATGATTCTTATTCAAAAAATTCAAAAGGTGTTTGCCACATACTGTTCTTAACCTTATAAAGGGGTAGAAAATTAATTGTGAAAGCAAACGACGCACGTTATATAAAATGGACTGGCTGCAAGCTATTCAAACCTACCTTTGAAAACCTTGTCAAGAAATGTCAGAAAGTACTGAAAATGCCTATAAACCACAAGAGGTGATTGTAGGAAGCTGTGGGCTGTGTGCTGTGTTGCCCTGAGAAGTGGCCAAGGGCTCTGAGCCATAGCTGGGATGCTCTGCCCGTGCACATCTGGGAGAGAACCACAGCTCTGATAAAGCTGTCTAACACTGTTTAGTTTGCCAGGGCATTTTGTGTCTCTTAGGACTTCAGTATGCTTATCTTGTTGCAAAACCAGGTCACTGGACTCAAAACTCTATAGGAGGAATGTTGGGTGGGTTTTATTTGTAGAAGAATTGTGCGCTAGGGTTTGATTTGGGACATTAATCTTCAGTGCTATCATCTCCTTTCACATTACTGATTAAACTCTTTAAGAATGAGACTTCACATAAGCATATATCAACTGCTGTTTGTCTTCAGTTTGAAACAAGTAGTATTTAAATGTAGGAGAGCAATGAGAGTATGTCATGGGGGAGAATTACCTCAGCCAGTGTGAATGCAGGTCCTGCAGACTGCTAGCACAGGTAGCTGGTTTCTTCATGTGTTAGTTTTGCCTTGTATTAGGTATAATAAGAAGTCCAGAAGCTGTTCAGCCAGAGCCTATGCATCAAAAGATATACTGAATTATAATGCTAATAGGTGTCTGGAACTGACTTTTATGTGGTCTGATAGTGATAGGACAAGGGGGAATGGCTCTAAACTAAAAGAGAGGAGAATTAGGTTAGATGCTAGGAGGAAATTCTCTACTCCGAGAGTAGTGATGTCCTGGCACTGACTTCCCAGGGAGGTTGTAGATGCGTCAACCATGGAGGTGTTCAAGGCTAGGTTGGATGGGGCCTTGGGCAGTCTGATCTGCTGGGGGCACCAGCTCACAGCAGGGGATTGGAACTGGGTGATCTTTTAAGGTCCCTTCCAACCTAAGCCTTTCTACACTTTTATAATACGATATATGCCCTAATATACATGGAAACCCTACTCCAATCAGCATTTTACAGTAAACCCAGATCTGTTTATTTGCCATGCTCTAAAACATATATAATCAGCAGTAACGTATGACTGGACAGCTAGGTTAATCTTTTTGCCTGGATTTATGAACCTGTTAACAAGCCTTCCTATAAACTCTGAAGCAGATTGGTAAAGACGCTATTATTAAATCACATGGATTTTGACCTCAGCGCTCTCAATGAGAGGCTTTGTTGCTGGCTAAGAGCATAGAGCTGTGCACTTGAAAGTGGGTATTATAAAAATGTGTATGCTCTGAATTAACAGTTGAATGAATTTTGGCAGCTAGTTCTGTGTTTGATTTCGTCTGTTCTCTGGTAACGAACTTCATAGGGACAAATATTTGAAAAGAGTTAAATACAGACTGATGCAGAAGTATTCAGTGAATCAGAGACATATTCACTGCACAATGATTTTTGCTCTCCAAGCCAGGGGCTGGAACTGGTCCCAAGCATGACCCATCACAGCCAAGCAACAATCAGTTTGGGAACAAACTACTTCTTTACAAGCCTACTTGATTGATAATTATACACCTACTTATTAAAATAATTGGTAGATCAAATGATTGTGTAGTTGTTTGGCATTTGTGACTACATTTTAGAGAACAAAATCATTTTTTCTGGAATCAGAGAACAAGAAATACTTTTGAGGAAATCACAACTGGTCTCTGGTGTCCTACAAATGAAAAGAGACTGGGTGCATCCATCTCTGGGTGCAGTTCATTGAGAATGTGTTGTTCCAGCTTCAGCTGTAGAAGAAAGACTGAATCTAAAGTGGCCAAAAATTATACACAACTGTAACTGCAAGTTTTAAAATTCAAGTAGGAGAAAGCTCAGAAAAATAAGAAAAGCCATTTCCACTTGGCTGAATTGAGATAACAACCCAGGACAAGATCCCTTTGACACTGCCTCCATCTGAGCAAGTAATTGCTTGGAGGGAACAAAAAAGCTGAATTTGCAGGGTGCATAGGAAGAAGGAGAAGACAAAAGGAGAAAGCTGGCAGCATTTTTGAGCAAATGCCTTGGAGGCCAAGGAGCAGAGCCTGGTGGAAGCTTCAGGCAGGGTCCTGTGCTGCCTGATTCTTCATTACATTCTGATTTCCAAGAATGTGAAGAAGGGGGTCAGGAAAGGGTGCGATAGATGACATTGCTAACCAAGGCTTGTGAAGGTTTATTTTGTCAAAGTTAGTGAGTTTTAAAAGCACAATTCAAGGAAGGTTTTCCTGTTCTGTTTATTTTCCGCCTGGATCCTGAGGTCAGACTGGTAGAGATGCTTTCTGCAACAGAACAGCAGCAAAAAATATCTGTTCTTGCCCATGTGGAACACACATTCTAGAAAATAAGTCAGAGTTCACAGCAGTACATTTATTTACAATGTTTTTGTCAAAGGAAAAGTGTGTAACTTCATGACTTTCCAGGAAGAGGGAAATTTGTTGAGTGGCTGTTCACTGCAGATAGTTTGAACAGCTGTACAGGTTGTACCTCCTCTTACAGAAATCTTCCTTTTGGGTGTGAATTCTTCCTTCATCTCTTTCTGAGTCTCCAAGTTCTTAAGCTCCACCCACGGAACTGTGCCATCTTTTCTACCCTGATCCCCCGTTTCTACAGTTTGGTGCCTCTCTGTCATTTTCATACATATTGAAAACGTTGCTTCAATTCCTTCCTCTACTAATGAGTCAGTTTGCAAAACTAATTATGGCTGTAGGGCTCTCCCTCAGTATCTTTGCCTAGCATTCGTTTCAGTTAAGCTTCCACAAAATTACAGTGCTCCTTCCCTTTCAGTCATGTGTTTCAGCTGCTTTTTATTCTCACCCTTCAAAAGGTTTGGGATCCTCTCCTCTCCATCTCATCCCTTTGCTCTCTGGGGACGTTTCCCCTTCTGTCTTAATGAGATGCCATCACACCACTCCAGCAAGCCATATTTAGGAGAGATTTACTGCCATATAACCATATCCTCTGTTGTTTTTTTGGTTGCTGTTGTGTTTAGTCTCTGTTGAGTCAGAGTGAATGGCTGCATTACTGCCTCTCACACATGTGCTTGTGTAGTACATCGTTTTCAGTACAGTACAAAACACAGCATGATGGATATAACCCATTTGGTTACTGTTGAAACAAGAGACCTCTGTCCTCAGCCATTGGGAAGAATCTCACAGACTGAATGGATGATTTTGTTAAGTCAGGCTGCACACTGAACTCATGCTTTTGGACCGCAGTTAAGTGGTAGATGGCAAAACACACCGACAGTGCAGCAGGTCGTTTGCTGACAAATCAGGTGCTCCGACAGCACGAGGTAAGGCCTTCTGCTCACCTGCGCCTTGAGACAGCCCTACGGGGTTCGGCTCAGCAGAGGCAGCGGATGGAGGACCGCTCACGGCTCGGAGGCTGCGGAGGACTGCCGCGCTGCCGACCAGCAGAGGGGGCTTCGGCACAGGAGAGGCGGCACGGCGGCGGCTCCTTGCTTCGGGGAGCCCTATCTGCCCGGGATCCGCTTCAACCACTTGGTAAGTAAACACGATGATGGGTTTCTGGGATTAAATCTTGATGATGAGGGACGCATTTGGAGTTTCTTGAGGCAGCTGACGCAGAGTTGTTATGTCTGAAAACAAAGCTTTCCCTCTTCGCCTTTCCATTTTCCCAATCAGAGGACACGATCTTGGTGGAGTAATAATCTGAAGTCTGAAAAGGTGTTTGGATTGAATTTGCATGACACTGGATCTGACCCTTTGTAACACAAAATAAGCTCCATTTATTATTCTGAAATGTCTAGGTTGATTTTTTTGACTCAGTGTTCTACGTATGGAAAACTAAAGGTCTGTGAAATGGAATTTGGTCATTTGTGCAAACAAGTCTCCAGTGATGAAGAGCAGCTTACAGCTGTGCTTTGCCTGCTCAGTCCATGCTTCTTGCAGCTGGTCCTACTGTGGAGCACGTTGTCCTCTCTGGTTTCACTTATATGTCCCCAAAACCAGATTTGCAAATGCTGTAGCCTGGGCTCTAGAGCAGTTTTGTCCCCTCCTCTGCTAAGGCAGGCTCAGGCAGGCTCTCCCCCACTGAAACTGGACTGTAGTCCGTGGGTAAGTAAGTTAAAAATCAAGGTGTTCTGTTGCATGCAGAGTTACAACAAAAAATATCTTCAGATATTCCCAGCATGATCCAAATTTAGGTGCAGTATGAGAAATGACAGCTCAATTAAGGTGATGGGTTCTGCTGCAGGGAGACCCTGGTTGCTGAGATCCAGGAAGGATTCCCACTGGCTTTGTGTGCCCCTGCACAATGTATATTTTAAGCTGCAGCTGCCTGCAAGCTGTTTGTCTTCAGCAGTCTTTATATTCTGCTGTATGTACACCTGTAAGCATTCCGCGCAGATCTAGACACAGATCAGCATCTTAATTTTTTTTTGTTGTTTGTTTGTACTTTCTGTTGTTTGGGGTATTTATTTCTTGTTCTAAGTGCAACTGCTTTTTATTTGAGCTGGTTTGTGACTTGCCTGTTTCTTCATACCGATTCATCAGATATTGTCAAATAACATTCAGCAGTGGGCAGGTACTGTTTAGCAAGCAAGTGTGCAGGATAATGAATTCCAACAAGGAAACAGGGGGTTAGGAAGGAGAAAGATGTGAGAGAGACTCAATGCCTTGCAGAGAGCACTCTAAGAATGCTAGCTGCAGTGGAAGGGCTGGTAGGAGAGAGAAATCTGCATTGTATAAGGATCTCCCCCCACAACACATTTTCAGAGACATTGGTTCTTCCCTGAACACTTCTGTGCATTGTGTTTATTGTTGCTTCAGCAAAGCTTTCAACCAGGAAGTGTAAAACCTGGTGGAAAGCTTCTCTTGGTAAACATCTGATTTTTAGAAGACAAACTAGGAGGAGAGGGAATGGCTTCGACTTGTGTCAAAAGACGTTCAAGCTGGTATTAAAGACTTACCCAGAAGAGCAATTGGGCACTGGCACAGGCTGCCCAGGGAAGTGGTGAGGTCACTGACCCTGGAGGTGTTCACGAACTGCGGAGATGTGACAGTAAGGGACATAGCTGAGAAATACTGGTAGTAGGTGGTTGGTTAGACTTAGATGTTCTGAGAGACCTTTTCCAACCTTAATGATTCTGTGATTCTATGAATTTATACTTAGGACAGAACACATTAACGCTTGCTATTGAAACTTCATAGAAATTCTGTTGCCATCAGTGGCTCAACATGACTCTTAGAAAAACAGTAGTTGCTTCTCATATTTACTGCTTTTCTACCATAACTTTCCATTAATTTCATTCATAGACTGATTATGCTTTTTAAAACTGTTCTGCCAGCAGCTGCTTGAGGGCTTCTTTCAGTCATTTTCCACAAGTTAAGTATACTTTCCTGGCCATATCTGATCCACTGGCATAAAACCTGTTCAGTCATTTTTAGAAAATGAAATCTTGTTCTGTTATTACCAAGCATACAGCTCAGTAATCATGAGCTTTATATTTCTTAGACAGTGCTTTATCTGGCTCTAGTATGCTAAGAAAACCCATTAAGGGTCGTAATAACAATCACAGGAAGGAGCACAGGACTGAGAGGCAATCCAATAGATCACCTAGTTCTTTCTGCTCTGGGATAAAGGCCAACTATCTTCGTAACTATACCATGTTCTCCTATAATATTGTATCTTTCTAATACGTTCTCCAGTAATTCCAGTGATGGAAATGCCACACTACAACCTTGCCATGCAGTCCACTGCAGCACTCCTCCTGCCACTACCATTTGCTTCTGCATATCCTATAAATCCTCCATGGATGCTTTGAAGTACAGCAGATGAGTCTGAGGAGGTCAAACCAGCTGTCTGCTTCAGAACAAGACATTCTGAATGGCCTTCTTTGGAATGGCAGTTTTTCAAAAACCTTAGCCACTGACATTTTTCAGGCTTTCTATTTTCAGAATGATAAAGACAGTGATCAAGAAACATGATTTTGTTTCAGCAAATAAGAAAGCAAGTGTGGGTAGTGAAGAATTCTTCCCCCCAAAAAGCCTTTGTGTATCCCATGGAATGAAAAATAATGTTGCAGCTTGCACGCTTACAGTGCATATGTCTGATTCAAAACAGAATTAGTTTCCTATTCATCTCTAGAGATGGAGCTGCTCTGTGGTTGGCATGATTCAGAAGGAACTCTGCGTGAGATATTTCATCAAGTTTTGAGATTACTCAACATCAGAGAATGAGAAGTCCCATGGCATTAAATCATTTCGACTGAAAGACACTGTAATATATTTTTATAAAAAATTGTGCCTCTGCAAAATTTCCACCTATCTGTAGGACGCATCTGTAAGGAATTAAATTAAACCCCCACTTAGGCAGAGGAAGGAAATAGGATTAGGAAAAAACTTCCAGTCTCAGCTGATGCGTAAATAGGTAGTGACTGAACTGCTATCTGTAACGTAGGAACAGCAGCAGATCACTGATTTTTGTTTGTTCTTTATCACACTGAATGGTTACTACTTGTTTGGATGAATGGGAACAATTTTTTCCAATGACTTTCTGTTAACAGTTTTTGTGGTTTGGAAGTCTAAGTGTAAAAATAATGGTGCAGTGAATCAACAGAACTTGGCTTGTGTTGTGGCTTGCTGCACTGCTGGGAAAAAACAAATGCTTTCTATGCATTCCTGCTACAGAACGATGTCCGAACTCTTCTCTGGATTGAAAATAGAAGGATAAACAATGCTGGTTTATTAAAGGGTTCTGGAGTACGGCCAAAGAAAGCTCATCAAATTTGTTGTGCTTGACACACAGGTATTGTGGTCAATGCAATGATTTTAATTCTAGTGATGCTCTCTGATCTTCCTCTATTTACAAGATTTTTATAGACTTCACAGTAACTGAGTGATGTCTTCTTCATTTTGTATCTCTGTCATTTTAAACTACTACTTGAATGAACTATACAGCTTTTCTGAAGTATTTTCTGCTGAAATTCCATGTGGTTGTCAAGCTAATAGCAGAGACAGATTTGCCTCAGTCTATTTTATGTCAGATCCTAGCAAAATAAATAACTTCATCATATAAAAGAAAAATAGTGTTTTCTATTCCCAAGAAAGACTCTGTCTTGATTCAAGCTTCCTCTTCTCTTTGAGCATGTATGTTCATTCTATCTTTGATAACTTCATTAAAGATGGAGAAAAGATTTATTAGCCCTCCCTTGTCCCAGCCTTAGCAACTCTGCAAGCTGTGCTATAAGACACAGACCTCTTAGAAGAGAGGAATAGCAGAAAGAGAAGAAAAGGATGCCGAAAAGTCTCCTGCTTCATTAAAAGTTGAAGCAAGGAAATTTGATTTTTGGCAGCTTTTCTGGTGGGAGAACAGACTTGTAGAAACATCACAGGAGCTTGGTTTCTTGGTGCCAAACATCCTAATAGCCACAGCATGCCACCTGTGATTCTCTTTCCTAGAGGCGTGGGAAATGCTGCTGCCTTTGATTGATATCAGGCTCAGTAAAACAGTAGTTACTCGCTGACCTAACGATCCTCCCTGCTATCAGCTGCTAGCAGTTTAAGAGAGAAGGAGCAAAAGAAGCTTCCTTTGCCACTTCTGCATCTACAGTCTTTCCTTTTAGATGCCCAGTGGCATAGATAGATGCTCTGTGGCAACAGGAGCTTGAACTATGGCCACCAATGTCATAGGGCAGATCCAGCAGGCCACTGAGGGATTTGCTCCATTGCAAACTCTCTGTGGTCTCACATCATGATTTTAATCATCTGACAGGAAGCAGCCAATTAAAAAACATCAGAACAGAGAAGTGCTGGGGAGGCAGGTAGAGAAGTCACAGAGATGTTCATTTTCTTCTGATGGTGACACTTGTGTTGGGATGCATACCTCTCTTATTTGCCATTTGCTGTCTGTGGATTGCAGAGTGCCATGCAGTGTGGTGGAAGCATGCTCTGAATTACACTGCTGCAATGCAAGCTGCTCTAGATGCAAGAAAGGGAGGCAGAGAGCTGCGCAGGCACTGTGCATCCATGGTCATTTTCTGTTGCAGAGCAGAGACAGGTGGCACCATCACCAGTGGGTCCTCAATGGGTGACCTCTGCACAGGTGCAGACAGCTGGCAGTGAGCAACAGGAGCTGTGGGAGGAGAGGAATTGTGCTTAGAGGATGAGATCACACAAACTTTGTAATTATGTACTGTCCTCTAATTATGACATTGAGATTTTCAGCTTGAGTCTTTGAAAACAAGTTTAAGAAGTGTCAATGCAGTAGTTACTCTAAAGTTTAGGATGTATTAAGAAGTCCTGCTGGCGAAATACCTTTTTGGGTTTTTTTTTGAGAGAGATTTGTTCCCTTCTTACGTTTTTCATGACCAATAGAGAAATCAGCTTTAGCTAAAATCCCAAAGTATTTTCTCTTGAGTCTTTCTATATACTGACTTTTGAAATGTTCCTTGTTAGTGATAATTATAGCAACATTTGGCTCCAGCTGCTACAGAGGAAGATGCTTAAAGATGAGTCACTCTCTAATGGATGCTATTTCTTCAAGTTTTACGGTTCATCTTGACTTCATTATTTTAATTATTCTTCTCTTTGCGGAGTTATAATCATTATAAGGTATACATTACTGGACAGTATAAACAGCCTGTATGAACTCAGGGTAGTCTGCTTGTACTGTTCTTGTGCAATGCATGACTGCTGCCACAGGCATGAACAGATATAGGCAAGTGTGACTAGGAATAGTTCCGCCAAGTTGCAAACAGGATTGGAAGTTTCACACTTGGAGCCCTTGCAAAGAGTTAAGGAAGTTGGTGGATAATACTACCTTACATATTTGCATAAATGAAAGGCATCTAAATGAGTTAATAATTTAAAAAAAAAAAAAAGTAAAAGAGAGAAGAGAGATATCTCAGTGTCCCTGTTCATTGTAGGGGAGTTGGACTAGGTGACCTTTAAAGGTCCCTTTTAACTCTTAGGATTCTATGGTTCTTTCTCAATCTTGGCTCTATTGGCTACAGCATGCACAGTCTTTGCTAGTTGTTATCCTGAGCACTTTCCTTTCTCTGTTACATTTGAAAAAAAATATCCACACTACAGCTCTTCAAATTGCAGAGTGCCATCCCGTGGCACTGAGTTTATCAGTAGGGCTGAGGAACAATTTACTTATAGCAATAATCTGGAATTTTCTTTTAAATTGTCATTATCACTTCATTCATCCATTTAAAAAAGAAAAAGAAGAGTGACACCTGCATAGAACCAAATCATTCATGTCTGGAAAGCACCATTGGTGTGTAGACAGCTAGCCACCACTCAGTTTTTCTACTGCAGAGATTTTTTTCCCACTGGGAGAGAATGTTCACAAGGTACAGTTTGAAAGTAGGATCCTGAGCAGAAATGGGTTCTAAAACTTTACATTTTGGTTGCTATTTCACAGCTTTGCCTGCAGCACAGATTCAATATCTGTCTAAGATACTTGCAGACAGTGGATGGTAATTCTAAATTCCACTTAACTGTTTCTTTAAAAACTCCTGATTTTAAAACTCAGTTGCAACTTTTTAGAAAAGCAACTCCAAAAACTTTTGTACATCAAGTATTCACTCAAGAGATCTTGGCAATTAAAATATTGGTGTTTTTGTATAGAATAACACATGAATTTTGCTGTGTTTTCTTGATCTCTTCAGAATTCAAGAAATAAAATTAGCTCCTGGAGTAATACTCTGTCACTATCTTACACAGAGGGTATGGGAAAGTGAAAAAGAAAAGAAAGAAATTAGAGAGAGAAGGAGAGAGGAAAGGGAGGAGGAGACCCCTCTCCATGCAATTAAGAGTGAAGGAGATGCCTACATGACCCTCATCGGTGTCAAGCTTTCTCAAGCCATGTACATTTGAAGTTCACTCCTCCAAAAGACAGAAAGCCTCTCTAACTAACAAACCCCCCTCCAAAAACAAGCCCTCAGAAAGCCCTCACAGCTTTCCCCTCAGAATTTCACGATTTACTTTGTCAAGGAGATCTTGCCATGGGAGGTTTGGGTTTGCATTCCAGAAGTACCTCCCCGGATCAGGACCCTGACAAAAGTCAAAGGTTTCACGACGCATTTCAGTGTGTGCTGTTTCTCCAAGTTGTGATGAGGATTTTTGGTCAGGTTTGCTGTATCAACAGTTACGAAATGGCAGGCTTAAGAGAAGGTATCTGGGTAACAGAGACCACCTGTTTTTATCTTCAGTGTTCTGCTACCAGCAACTCTTTTTCTGTTTTTCTTCTTTTTTGCACCTGTAGTCATTTAATTTTTTTTACCAATTTGATGCTTTCATTTCCAGAATAAGACCCTCAGGCTCTTTAGCCTTGCTGTGCTATGGAAAGGATGGGAGCCTTCTTACCTGTCAGCAATTGGCAGCTGTCTGCAAGGGATTTCTCTCCGACCCGCACCCTTTGAGCAAGGTAGGTGTTCCCAGCCTCTGCATGCAAATCCATACAGCCCACCAAAACTATCTGCTGTATGCAATGATCCTGGCACACCACCACATTCCATTTGAAGTCTTTTTCTTCAGCTTGAAGGAACAGGTTTTGCCTCATTTAATTCAAACAAGCCTAAGATCTTCTTCTCCCCTGTAACAGTGACAGGATGTGAGGTGATGGTTTTCAGCTGAGCTAGGGGAGGTTCAGTTTGGATATTAGGACAAATTTCTTCTTTTAAAGAGTGTTGATGCATTGGAACAGGCTGCCCAAGGAGGTGGTGGAGTCACCATTCCTGGGGGTATTCAAGAAACATGGAGATGTACTTATGAACATGGTTAATGGGCAATATAGCTGGTAGGTGGATGGTTGGACTAGATAATCTTAGTGGTCTTCCACAGCTTTAGCAATTC
The DNA here is from genome assembly GCF_019238085.1 of Lagopus leucura. Lineage (NCBI taxonomy): Eukaryota > Metazoa > Chordata > Aves > Galliformes > Phasianidae > Lagopus > Lagopus leucura. The sequence goes on along the minus strand of NW_024962264.1, from coordinate 37,665,307 downwards.
TATCACTCCAAGATCATGCAGAGAACATATCAGCTGGGAGGTGTCCATATAGAGAGACGTATATTACTACAGGAGCATATATCCTGAAGTTTGTTTTGCCAGTACAGTCATATTTTAAAATGTGTAGCTTGCACAGATTTTGCTACTCCCCTACATGGTTTGTGCCCTGCCAAGGCTTGCTGCTTTAGTGGAGGGCATGGTGGGCATGCACTAACGCCCTCAGCCAGAAGCAAGAGCTAAACCTGGTGTCTTCATAGTTGTTCGTAGTTGTGTTTTGATCACCCAGCCATCCAGACTAAGTAGATGTTTCTGATAAGCCAGCTGCATTGGCATACCCTTACTTTTCATTTTAAAGAAGCCCTGTTAGCAATCTGAACATCTGTACTACCCTCAGGGCACAGCTGGTATAAACTGTGTGGGGTGAGCCCAGGAACAGAAATCCAACCAATAACATTCCTCAGATGGTACCTTGTGGCCACCCCATTTTCCAAAGCCTTCTCCAGGCTCCCTGGGTCACCCCTGCCACCCTCTGGGGTGCAGTCACAGGACCGGGGACCCTCAAAATGAGGATTCCTCACACCCATCCTGTGCTAGACCAGAGCATCTCCTCCTCTTCAACACTTGCCTGCGTTCCCAGTCCCGTGCTTGTACTGTGCCAACTACCAGATGTGAGGGGATGTTTACCAGAGGTTCAATATGTTACATCCTTCCAGCCTGAATCTCAGTGAGCAGGAGTAGCTGCGGGTTATAGTCAGAAATGACATGGTGTTATGTTCATTCCTGTAAGAGATAGCAGGCCTGTAATGCTTTTATCTCCTTAAACTTGGCCTTGTTTGCACAAAAGTGTTCTTGAGTAAACAGTGCTCTCCTCAAAAGCTGAGGCCTTAAGTATCTTGCAGACATGCCCTGAATTTCCATCAGCCAACATGTGCAGCATTTATCTTATGTAGATAAAGCCATGTCAAAAACCAAAGAGGTGAACAGCAAAGCCATTGTTGGCTGGGTTCCACTGTCTGCCTTTCAGTGCCCTCAGCAGTTCCTGTGCCACCGGTGGGCTGTAAACGCCACTGCATGTCTCCCCAGCCAGCCCAAATATGGGCCTGGTGAATCTTAGCACCAATCCTGGTACTTCAGTAAAATTCTGAAGGAAAAACAATACCAACCTCCCTTCCAAAATCCTTTACTTGTGACATGTAAAGCTTCTATAAGCAGAAATAAATTATTCTATATAGCTCATTCCAAAACCATGATGCTCAGGGAACAAAAGAGGCACGTGAGGGATCAGGTTTTGTTTCACCCCAGAGATGCAGAGATCAGGACTGCCAAAGGGCAAATGTGAATAAAGAGAACATGTGGGCACCAATTGCGCTGCACTCGAGTCATACAGATGCACGTGTGCACACAGAAAGAATGCACATATAGTGCTTCTGTGTGGCACGTGGAAATAGGAACATGGCAGAGATTTGCTGGGAAGCGAAAGGCAGAGCAGCCAGGCTGTAGCCTAGCGGACAGAGAATTGTTTTTCTTTCTCAACAGTTGGACTTGATGGCACTACAGAATACTGATTGGGCACTACAGCTTAATAAAACACGGAGATGCCTTTTATTTTGAACCAAAAGTTAAAATTTTATTTGGAATATCAATATACCAAAAAAAAAAAATAATAATAAAATAAAAAATTTCATTTTATGTAGTGAAATAGCCATTTGAAAATGGTAAAATAAAGACATTTCTCATACTATTCTCTCATAGCTATTGTACACGTATTATTTTCCCTTGTTTTTTTTCTTTTTTTTTTCTTTTTTTTTTTTTCTGAATAGAAATCTAGCTTGAGCTTTAAGGCTCCTCAAAGCCTAAAGCATGTAGTGGCTTTTTAGAGAAAGCAGGTAAGTCAATCAGAGCTGTATTTTTTTCAGCAGACAGCCCTGTCTGAAGCTGTCGAGGGCCAGACAGACATGAGACTTCTCAGGAAGGTCACTATTTCAGGGGAATATCATTTCATACCCATTGGAAAATATCCTCTGACCCCACTTCATGCAGCATTTTATTGAGCTTTATGATGCACTGGGAGGTCCCTGGTCTCCCTTCAGTGTAGGGCTTATGTGCAGATCTCACCTTATTTGTGTTTAAGAAATCAAATTAATTCTACTTTGTGTGTGGTTGTTGCTCTGCTATAAAATAAGTCTCTAACAAGGCACTGATCCTGTCCTTGCCCCTGTAAGTGAAGGGTTTCTGTGCCCATATGTACACTGACCACAGTGGAGTGTTTGTAATAGCAGGATCAGGGATTCATCTTTTAGCTTGTTTTTAACAAAATAAATGGGATGGGCAACCATCCTCTGCTATATTTTACCTGCTTTATCAGGGGGGTTGGACTCAGTGGTCTCAGAGGTCCCTTCCAACCCCTGCCATTCTGTGGGATTCCATGAAAATGTATTGAAATAAAAGAGTAGAAACACACTGATAGTGCTGAGCTGTATTTCTTCTCTTTTAGAAGGCTCATTGAGATGGCTCTTGGAAATAGGACTGAGGACTAATGCCAGGGTCTGGGCGGTTCGTGTCACTGCTCTCTGAACCAACCACACTGCAATAGACTGAAGCAAAGCTGGTGGACATCTCCAGGCACATCACTAGCAATCTCATTTTCTGCAGGTATTCAGCCACACGCTGAGCTTATGTGGCACAGTCTGCACTGTGCTGAGCTTTCTTCCTCAACCAAAGACACTTTTGTTACTTAAAAGTGGTTCTGCATTTACGCCTTTTGTATCAATAGCTCTGTTTCTAGTTCTGAAGTACAGAGACAGAATGCAAATACTGGAGACATTATGGCACGTGCTTACAAAGGCTGCTGTGTCATATCCACATTAACTGGCGCCTTACACTGGCTGTTACCTGAAAACCTGATATCGTTCTCCTAGGTGTCGTTGCTCTTAGTTCATCCATTCTCCTACATTTTTCTTTTTAGGAGAGAAAAACGACAGGCCCAGCAGTTAAAGCACAGACCAGCAGACTGCAGGAGGCCTTTGGCTGCAGCCTCCTTCCATCATGGCCCAGCCTGGGCCCTGCACAGCATCATGGCAAGCAGGCCACTGTGCACGAGTCAGTCCAGCGAGTGGCTCAGCCCTGTCCTCAAAGCTTCCTCCCTACCCAGGCACCGACTGGTCTCCACTGCCACCTCACCTGCAGTTCATGCTCCCCTACAACACAGGCTTTGTTTATCCCTGCTGTTCAGCTGGACCTCTTCGAGTGATTCCTTTCACACGCTTAAGCCCTTATGGTAAGACAATGCTTTTAATCATTTCCTCTGAAATTGTGGTGAAAGATGTCTTTGGGAAGCAGCCATTTACATGTTATCAGTGAGCTGAGACACACACCATTTGTGACTGACCTACAGGAGTCTTGTCAGCATGAGGACTTTCCTTCTCCTCACAGACACAGCTGGAAGGAACTTTGCAATTACCCAACTTCTTGGTGTTTCCCAACAAATCCTGCTCACAGCTGCTTACAGGTAAGCATGCACAACCCTACTGTTTTTATTTCAGTACACTAGATGAATGTGTCAGACACAAAGCGCAGACTTCAGTCCTGGCAAACTGACCTTATCATCAGTGTAACCTGCCTGAGTTCAGCAGTGAATCTCCTGACAGCATTGTGGTTACTGTCACAGTCCCGTAATTTTTAGTGCACTGTGCAAGCTGTAGTCTCCCAATGCATGTGTGAATATGGCAGAACTTCAGCTTTACTTAAAGTTATTGCCAAAAAAAAAAAAAAAAAAAAAAAAGGATTCTGGCAGTGACAGAATAGTGTGCAAGTGTGGCTGCAAGGTTTAAACTAGGGGAAATAAGTAGGACCCAATGAGCTGTGTTTGGGTTGGAACAGCTGGAACATTAGAGATGACTGCCTCGCTGTTCAAGTACATGGATGGGTTAAAAGTGATGTCTAAATATCAAGAATGTGCTTTTTAGAGGGGGGAAAAAAAACAACCAAAAAGGAAAAACAGTATATGTTGACTTTGGTCATATCCTCAACTTCTTTAATGTTAGTTGCCACACTTGCCTCCAGTGTAAAATCTCAGAGAAGCTCCATGGCCAGTTGGAACTGGCATGTAGAAATGCCTCTGTGACATGCCAGTTCCAACTTCTGATGGCAGATGTAATCCTCATTTATTCCTTACGTGTCTGATCTTGCTGTTCCTTCCCTACACACATACTCGCCAGCAAACCTATCCTCCCACTGGACTCCCTCTCCCCCCTGGTTTCCCTACACATCTGGGGTACACCTGTACTGCATCTGGAGGAGGCCGATAGACCAACCCCTGGAGCCACTGACCAGGCAGCATAGGAGGGACCTGGCCCGTGGGATGGCTGGGGCCATCTCCAGGTCTAACCTGAGAGCTCACAGGGATGTGGGCAGACTGGGAGCAAACAGTGCCTGTGAGGGCTTTCAGGGAACGGAGGTAAAATGCCTGCTCTGTTCAACTCAGTGTCAGCACTGCCACCATTTCCATCTGGCACACACAGAATGCTTCCCTCCTCCTTCTTCCCCCCCCCCCCCCCCTCCCCCATGCAATTAAGGAACACAGTGTACAAAACACAGTGGGTTGTTTGCACACTCATTAGCAACCCATCCCGCTTTCTGTCTGTGTAAAACTTGGGCTACAGGTCTTTCCTTAGCTGTGGTATCACTTCTATTTGTAAAGTTTCTTGGACTTTTAAGCCTCTACCTGCAATCCTCCAGCTAACAGGGGTTGCATGCAGCTCCTTGCGTGGCATGATGGGGCCACCACTTCCCATCTAGGGTGTAGGTGACCTGAAATTTGGGTTTTCCCGGTTACTCAGTCTTCATAGCCTGATTCTTAGCCAGGGCAAAATTAAGCATGAGGATAAAGGCTTACTCAGCATTACAGTTATCTACTCCCAGGCTGTAAAACAAAATGGTTTACACATTTAATTGGTTTTGCCTATTGTTTCCATGTACACAGTAGTTCTATTAATGAATATCATAGCTTCATTACTGGATATCACATTTTGCTGCTTGTTGTGTACCATAAAATAACGTCAGCACATCAATAACTTAAATAACACAAATGTAAACATCTTTTCTGCTTGTTATAATTATGATTTCGGCCTACAGAGGCTTTTTGATTTGTAAGACCATTCACATAACATGGAATGTAACTTTATTTGTTTTTCTCTTGTATATAATGAGACACCAAAAGCCCTTGTCATCTCTTAACAGGATACTAAAGCAGCTCTGTTTCATGAATGACAGCACAATTAAAGCTAAAAATCAGAATTAAAAAAAAAAAAAACCCTTTGCACTGTACAATCTCAAATTAAAACAAGAAAGATAATGACAATCTTTTGCATTAGCCAGGAAATGTGATTCTCTGCCGCTGGGCTTTTTTCTTGCTGACAATTCACAGAACGTGTATATGGGTGTAGTTATAGGTGTGTGTATTCTACGCAGAACAGCAGTCCCTATTTTGTTGATCTAGTTCTTCTAATTGTTTAGTTAAGCTACCTAACTGATACAATTTAGAGTACTACATTAACACATTTAACATCAAGTTTACATACTTGCGTCTTTGAAATACTAGGAACTTTTACACATTTTATTTGGCTTTGTAAGGACTGGAATATCACAGATAATGCAATCTATTCATCTTTGAGAGAATATGGCTGTTATCAACTAGCTCTCTAAGGTTCAGAGTGAAACACATTTCTCCTTATTTCTGTAGCCGACTGCGGAGAAGAAGAGTGTCTTCTTTAGTGGTCAGTCTGATGTTACAGTACCGACTCTGCAGAGAGAGAGATACATGTTTAATGAAGAACAATTCTCTCTGGACATTAGAGCTAAGCCGTTGGAGCAAAATCACTCCGCTCAGACTAATCTCCTATACCGATCCCAAGAAAATCTTATTCCAGGCGTGTTTTGCAGTAGTATCTCCATGTGACCAGAGGAGGGCTCTTGGCACATCTTCACCCAGCCTGGCAGGTGCGTGCAGAGGCACAGAGCCACCCAGCGCTGCCCGGTCCTGCACTCTTCCCCTCGCCTCACCTCCCGGGTCCACCCGACGCACGGTTTGGGAATCAATGGGAAGAGGCGTCGCTCACCGCTCGCTGGCTAGAGTGGCTTCTCTTTTCCCCTCATTCCATTCCGTGTTGCTGTGGGTTAATTTGAGATTGATGGATAGTTCTTAAAAATCGTGTTTCAGGAGTTGCCTCCCTCTCCTTCCTGAACATTCATCTGCTATTAGCCCCTGGTAATTTAGCATATATTGGTTGATTTAACCCTCTGTGTCTTATCCTGCTGCAGAAACTCCTTGCCTTTAGCTGAAAAGCGCACCTGGAAAATGCACTTGCTGAGATATGTATTGCAACAGCGTTCCTTTTCACATTAGGCTCTTGTACAAGTCCTGCTCCTTCCTGCACCCCAGAGAGGTGCCTGCCTCCCAGCTCTACTCCCTTGGCACAGGACAGAGCAGAGCACTCAATCTCTTCTCACTGCCATTCATGACCACAATGGAGTTCAACCGCTTTCCACACAGGTGTACGTGACATCCTCTTGGGGCTTCATTTTGGCTAAATCTTTTATAGAAAAGATTTTAATTTCACAATCCTACCATTAACGTAAATGTTTTGTTTAAGTTTAATGCTGAAAAACTATTAGAAAGAATTTAGCAACTTTTTTTCACAATAAAATTCTTTTCCATCCCAGGGAAACACAGTTTATTTAATGTACTTTATTTTTCCCCCTCAATGTTATTCCTTTCTGCTTTTCTTCTCTTTTCTTCTCACTTTTTTTTTCTGTTTCTCCTTTTCTTCTTTCTTTTCTGGAGCAGGCAGGTACAAGAAGGAAGGAGTCTTTCATCAGCAGTCCTTTGAATTAGAGTAAATTGCAGTGAGTCCTCACCATGATAGGATCATAAACTTACTGGGTTAAACCAAGCTAACTTTCCCTAAGCTGCCAAGTTTTAGCTGCACCATACATATATGTGTTTCCTTGTGCCATTTTCTTTTCTTGTAATTTTGTTTTTCTTGATGACCCTGAGCTATGGCTTCTGTCTCATTCTCACCACTAGTCAACCTTCTTTGCTTTTGTGGTTTTGCCAATATAGGCCTCAAAGAAAAAATGGCAGAAGAGCACAAAGTAGCTGAGGTACATGAGAGAGGACCAGATGATGTTCTGCACATGGGAATGGCACTGGCCATGCTGCATCCAGGAGAAGACCAGGTAGTTGATTACACAGCCGACCAACATCTGGGTGATCTGCGACAAGGTGATGAACATGGCAAACTTGCGTGAGACTCTGAAGCCAGCAGCCCGCAAGGCATAGTAAGAGTACATAACAGCGTGCACTCCATAGTTCATGGTCATAAACCAGCCACCGCCAGCCACCATGTCCTTGTAGGAATACCAAGAATAAAGTAACACAGTAATGTGATGGTACCAGTGTAAGAAGATGAGCTTCTGTTTTCTAAGAATAATGAATATTGTATCTCCTGTAACAAAAAGAAAAAACAGAAAAGAAAAAAAAAGGGAGGGAGGAAATGAGAAACACATCAAACACAGTTACTGAATTCTGCAATGCTCTCTTCCCATTCCTCCTGCTAGAGTATATGCTTTTGGAGCATGAAAGAGCACCTCAGCAACTGAACTCAGAGCTTGTCAGATCCGAACGCCAGCTTGGGTCTCGTATCTTGGTGCTTTTTGGAAAACCCAAGAATCCCCTTTTTGTTGACTGGACATCCCCTGTTTGAATACTCCATAGGTCTTTGCTGTAAACATAATCTGTAAAAGCCTGAAGTGAGGCAGGTGGACATACATGCACCACCTCCGACTGTCAGGCTGTCCATTGTGCACTGTGACTACAAGAAAAAAGCAGAGAGCAGAAAATCTACAGCACAGTGGTTTGAATGTCTACCTGCAACTGGCTCTAATTAAATGTTATTATGCAAAAGCTATTGTGTACGTTACTGAAGGTATGTAATTGCCTGAAAAAAAAAAAAAAAAGCTTTTAAAAAGAAATTTGGTTTATGTTGAAATGAATATTCTCTCTGTAAATTCATGTTACTGTTTTAGAAAAGCAAATTTTATTCCTCATTCCTGCCTTTTTCTTTCTTCTGCTTCTCGTGATTGCTCTGAGCATCCCAATTAGATCTAACCTATACATAATTAGATACAATGAATATATATGTATCTACTTATGTGCTATTGTTATAGACAGTGTTTCCAAACAGGTACCTTGAGATTTGAATCAGGGGCCTTATTTCTACATATATATCCCTGAAAATCCAAATAAGAGTATCAGTGAGGGCTGGAACTGAAACTGCACCATCTGCACAAGGTCTCCAATAAGCCATAATACTTCTGTTTATCTCATTAACTACAAGATGTTGACTCACATTTCAATAAGTAATCATATGACCAATTTATTGTTGATGTTCGAGCTGATGTCCTCCAGTTTTAACCAAATGAGATTTCAGTGGTTTTGCAGTAATTTAAGCAGCAGGAAACCAAGAGATTCTGACACAGCAAAATAAATGGTGCCTGTCGCTCCCAGTGTTTATGCTGATGAATTGCTATCCTGTAATTTGCTGAATCAAATTGTCTTCTGAAAGGTAGACTTATTTTGCTGCACACCTGAACACAGTGAATTCTGCAGCCCTTTGAGGTTTGGCAAAGGCATCCTCCTAAAGGAAAGCTGGAAGGCTGCTGAATCACTGTCTTCTTCCTGTTAAAACAATCCTCTCTTACACTAATAAGCTGTAGGATCAGAACACACACAGATGGGATGTTAAGTTGGCTTTGGCATGCATATCATAAGTGTCATTACAAATAAATCACTGGAGAGACAGCCATTTATAAAAAGCCGCATCACACTGGATTTGGGATTTAAAAAGCTAGGCATGTTGTGGGAAACTGGCTTCTATCTAAAGATAGCTTTCAGCATTCAGAAGCACATTACTGGTCATAATTGTATGCCCACACATACATTTAAGGATGAATGCTGCAGAATGGAGGTAGCTTCTTGCCAACACAATGGCTCTAGCCCAGCCTCACACCAATATCCACAGGGTGGGTGACTGCCAGTGATGCTACTCAGATTTGTCTGCAATCACTAACTACTTCAGAAGTGATTAGCCAGGCCTAGTAGTGATGAAGGGAATACCAAGGGATTTTTTCTCAACATCTGTATCATGTTCATGAAGTTTACTGGTCCCTTGGGGATGAACCTGGATGTACAGATCTTCTGCATGAACTTGCAAAGCATGAGGCCCCAGCTAAGAACAACACTGGACTTGTATCTCCTGCTGCTGGAAGACGTGGGGTAACAAACAAAAATACAAAGCACATGAAGAGCGCTTGACTGGCAAGCTTGGATATTGGAAGGGTGGCAGTGTGTTCCTGGCAAATTGTTGTAGACATGAAAAAAACAAACATCTCTAGAACTACAACTCTAACTCTAACAAACTCTAACTGATGTTTCCTAATGGAGACTTCTTATTAGGTTATTTCCTGGTTTTCATTCTACCTACAGCTCTTACTGTGTCAGGATGCCAAATACCCTTGAGTAGTGGCCACTCGCAGATGAAGACAATGTGTAACAGCAGGAGCTCTAAAGCGGAACAGGTAAGCCTTTTTCCACTTACAGGATGCCTCACAACTGGGAATCCATAGCTGATGTCCAGCTGTTATTAGATAGCTAAAATCTATGGCTGGCAGATAGGCTACATAAATTAATGGGCAGGTTGGTGATGAGGCAGACTCTGGTCCTTTAAATACACTGGAGCTTAGTTGAGGACTTGGACCTACCTGTTCTGTTACCTGAAACTAGCGTCATCACAGATGTGCTGACAAAGGCTAGAGGAAAGCTCAGAAAGCTGAGCTGTAGTTTCAGCTTTGAAGATGTGTCTAAATGAGGCATACTTTGGAGACCTCCATCTGGACAGTCTGAGGTGTATATAAATAAATGAGATTGTCCAATATGACTAGAGCAACCAATATAAGGCCTTTATGCTCTGCCAAATTAATTGCAAAAAAAGCAGTTTTGAAACAACGACAAAGGCCCAGCTCCTTTTCAGAAAAACTGGCAGAGAGGCAGAGGAGAAAGAACAGCACTGAACTTGATGGCATTTAGAGAGAATGCTCTCTTCGTTCTGCTCTGGAGAGAAATAGGAAGACAGGGTACTCACCTAGTTCAGGTGCTTTGCTTAGCACAAATGCATATGCCCAGAATTTGCTGACAGGTCCAATGTAAAAACTCTGGTCACACACTGACTGCTTCAGGCCTTTGGTCATCAAAATGTACAGCATGTAAGGAGCAGTTCGAACAGCACCGAATATACTTTAAAACAAAAAGAGAAAAATGAAGAAAGTTGAGTAGATACTTGGCATCTACATGTGGTCACTTCAATTCATTATGAGGAAAAAAATGCCATAGATGTGCTGAAAAAAAATGAGCTTGAGACAGCCTTAAAGTTGGATAACTCTTCTGGCTTCTAGGAAGGTATTCTGAACTCATATTTGCAAAGTGGACTGCAGTAGTATTCCCTGATGAAAGTCTGGAAAGGTAACATCAATGTTTTTTATTTCATTACTACAGCAAGGAGTCTTCTGTTTTCAGGTACAGTTGGAGACCCTAATTCCACTGAAAACAACATGCAGAGTTTTGATTCTAGCTGGTGGCTAGAATATTACAAGACACAAGTTAATAAAGAGCTGCCATCAATACAACCAGGAACAACTCCCTCCTCTGATTTCCTGAGTTTTCTCTTGTCTTTCCCTGTACATGTTACATCCATGGGAGTTCTGAGCAGTGAAGAAAACAGGCAGGGTGCACAGATTGCAGTGGGATGTTGTGGTCAGGGCTGGTGGTTTGGTGCACATGCTGACTTCATCTCTTAACAGGTCATTGCTAACAGAAGAACTGACTGGTTGAATTGTTGTAAACAGCACAGATTCACTCTCATGTCGTCAGTGAGGTGCAAGGTAACAGTGTTCTGTAAATGAGAAACATGAAATTTGAAATCATACTAATTAGTGCAATTACAGAGGAGATAGGTTTAGATAACAGAAGACATCCAGCTAATGGAAGGAGATTCTGTCTCAGCAGTGAGGCACTTTGCAGAAGTAATTGCTTCACAAGATCACGCTTGCCATTTAACGTTTAACACTGTCACTTGGTGGGCCTTCAAAAGACATGACGAATACAGAGTGAAACAAGCACCTCTCAGAAAACCGGAGCAAAGAAAGGCCCAAATTCCTCTGGGGTTGAGTACATCTTCATATCACACATCCCTGTGCTTCTACCCAGGTACACCTTATCTCCCCTCTAGCTTCTCTGTGGCCCTGTCCTACCTGTCTTGCTTGGTCAGACTGGATGGTTCAAGTAAATCTGCCAAGCTCTTGATAAACATTTTTATATTATTTGTATAAAGTACTTAGATTTCCAACTCTACAGCATTAATGTAGCCAGTCCCAGTTGCCTGCTGTTAGCAGCAGCACTGCCCTTTGCCCACCCTAGCTCACTGCAAGTTATGCTCCTGTGCTTTTCCATTTTTTTGAGCAAGGTTTGACTGCACTTCAGAAAATTCAGACAACGGGTCAACACTGCCCTGTTCTCCATAGAAGCTACTAATATTAGCTGCTATTTGAATGGTGGTATTTGTTCATGGGTTCCACTGCCAGACAAGTCCTCCTGTTCTGCATGCAAACAAAAAACTCATCCTGCTGTGGTACAGGTTTACAGAAGGTATTTAGGTAAGCCTAGGCTTCCCAACACCCGATGTTTTGCATACATTCCCACCACTAGGCAAGAAAGCAGTGGTAGTTCCTCACATACAGATTTTAGACTCATCCATCCCTTCACATAGAAGGGAAAGTGCAGCCCTTCAGATGTCCCCACAGCCTGAAGTGTGGTTCCTCCACAGGATTTTCCCTCCCAGAAGTGCTGTCTGTGCACGTTTTTCTCACGTCTTTCTGGCATCGGTCCCTTCCACCTGGCAGAGAGTGCCCAAGCCTGCTGAAGGAGTTTTGAAACTGGGTGCAACTTGCTCCATGCCTTCCCTCCAGTGTTTCACATATGCTCTGCTTTCCTAGGAGCTGCATTTCTTGTTCTCAAGAAGACAGGAGATTTTCACAGCAATGCGATCAAATCACTTCCTGAGGCACTGAACTCCTCAACTTGGCCAGGGCAGGCTGCTGCTTGCCTCCTGTGTTTCGGGTGGTGGCAAAACCGGGTGGAGGAAGATCGGGTGGAAGAGTTGTTAACAATACACAACCAGTTACATATTTCTCCCATTCGCAAATACTTCAGAGCTGACATTAAAATCGCAAAAAAGGAGAAAGTCTTGAATTAGGAAATCAAACAACTGCAACTATGGGCCTTTGTAAAGAAATTGTACTGCTTTTCTAAAATATCATATATTATTGAAATTTTAAAGCCAAGAACTCACAAGCACATACTCAGATAGGAGGAGCACTGGCTCAAGCAACAGGCAGACATTGATTTAACTGCAGGTGACTCAGAATGGATGCCCACGGACTTAATCTGGACTGAAAAGAGAGCAGAAGAGTATTTGCCCTGTGGGGATGGCACAGTCACACTTTGCTGTCCTAGTGATGGCATGCATGTGACTCTTCCTGTCTTTCTGTTAAGCAACAACTGCAGAGCTCTCCTTGGAGTGGGTGCACATGGCACATACACACTCATTCTTAATTGCAGCAGGAGTAATTTCGTGGTACAGTGGCTTCCCTAAAGAGAGGTTCATGACTCCAGAAGAAGTGACAATGGCTTAAGGTGGTGTGTCAGACACCTGAAATCAGTATCAGTGAAGAACAAACTAGATTTTAGTATAATTCACAAAGGAAGGCTTTATAAATAAGGAAGAGGTAAACTGGAAGTAACTGATCTGGCTGATCCTAATACATGCCATGGGCAGGTAGCTATTTGTGCCAAAACACTTGCCAAGAGGCACGTACCACTGGAGACAGGAAAAGATCTAGTGTATGCCTGCAAATACACCTTGGATCCGGAGAGCTTGTTGTGTTTCTGCCACTTAATCTTGTTTGCTCTGTGAGGTAAGATCAACCAACACATTTCTATCTTGCAAAGACATGATGTGCAGCAAAGTGATGACACTGCTTGCTCAGTAAATCACTTCTGTTTCATTTTGCCCTTGCCCTGCTCTGTGCTGTAGCTTTTGTGAGGTATTGAAGTGAACTGCTTACCAAAGCAGTCTGTCTAGCGCGAATCATCCACAGGGATTTCAGAAATAAGGTAGCAGTGAATTACTGTACAATTACACCCTTTTGCAACAAGAGAGACTGATCAGAAACAAACTGCACCAGCTAATGCAGCTTTCTCATCTATTCAAGACTCAGAATGTCCTACATTCTCCTCCCTCCAGGCAGTGGCTGCTCTGCTAGGCTAACAAATGCCCAGTTGATATTTTGCTGGCTATAACATGAGCAAAATGCATCCATGAGTAAAATAAAATCTAAAACTTTTCCCTCATAAACCTGGTTTCAAATGTAGGCCTCAACAGCCATCACATGCATGGGTCAGGGCAGCACTTTTGAAGGAAAACTGAGGACCAGGAACTCCCTGATGTGACAGAAGACAAAAACAGTCCATAGCCAAAGGCTGCTCACTGCTCCATGTTTCCTCCACCCTGCTGTCAGAAACATGGTTTCCAAAAGCCAGAGAGGGCAGCAGGCAGCTGAGACCCCTATTTGACCCCAACTGTCACTGTGGCAGGCCCAGCTCCTCCCATTGCAGCTACTTCCCTACAAGTGGCACTGCTCAGAGCACATCCCAGCCCAGAAGCAACACTGCAGGACTGAGCAGGGAACATGGCTGCTGCATTAAAAATACACATTAAAAAAGCTAAAGAAATCCAGGCTTACATTTATCCCACATCAATGGCATTATTGCATTCTGTAATGTCCTACTCAGACATTACTCATTCTGACAATGTCTTCCTATCTAGAAACAAACCCACACTCCAACTTTTCAGCACATAATTCAGCACACAATGCAGCAGCATATCCTGAAAGCACTGTGAGATCCACAGAGAGGAAATCCTTTGCTCTGGATTTGTGCCCTAAAAAAAACAAACAAGCTGATCCAACACTCCTTGCCTATCCAACAAGGGTCTCTGCAGAGACAGTGACCAGAACGAGTGTAAAATACATTAGAAAAAGGTGTCAGAAGCAAAGCGCTTCTATTTTCTAAAGCATGCCCCTGTGCGCTGCAATCTGTGCAGATGTGGCACCAGCAGGGAGCAGCAGGGAGCCCATGGGCAGCAAGACCATGCTGTGCTGCCCAGTACTAGAGAATTACCATAGGGACTTCCTAGGGAATGCTCAGCACAGGCACATGGCCAGGCTGGTCTAGCACCCAGAGCCCCACAGCCTGGCTGGGGGAAAACAAAACCCAAATTCTGTCCCCATCTGCCCAGGAGGCAAGTCACAGAATCTCTGCCAATGCGATTCCTCCAAATGTGGTCCCAGGACACCCAAATTGAGGATAATCAGGGCCCTGGAGAGCAGACATTCCTCACCAACTCTAGCATCCACACAGCTTCGCAGCCCTTCCTTGTCACACCACAACAGTGAGAAAAAAGGAGGCAGCTTTTTTCCATTTTAGCATGCAAAATATTTACAAAGGAAGGACACTGAGTTAGAAAGAGATGTTCAAAGGTCAGCCCCACTGAAGAATACAGCGCTTTCTAAACCTCCTTTGTGATAAATCAGGCTGCATTCAGCTTTCAGGCCTGTTCAGCAAGTGTTCTGCTAGTCAGATCAAGTTTCCTTTCTCCTTTCTGCTTGGTCTCTTAACAAAATCAAATGGCCTTTCTGTGCCCTACTGCATGACACCTGCTATCCTGATGCAGGAGCAAGAGCCTGTAGAGCAGGTTGCGTGTGGCACACGCACAGGGTGTGTGGGCATCCCTTGGGCTGGCAGTGTGGGGTAGCCTGGAAACATACGGAATATAAGCAGACACTGGGAAAACATACTGAGAAAGCATCTGTATGAAAAGTAACTGTCTGGATTAAGTTTCTTGAACAGAAACGCAGCTGAAGCCACCTTCACTAGAAAAGCTCTTAGCCCCCCACTGTATAGCTACCCTTGAATCTGACATGGCCAAGAAACTCAGAAACTCCTGAAATAAAAAGTGGTAAACTAAGACCAGTATGGACAGGCAAAGCAATCAGATCACAATGTACTTGCTACCTTGCTATGGATGGGGTGATGATACTACTAACCAGTGGGAAAGGAGGTAATTCTATGGAGCTGTTTGCTTCCTCCAAACCTAAAATCAATCATAGAATCATAGAATGGCTTCAGTTGTTAAGGACCTTAAAGATCACACAGTTTGGAGCCCCCTGCCATAAGCTGGTTTGCCCCACAATGTCAGGCTGCCCAGAGCACCACCCAAACTGGTCTTGAACATCTCCATGGATAGGGCATCTGCAAGTTCTCTGCCAGGGCTTCACCATCTTCTGAGTAAATAATTTTTTCATAACACCTAACCTAAATTTCTCTTCTTTTAGTTTAAAGCCATTCCCCCTTGCCCTGTCTGTGTTTACACTCTCTGGTGGCCTCAGGCCCTGCAGAAGTGTCCTAGGAGACAACAAGCTTTTATGGTAGCAAGGAGAAGACTCAAGACCCCAAGAAGTCCCTGGGGGTTGGACTCGATGATCTCTGGAGGTCCCTTCCAACCCCTACAATTCTGTGATTCTGTGATTCTCATACAAAATTTTAGTAATTACAACAGGAGGTTTACAGCAGCCCACCTTCAGTCTGTAAAGCAAAATATGAAATTGCATTTCTTTCAGTTCCGCCAGGATCTGCCTGCAGTGAGGATAATGGCTTATAGCTGAGTTGAAATCAAAGGGAATGTCCAAGTTAAAGCAGTTACTTGGGTGGTGCAAAATGAGGAAAGGATATTACTGCTGGGGTTGAGCCCACTGGTTTTTATAGGTGCCTGGGCACCCATTTGAAGCCTATTGTTCCCAAACACTTTGGGGTAGACATGACAGACAGTTTCAAGGCTGGGGAAGAACTAAAAACATAACAATAACCTTTCAAGAGTATGCAGAGATGACATTTGTTCCCCTACAGGGAGGGAACTGGCAAGACCTGCCATGAAATACCAGCTTCCTACATAAGAAAGCATGGGCTGAAAGAGAAATACATTTCCTGACTAATTGGCCTTAAACTTCATTGGATGAATCCAGGAATGCATACGGTGTAAAAACTACAAGGTTGCTTTAGGCTATCTATCTGATTGCAAAATCATGGCATCCTTGCAGCACAGTGAGCAACCATAAGCTAAGAAACTGATAATTAATTACAGATAAAACATGGGAAATAACTGGCTGTCATTCAGTGACCTACATGGAATTGATGAATCCCATCTGGATCTCAAGTAGCTCAGTCAGTGCAATAGGACGTACTCTAATCCCACAAAAAAAGCAGCCTAGAAAAGGATCTGGCATCCCACGTCCTAAATGGTCAATGTGGTGCAAGGACAGCACACATGAAATTTTTTCTAATTTATTTGAATATATTAATAACTGACTAGAAGAGCCATTTCGTACGTCTGCAGATGGAGATTAAAAATATTTTGTTTGGTTTGTTGAAGTAAGGGTTAAATTTTTCAACTAAATGCATCAGCCTCTTGGGTAGTGAAGGATATGCAGTGACAATGTATTCACTAGATTATAGAAAACTTTGGAAAAAATAATACTAGCTAGAAATTTGGCCACGTGTAACATTTACAAGGCATTTCACAAGCATTTAAAAGAGAAGACTTTTTAATAGTGAGTTACTTTGAAATCCAAGAGGCACATTTGTTCAAATGATGGCAGATAAACTGAGCCCAAATGTTATTTTTATAATGGCAGAGAAGACTGACACAAACAGGCTGTTATTTCACCATCTTTCAATATTTCTGAGGTGTTTTTGAGCAACATCAAGGTTAGATATGGAAAGAAAGAGACCTGGCCCTGCAGAGACTGTTCTTGGCAAACACACACAAACCACCTTCCTGTTTTATCTCCCAGAGCTGACCCAAGTACCTCACAGAAAAACCCCATCCCCTCATCAAATCTGCTTGTGATGAGAAGGACAACTCATTCTCACCGCAGAGCAGACCTTCCTTGTTGCTGTACCAAAATTTTGGTCTTATCTGTTTTCCAGCAGTCCAGTGATCTACCACTGCCAGCTTGAGTTGCCCCACAGATACCAGTGCCTCAGCAATATCCAGGCCAGCAATTGCTTTAGCTCAGATGTCTATGTATAAAGATCCGCCAAGAACAAAGCTGTTCTTCAGCTGGATTCCATTCAGGTTTAGACCTAACTTCCTTCAGGCATTTCTTTGTGTTGGCATCACCAAGGCTCTCAGCATTGTATCTGTGAATATTTCTGTCCTTAATGGCGTTCACTCTTGCAACAGCATTGTAAAGTTGCTAAGCATTGATCCATTTCAAAGACTGAGAGGTAAGGCAAACTGAAATTTAAGTATCCTGTCAAAACAAAATCTGTGCCTGAGCCAGGACAAGCAATGTTGGGCAACATCATGAATTGCATATGGCTCAGCACCTTGCCCATGAGATCTGTTTGACTTCAGCAGGACATCTGACCTCACTCTATAAGTGAAAACTGTATTAGAGAATCCACATAAATGCTCTGGATTGAGGCATTTTCAGAGAAAAGACCTGCATATAAAGCATTTTCTGACCTACCACAGTTTTTTTTCTCACTTTTTAATGCTACTGCCTAAACTTCCAAGTCACAAATTCTCTGTCTTAATCACCCCAGGCAAATCTACATTTTTAAATGGTTTATAGACATTAATTAAAAAAATAAGATAAACTGTCTATAGACATACGCTTCTTAACATCACCCTTTCATCATGGGCACCTCTGATATGTTGGCAGCATACTCTCAGGACATAAAATACAGAGTAATGAGCAGAGACACAGTCAAAGTTCATAAAGCCCTGTTATCCAAGAAACACAAACAGCTGAAAACTTATTTAGCTAGAAGACCAGATAAGAGCAATGCATGCTTGCCCCACACTTTGTTGTACTCCTATTTTTCCTTGACACAGAAGGCTAATACAAACATGGATTTGATTTGACATAGTTGGACATGAGGCACAAACAACAAAAGCCTGTATAATGAGTTTTAAGAGCATCCCTGCTTCTATTTCACTTTGTCTTGCCCCCTAGATTTATGTAGGGCCAGATCCCAGCAACCTGTTCTATGTTAGGAGAAAATATTTGAATTCTTTTTCCTCGTGGATTTTTTGCTGCTGTTCTGATTATCATGGTTGCTTTGCATATGCTCCTTGCTGATCCCTTTACTCGCAACAGTAAACTCCAGAAGAAAACCAGGCATTTAAAACCACCCTCCTGCAGTTGATCCTGATCCATGCCCAACTCCTTGTGACAGATGCAGATACAAAAACCACACCAGTGAGGTGGAAAATTCTGTGTTAATGTTCTTAAAAACTCATGATTTCCTTTGCTAATGACTTCATTTGATAAAACAGCAGAAAATGCGACTATTTAATGCCATTCAACAGCAAGTGATTCTATGGGAAGTTCATTTCAACAGGCTTCTATCCAAGTCTAGGAAGAAGAAGAGTAAAAACATAACCAAGCCAGCCCAGCCACAGGTGCAGCTACCGGCATGGACAAAAACAGACCCTGAACTCTCACAGTAAAAAAGAAAAGCTCATTATTTTAAAGTCAATATGGGGATTTTGCAGAAGCTGGGATTTGCAACTATCATGATGTTGCTGTGCACCTAAGTAGAATTCCTTTCAGCTCTATATTGTTTCTGTTTCACTGGAAAAAATTATGCTATCTACAATTTCTCCATATTTTAATTAAACAAACCATTAATTATTTTCTTGCAGTTGGCACGAACAAGGAAAAGGTATGGAAAAAACAGCTTGGTTCCATGATATCCCTTTTGCCTATGAAATCTGAACACCTTTAGAAAGCACAATTTCAAAGGTTATGAAACCAGTTTTGAAGAGCACTTGCATTAATCTCATGCTTTAGGAAGAACATAGAACTCATTTTCTCCAGCTCATGCACCTGAAAGGCAATAAGGTACCTATAGTCTTCATTGTAATTGTAACTATTGTAATTAAGAGCATAATTTTCATGCATGACTTGGGGTAAAAGTGCCTTTAGCTTCCTGAACTCCCTGAAAGCTTGAAATGGTGCTTTTGTTCCAACTTGTAATTCCACTTCTGCGGCTGAGGGGACACATCATTTGGAAACATTTGTTTTCTTCCAGAAGGTGTATCTGCTAACTAGAGATGGACTATGTCGTGGTGCCTCCAAAACACACGGACACAAATAGTTACCCGCTCTGCAAGGGTGCAAGAACACAAAGAATTGGGCAAGCCCCCTGCAGAGAAACCTTCCTTCTACCGCCCTACTGCTCCACTGCTCCTCAGCCTCTCCCCTCTGCCATCCAGAACAGATGGAGCTTATGACTTGCCCACTTTGAGGGTGATGGAGTCTTATGGAGGGTGGAATCAAAGCCACTGTATTATCCAAAAAACAAAGGAAAGAAAAAAAAAAAAAAGGAAGGAGGAGTTGAGGAATAACATATGCTTGTTTCAGTGTGACACTCAGCTAAAACCTAGTGGTCAGCAGTACTGAACGTGCATGATGATGGGGTACTCTAGCTCTGAGTACCATGTGTGCAAGCAAAAGTTCTGCTGATCTTTGCAGTTTTTATCCCTGGTTTAGCCCAAATAATTTTCTTTGCATAAGTTCCCGCATACTTTGAGGTTTGGGCTCGGTCCTATCAAAACCCCAAAGCAAACTTTAGAGAACTCCCCTTCCATCTCTACCCCTCTCACACATAAACCTTGCATTTCAGACCTGCTTGTTGTATCTGACCCAGATGTTTCTCCAGCAAGCTTTTCAATGCAAATCGTCTGAGTTTTCAGTGGGGACCAAACCTGAAGCCAGGCCAGCTCAGAGTGATTTAAAAATTGTGCAAATATTTTACATGGCTCTAAGAAATAATATATCATTTGTGCAGATTTATATACCCATAAGCATATGCATTCATGCCTGGGTGGTTATGACTTTCCCACATGATGAATTATTGGGAAGGAATGGAGGAATTGGAGGTATGTTAAAGTGACAGCTCACTCTGTGGCTTCAAGTGAGGGTAGATACTGTGCTCCTTGCTTTTTCGTGGGCTACTCCCTTCCACCCTTCTCTCATCATAAGATTTCCCAGTCACAATTCACCTGATTCCTAAAACCTTGCTCTTTTTATTGACAAAATTGGAGGAAAACAAAACAAACAAATAACAAAAAAACCCAGGCTTATTTCCTTTCCTCTCCAGGGACCTCATTGAGCATCCCAAACAGTGACATCTCCGCAGGGCTCCGGATCAACAGATGCTGTCATTGAGCAATTTTAATCGTGTTAACGCCACAGTAGTGTAAAATCCATCTGATTCTCTCTTGCTAAAGAGCAAGTTCAACACCTCTACCAATTGCTGCAACTGCTCTTGGAAAAGCTTATTTATCCGTGGATAAAAATCAATCTGCAACAGCTACTGTCTTCTGTACTTCACCAAACCTGAATTCTTCTTCCAGGAAATGCAGTTTGATCCCACACCTGCCTTCTTTACAACTGGGATTAGCTATGCTCAGGCAATCCTGAGGAGCAGAGTTCAAAAACAATGCAGCCCCACAGTGTAGGCTGGTGGAGGAGCTTGTCCTGCTTACAAAGAGCCACAGAAAAAAAATGCCAGCATCAGATTCTTATGAATAGTTTTTATAACAGTTATGCTTGGTCATCACAAAGAAACATGAGAGAACAGCAGAATTTGCTTACAAAGACACCATACGACACTGAAAAACATTTAATTGCTTTCTTGCAAAGAATGAAAAACAGTTTTCCAGCTCTACCTACATATCCCTCTATTTCATCTGACTTCCAAAGAGTCAGCTACAACCCCATCAATAGTAATTACCCGTCATCTATTCTTTGCCCCTCAATGCTGCTGTTACCTAACAGTGGTCTCTGACCACCTGGCACACTGGACTTGCAGAAACACTATTTCTTGATGAAAGCTGTAATTTCTCAAGCAATAACTCACTCTTCCATCACTAAATAATAACCGGATTCTAGCTGCTGCTGAAGAGCCCCAGCACCCTGCAAAGGCTGTATATACAGTGAGGCAATTTTCTGTTGAGAACTATTTCTTAGTTCTCAGATATTCACTTCAGCAACTTTAAATTGTGGCTAAGATGCTTAAAAAAAAAAAAAAAAAAAATTCAATTTTCCGCTTAAGCCCTGCATTTGGTGCAAAATCTCGTAAGAATTAAGGAATTCATCTAAGGATTTTTAAAGCAGCCCATGAGGATCCATAAGCACAATGTACCTCTTAAGCAATCTTTAATGAATGCTTTAGGAGCATTTGCACTTGTTCCTATGTCATCACTAAAATTATTCTCAGCATCCAAATGTTATCTCAAGAAAATTTTAGAATAACTAATATTCCAGTGGTTTAAATGATAATCTGAAAAAAGTGACACATCATTTCTGCAGGATAATTTAAAGATACTTACAGGATCAAATGTATCAAGTTGGCAAAGTGACTGCCATGTGTAGCATTGAAATGTATGTATTCAGGAGATTGAAATTATCCTGGGCAAATAAAGCCAAAATATAATATAGTAAAAGATTTAGCAGATAATCAAGCCACCCAATGGAACCAGCAATCACTAAAGCTATAAAACAGGCAGGTAACAACTCAAGCAAAATCTAAGTTACAGATAAAGACTAGCATTTGACTGAATAAAGAAGGCTTAAAGAAGCTAAAAGTCATAATACAGCTGTAATGAGATGCCCAGAGTCATAAATTAAATGGCAGCTACAGGTCTGGAGTCACTGATCTCCCTTTTCAGCTCAGCACTCCTGCAGGCGGCCCAGCAAGTCTGCCAGGGATGGAGCAGCAATACAGGGAAGGTGTGGAGTGCCATAGGCATGAGGAAGCTCACCTGCTTAGAAGAATACCTTAGAAAGAACATTTTACACTTGTCACATGGTGGTGGCTTAGCTAAACCGTGATCTGCTTATGCAGGCTCGGTTCATTACTCTCCCAATACACTTGTCAGTATGTTGAGAGAAATCAGCTGCCATGGGCTGGGGCAAGGTGACTGCATGAGAAAGGTGCAATTTGGAGTTACAGAGGGTCAACACTCTCACTGATTTTGAGTGGGGACAGCAGTGCCGAATGGGTGCTACAAGTAGTTTCCAAATAACGCACTGCATTCACTCTACATTTGGCTTTCCAGTTACCAAAACAAACAAATAGGAAAAAAAATCCACTTTTTTAAAGAAAGGAAGCCCACTTTTGTGCTAAATTTAATGGCTGCCAAGAAAAGTTTTCAAGAAATGTTTAGATGCTGTACTGAGGAACATAGTTTAGTGGGAAATATTGGTGATAGGTGGTTGAACAGGATGATCTTAGAGGTTTTCTTCAACCTTGGCGATTCTGTGATTCTAAAGAAAGCAATTTTAACAGGAATTGTTTAGCCAATGCTATCTGCATCTCCTGTAAAGTTGCATTAGCTAGGTCTCATGTGGCTTCAAACACAGTTCTGGGAATGAAGATGTTTGTCATGAGATGCTCTTCTTATTTAGAATAAATAACATATATATTGGGCATGTCTTCCTGATAGGACTTTATTGCTCCTAGTCCGTATGTTTCTTCCACCTTTACGCTGTTATTTTAATTGCAAATAGCATTTGTTCTGCAATTTATAAATGCACACTGCATAGCACTGTTTGCATTTCACTCTTGGGATTACAACTATTAAGTCTCAAGGATTTGCCTTCTTTCCAACCATTCTGAACTCCTGCTTTTCATCCAGCTTTCAACTTTGGTTCCAAAACGGTAACTAAAAGATGTTCCCAATATCTTTTAAATAAGAAAACCAGTTAAGTCTATATAGATGAGCATGGCTCAATTGAAATAAATCATTAAGTAGATGTTTGGGTTCTGAACAATCTCACGTTGAGAATATCAATGCTTCTCAAATATAATTCCCTTGCTTTCAAGTTTAAAAGAGAGAAGATAATTAATTCACCTTAAATGCTACTTATTAACTTTAATACTATTTGGCAAATATTGCTCTTTTCATTAATTTACATTCTCTTTAAATGCATTTTCAGAATCTATATACAATTTCAGAGTATTTTAAGATTTTAATGGGTGGTTCAGCATCATATGAAATAAAGTTGTGTTTTAATCTCTGTGGTGAATGGCAGACCTTGGGACTGGATGGAAATTTCAGTGAGTTTTCATCAACTGTCTTGTGCATAGGCATCATAACTAGAAGGTATTTCAGAGTCCCAAATACAAGCAATTGGACTCCTGTTTTTAAAGTTATGTTCAGTCCTTTCAGTTCAGCTCATCTCAGGACTGAGCTGCAGATATAATGATTTATTTTGGATTATCTTGTCGGGAGCAATCTGCAGAACAAGCGCATACCTTTCTTTCTGACTGAAGGAACTGAAGCTGTTTACTCCAGGGAAAAGGAGGCTGAAGGGAGACCTTATCACTCTCTTTCAATACCTGAAAGGTGCTTACAGAGAGAGCAGGATTGGTCTTTTCTCACTGGTGACAGGATGAGGGGAAACGGCCTCAAGTTGTGCCAGGGTAAGTTTAGGTTGGATATCAGGAAATGCTTCTTTACAGAAAGGGCTGTTAAGCACTGGAATAGGCTCCCCGGGAGGCGGTTGCATCACCATCCCTGGATGTGTTTAAAAACCATTTGGATGTGGTGCTCAGGGACATGATTTAGCAGAGGGATGTTAGTTAGGGTAGTATGGTTAGGTCGTGGTTGGACTTGATGATCTTTAAAGTCTTTTCCAACCTGAGTGATCCTATGATTCTACAAAATGCTGCTGTGCTTGTGGAAACAAATCCATTACAGCAGTCTCACAAAAGAAAAGTGAGTAACCTTCTTCCAGTGAGATACTTTGGCTGTGTCTTTCAAATACAAAATAAGTTGCTACTGGAATATTTCATTTCTGAGGCTTTGTGGAAGACAGCTAGTGGCCA
The DNA here is from genome assembly GCF_019238085.1 of Lagopus leucura. NCBI lineage: Eukaryota > Metazoa > Chordata > Aves > Galliformes > Phasianidae > Lagopus > Lagopus leucura. The sequence continues at coordinate 37,641,171 of NW_024962264.1, read as the reverse complement.
TTCATACCATTTCAGCCTCTTGAAGAGAAAGTATTTCCCAGGAAGAATGACATACGGATAGCCTATACTGACATCAGCCTCTGCTACAAAGCACAGCTGAAGCTGTATTAGAATCTGCACATCCTCAAATAACGATAGCAACTTTACGAATGAGTAGTCTGGCCAAACAAAGACAAATCATGCCTCCAGTCACAATCAGACTTAGCTTCTCTGTTCCTCCTTGCATACAACTGCACCACAATGGATGCTTTAGTTTCCTTCTCTCTTCTATTGATGGGATTGTGTTCCTTAAGGAAAACAACATTTTGCTATTATTAGTCAGCATCCTGACACTGATTCTTCTGCTGGGAGCCCTTTAAGGATGGAGAGTGACTGAAAACAGTGCCATGCCACTGTCTTCTGTGAAGGTAAGGCAATCAAACCCTTGTGTGAGCTCCTTGATGGCAGTGCTACCCACACACACACACTCTAAGGCCCATAAAAAGAAGAACAAAAATCCAGCTGAGATGTAATGAAACCATGAATTAATGATTACACATCCTTCTGTGAGACCCTTGGTCCCAGCTTTGCTGATTTTTAAGATGCCAACATAGTATTTTTGATATACACTAACTAAAAAAATACTTTGGTGTCAATGAATGATCCTAACTTCTTGTTCAAAGGAGCACAAACATAGGACTAGCAATTCAAACTCGTGTTTTTGTAGATTTTTCACTCTTGGAAATTTTCTTAAATACATGGCTGTCATTTTGACATGCAGGTGAATCAGCAACAGTTTCTTTGGGTCTTATAAGTCTGAAAAACAAACAGTGGGATCCCGTTGACAAAGAACACCACGGAGCTGCTCCCACAGGACCTCAGTGCACAACCAACTGGCTGTGAATGAAGTGCATAAAATGGAAGAAAAAAAAAAAAAAAAAGACTGAAATCATGTCATGCCACAAAACAACGTCTTCAGTGCTTGAAACAGATCAACAAATCTACTAGAAGGAAAAGGAAAAGAACCCAAGAAAAACATCCCAAACTAATTTATCAGCAAAAGACTTCAGAAGATCATGTTTTCACAGTGGTTTCAAAGTGAAAAGCAAGATTTATTGTCACTGCCTTCGCAGAGGTATTCACATAGAAGCAGTAACTTTATCCCAGAGACAAAATGTTCGAAACTAGTTGATGCTTCCAAAGGGAAATAAAGCAGCTTTTCTGTCTCTCAGATCCTGCTGGCTGCCAGTGTTGACACAAAACTTACTCTTACTGAACTCCCCGAATGCTTAGCAAGCTCAGCAGGGTGTTGTAGCTTGTTTTGTTTATTTATAAGCGTAGCAGGTTTCCTACAGTAGCTGCTACCACATTTAAAGGATCTTGGCAAGAGCAAGGCGCTCAGGATACATTGTGAAGGAAGGCCATGTCATTGCCTGGCAAGCAATTTCATGGGCTTTTTTTGTTTGTTTGTTTTTTTAAGTCCAGAACACAATTTTTCCAGCCTCTGCTAAGTGTTACTATTTCTGAGGATATTTGAAGTCGGTAAAAATGGTAGGAGTGCTAGCAGAGAGATAAACAAGGACTCTGGAAAAAAGTCTTGCTCTGACCTTGAGGCTGAGGAAAATACTGAGGGCTCTCTAGGCAGGCTTTTCTTCCTCACTATAACTGCTCACAACAGAAGTACATTACTTAGCATTTCCTAAAGGTATTGTAAAAATCATAGTATTTCAACAGCCCATAAAGCTAACGAGGAAGACTTTTTAAAATTGAAGAGTATTTTCCTGGATCTGTAATAAGTAAAACAACAGCATCTAAATCTATCCGAGTTCACCTTCAGAGGAAGCAGAAATATCTTTCAGATCAAGCATGTGCAAATGAAACACCTCGTCATGAAAGGAGCCAGAAAAAACGTCTCTTGGAAAGTAAAATTCAAGTTCCTTGTAAAGTTTATGGCAGTCAAAGTCTAGTACAGCTGGCTACAGAGTCAATAAAGTTGGGAGTGATTCTGGAGTGTTCATTCTGGCAACATGACGTTTCACAAAGGTGAAAGCCACATTTTAGATTTCACGCAGACTTCCCCATCAGCTACTACAGACTGTGCATTAGCTATTTCATATGACTATGAAGGAAAACTCCAGCTATCAAATAATGAACATGTTGATTTCAAAGTCTGAATGTTCTCAGTCCACCTACACAGCACTTTCACACCATAGCGCACACTGCTATTTGTTGATTACCGCATTGCTTTGTTTTTGAGAACTAACTAATCAGTGAAATTGCTTACAAGCCCCATACTGTGCATGCCAGCCATAGAGTCAACCCCAAAACAACATGATTTTAAAAATCATGCCAGTGACCCTCTTTGAAGCACAGTTATGAACTTGTGTGTCCTGCCTGCAGGTCAGGAAATGAACTACAACCTCTCTGCATACGTCAGCTTCTTTCTACTGGCTATGCTCAATAACAAAGTATAATTGGAATATATACTTAGGGATCCAACTGGCTAAAGATCACTTTACAAACTGATTCACAAATGACGTGTCACCTAAGAAGCAATTCAGCAGTTGCTGAACCTCACCAAGAGATGACAATTGTGTACAGTAACAACAAAATGATGTTAGACACATAGACGGAAGCACAGCACCAAATGCCATAAAACAAAAACAGTAAATTTTCAGTGTTAGAAATTTCTCTCAAAGTTACCCCAGAACGCTCAAAGCTTTTTATCTTATTATTATTATTATTTTAGGAATCTTTAAATGATTAAAATCAAGCAAATGTAGTTTGAAGTTCTACAGGTAGCACATTCCAGCTGAATGAAATAAGTGAAAAATGTAATTTATTTTTCCTCGCCAGAGTTTTAGGAAATGCCAGTGTGGATTCTGAGAAGAAAGGAAATAAACATAAGAAAGCAAAATAATCAAACTTCTCTATTTCTGCTTTGATTTAATCTTTAGAAACTCTCAGCCTAAAATACTCCCATCCTGTGAAAAATAATTCAACCTTCATGGCTGCTCAGTACGCAAACATGCTTTCTGTACTTGTGAACTATTCAAATCAGTAATTATTATACTGATACTAGAAAAAGACACTGGTATCAGTGTTAGATATTTGTTTACAAATTTTTCTATACTATGTAGAGTAAATTATCAAGAATGCAAACCTGATTTCCCCATACTCAGTGATATACAAGAAACACACATCTAGAGCTGTCCATCACTAAAACAGAGCCTTTTTGCTGTGGAGCCACCCATTTGCTGTATTTGTAAGCTCTTCACTTCTGATGGAATAACCAGAAGCCAAATTCCGATCTCAGTCACAGTGAACCAGGTTTATCTCACTGTAATAGAGGTCAGAACCTCAATTAAATATTCCATATATGCAGCCATATAAATGTAATGCCAACTAGCAAATCAGAACAAGACTGGCGTCTTAATTCATTTATTTCCATTTGTAGTTTGCATGGTAAATTTATTGCAAGTGATTCAATGACTCATGCTTTTTCTCCCATCCTCCCTTTCTTTTTCACCTTTGCTCTCCAAGAACAGTGCTGATTTCTCCCCTCTCTGAATGCTGTATGATCTGGCAAGTCAAAGGGGACCATTTAAATTGTGAGGACCGGATCAGGACATAACCTTGGGGAGCAGCACTAAAGAAAGGCCACTTCTGGGCAAGTTTGTTGCCATACTAGCAATGCCGTTAAACCTTACAAAACCAAAACCCTTTTCAGAGACTACTGTTGAAAGCAGTTGATGAGAAGGAATGCCTACCTGAAGACAGCAAGGCTCAGGGACCAGAGCACTAGTGGTTTCCTCAGTTCAAATTTTGCTCGTTTATTCATAAGGTGCCGACCACCAAATATGAAGGCAGCGTACAGTGCTGAAAATAGAAAAGATTTCTTCCTGCGAAACAAAAACAAACAAAAAAAACACCTGTTAAGAACTGAATTAGCATCAGATAGATAGCAGAGTCACAGCTGGACGTAAGTACCAAGTACTTCTTTGTTTCCTTGAAAGGAAACTCTGCAGAAGACATTCCCACAGCCCAGTGGAGATTTCTGCTCCTGTATGAATCTACACACCGGCATATAGGTCCAGGTATTACTTCAAGCAAAACTGATCCTGGGGTAGTTCTGCCCAAAAGGACAGCCACATTTAGCTGTCTTTCTCGGTTTACAAAGACAGATCTTCTATGAAGATCAGAACAGACACTAGAGAGCTCATGCAGACCTCTACCTTCTACCAGCACGAGGTGAGTGCTTCATGAGGTTTTGTGACTTGTTTGTTATTTTCATATCCTATTTCCTGGTACTTGGCAATTTTGTTTCCCACTGTTTCTTACTATGAAATGCTTAAAGATCTTGAACATTTCCAGGCAGTATGGCTCTCCCACCAGGGCCAGATGCAAGAGGTCAATAGCCCCGTTAAGCTGCAATGATGCTATGTCATGCCTTGCTTACAATTGCCATTGTGGGAACTCCAGTGAATGTGCTGAAAGGTCATGCAGGGCTCTGCAGTGAGGAACTTCAGTGATACTGGTTAAACTGCAAGCCTTATTTTTCAAAATGCCTGACAGTAGCCCGGCTCAGCAATAATCAGCAAGCATTTGAACTCTGGTACTACAATTCATTGCAAATCAACCACTGGATGTCAGAAATGGACTCAGTCTGGGATTTTTTCCCACACATCACTATATTACGCAGAGTAAAACACCATTAACATACAGCTCTAACGGTGGCCTGACTGGGTGGCTATATTTAGGAGCAGATTCTTCTCTACAAAAGCTATAATTATATACAATAATATCAGTGGAATATGGCTTTGCATCAGGAGGTGCTGGCTCTTTCTGAATCCCTAAAGGAAAGACACACACTAACTTTCAAGAAAGCCAACTATTTTATCAATATCCCAGGAAAGGTGATGGCAAGCAACAAGAACTCACGTCCCTTCTGACGCAGGAAGAAGGAACACTGTGGTCTTCATAACCGTACTGGACTTCTTCCTTCCTCGCAAGATACACCACAATAATTCACACTAAGTGATATTTCATTTTAGTCCTTATTACTGACATTATTTCTTGTGAGTTCAGTCAGCTGAATGAGGTCAACAGCCAGATTACACTAATTAGAACAGATTAATTTTAGGTCACTTTACTAGCTTCTTAATGAGTTCAGCATTGTCTGCAGTGACTGCAAACAGCATTCCCATTGCACACAGCTTGGTGCTGGCAGTACTACACATGAGGTGTGACTGCTTGCATTATGTGATGCAGAGAGCAGCTGGAAGCTGTTTCAGACAAGGAGTGAGGCAACACTTATTTCCTACAGAGAGATGAACAATACTGAATGAGGATTAGTTTGACTTAGAATGCATTTTATTTTTATTTTTGATGACTCCTAATGACTTTTGATAACTCCTACTTTTGTCAGCCAAAGGTCTTAGAATTTTCCACACTCTGCAGCATAATAGTGGATAAAGGACTGGTTAGTCCAAGTGATACAGTTATAAAGGAATTGCAAAAGTATGTACTCTTATTAATCTGTTAAAAAGAATTAGATTGATATTACCCAGCCTCCTAGCAATAATTTTGTTATAAACATTCATAAGAGGTTCATAACTACAGACTGGTTCCTAGACTGGAGATACAAAGCAACAGCAATCTCACAGCACTCAATTATATCTGACGTGCTTTCAGTCAAAGAGAGCTCATACCAAATGAGGCTTTTTAAAGACAGAATTTTGGGTTCATTCAACAGCACTGCAACTTTTCATTACTGCTATCTGTAGAGACACTAAGTAAAGCAGAACAATAACAACAACCTTGAAGCTTAGAAAAAATCCAAACCCCAAGTAACTCTGGCAGACTCACATCCATTAAATTCAACACTAGCATGTTCATGTGTTTGTAGTCAACACTGTTCTTCAGGGTAACACAGCAGACATAAAGACAAGGCTGCCAAATCCTCCACATTTTTCTGACATGTCTGTTTCTCACAGTTGTCTCCCACCTTCCTACATTTTCAGACTTCGGGGACTAAGTACTATCTATACTGAATACAACTTCATGTCTTGCTGTAGAAAGTTGCCAGCTTGTTCCCCCAGAAGGGAGGCAGAGGAATTTTCTAGACGAGCTGTAAGATACCCTCTCCATCTTGACATTCCTATGAAAAGGGAAAGGCTGAAAACGCAGGTGGCACCCCTCACCTAAATGCATGCTAATAGACTCAGGCTGCCAACGCTGCACAAAGCGCTTCGATCGCTGTCTCATAAAAATTCTAAAGCAGGGGCAGGTACTACCTTCAGCTGGAACACAGCCTACAGTTTTTGACTGACCCTCTGCATTGTGTAAATCAAACAGATTTTATTTTTTATAGAAGGTTTGCATACTTATACACTGTCCAGAGGCTCACGCCCTTCATTAGATTTGCTGCCTGTTAGAGGCAACAGGCAACAGGAAAGAAGAGAAGGAAAAGAAGCAAAATTGAGAAGAAAGAGGCAGAAAAAAAGTGATTTAAGAACACTGAAAAGAGAAGAAATGACATAACATGTAAAAATAACAGCCCAAGGCATCGTGATGAGTCTCACATACAGCAGCACAAGCCATTCTGGCATCTGTGATGTGAAGTGGAAGTGAGATTACTCTAAACACAGCAGTGCCTCCAACGAGGTGTTTGCAGCCCAGATGTACTGTTGTCACTTTCTTATTCTGATTTCTTATTCTTATTCCTTGTTGTAGAGCTTTCTGATACTAATGAGGAAACTGATACAGATATATACAATTTAATACTTTCAAAGGATTTTCTTTAACGGTTAAGGAAATTCTCACAGAAATACACAAAAGACAACCTTCGTTGATCTTTGAATTACTCTCTATAAGGTAACACAGAATTAGCCCTATTACAGCAATCAGCAGGGGTACAGTAAAGTGAAGCAGGGCTATCTGCTTCGATTTACCTTCCATAGGTTTTTAGATATGCTTTTTATAAAGATCTATTTACTTTCCGCACACAGAGCTCATTCTTAAATTCATTACCACTTCTGCATAAGCAGTTAAAGGCAACAAGTAAAAAAAACTCAACCATATCCCAATAGCCAAAGCAGAGGCAATTTCAGGGTCCTGATGTTTTTCTTGTGGCATTCTTCATCAACATTTTGTTTACTTTACAAAAAATACACATTTCACTAAAAAGAAACATACGCATACAAAAAAACCCAAATGCTTAGTAAGATGAAAGACATGACACCTTCCTTACCTGCTTCTCCCAGCTTTCAACAGAGAAACCAGTTGTGTTTATTATTGAAACTTCAACCTTGAGAGCCTAAAACAACTGTAACACCATAACGTGATGGAAAGTACAGTGATAATACTGGGGTAGCAAAGTCTTCAGCTGTAGCAAATAAGGACAAGCTCAAATGCAGCAAGCCCTTAAATGAGGTCTGGGAAGGAGCAGATCCTGGCTCTACCTCTTCTGGTCCCACAGGCACCTTGCATGCACCTGAGCTCCCCTGGGTTGGTTCTGCCTTCCCACCAGGTGCTCAATCACTGGTTTAGGCTGTGACTTAGCATTTCTGCTAGAGCAGCATAAATCACACAAGCATCTCCATAACTGCGGTCCACTAGCAGTGGCTAGCAGCCTTAGCAAAGGAACTTTCTCTTGGAGGCTTGTTTAAGTATTGTACATTCTGCATGCACAAAAAAAAAAAAAAAAAAAGGTGTGAAAATGCTTCACAGTCTCTCAGGGTGTCTACTTCAGAAACACTGTCAAAGCAACCCATTTTCTCCCACTTCTCAGATTCAGCCCTGACAGAGCCAGCACAAAAAGATGTGATGTATCAGATGTGTGCATGGAAACATAGTCTGAGAGCTGGCACTGCTGCCTTTGTTTCCCATTGACCAAATCAGCCCTTATAATGGAGAAAAAGTGAAATGCAGAAGACGAAGACCAGCTCGAAATGCACACGGCAACACAGACCAATTTACTCCTACAGCCTAACCATCTTTTGACATTTATATTTAGAGCAGCCAGGACGAGTCAGACATGCGGATAGGTGACTCACCAATGACGCTCTTTGACGTCACAGGCTACTGGAGTGTAAACAGGGATACATCTCAGAATGATCATCTGATTTCCAAATCTTGCCTCTCAAGGAGTGCTCAGACCTTCAACTCCCTTGTGAGGGGCACTGCGGGGAATATGAAGGCTGTCCATCCCAGCAGCCAGGGCAACTCCCCATGCACCCCTCTGCCAGAGGCAAGAGAAGAGGAGTCAGAGAACAAGTCCCAGGCAGGGTCCACTATCTCCACAGCTGCCTTTTCACTGGGATCTTATATCCATCAACACATTTATGGCATTATCAACATCCAGAAGCTGCATCCTCAATCCACAGGCTCAAATCCATGGAAAAGCAGCCTGGTTTAAAGGGAACTGAACTTTTTTTGTAGCTTACTGCAAAAATCACAAGCATCTGTGATCCAGCTGGGTGCCTGCCTACAGATTCATTCCCCATCACCAGCCTGTGTGGGCACTGCTCCTGAGGAGGTAAGGTCAGGGAGTGAGGGGCCACACCCTCCTTATCAGCTACAAACTAAAGTGAATGCAGCTAGGGAAGAAAACAACAATGGGAAACCTTATAATTTGCTTTCCTTTTGTAGAGGAAATGTTAGGGAGGTGTAAAGGTGCTAAAATGAAGTTAAAATTCATGGACAAATGTTTTAGATAGAGTAGTCAAACTCAACTGTGAAGAATATGAAATCCCTTTGTCTTTATAATCTTATAAGCTTAATGAAAGAAACTACAAACCCTTAAAGCATGTAAGCTACAATCATAAATATCTGCAATGTCATGAGAGAAAAATTATTCTTCAAGTGGAAAGCAATGCAGAAAACAAAATCCCCAGAACTGCGGGCACTGAAACCAGTTGCCAGAAGTTTATTATCCCTGAAGACAAATCAGCTTTATTCTGGGCTCTGTCCCAGACTTCCTCCATTTCTAAGTTGTGCTGCGAACAGGGACCCTCTTAACAGAGATAGTAGGTGACAGTGTGCTTGCAGTGATGGCAGTCTTCTGGGTGTCTTTACCTAGCGCAGCAATGGAAATCTCAGCCTGGCAGGCTGGATGTCCTCACATTCTACTGATATCCCAGGTGACAGCATTCAGCCTCTGCTAGAGTCCATGTACTCCAGCGTCTCCATTCTTCCTTAAGGACAGGCCAGCATCTGACCTCACTGCTGATGCTGACCATAAATAATTACTATAATGGCCCAATATTTACAGCATTAGAACTACAAGTTGACCGATAGGAATGTACTGGCAAAATAATGACCATCCTTGGCCCTGTTAAGAGTCTTGAGTCTTCATGGCTGCTGATGTAGTCAGAGAAGCTTCCTCTCCAATGGGAAGCTTGGCTAAACTCATTATATCCCTTTGATACGCACCTACGTAATGCTAAGAATTGTAATGGTTATAAGAGGTGATGAAAGCAGTGTCTCCCTGGACCCACCAGGTTTTGGTAGGCCTTTAGGCAGCTGCTGGAGAGATGACAGAGAGCAGAGAAGCCAATGTAGGTCAGAGCACTGAAGCTCTGATGAAAAGTTACAGTACTTTCACTCTTAATTTCATCAATGCAAATTTAAACCTCTGGCCTCTACAATAAAAAACCTGGAGCTAATAAACAAGCTCAACAGCAAGTGAACTTGGGGACTACTGACCTACATCTCTCCTGGTTAAAGCTGCTCCAGCTGTCACCTGAAAGCAATTAATGATGATACAAGTGAAGTTATGTTATACAGACACAGCTTGAAAATAACTAGATCTCCTATTGCCCCACTCCTTTGATCTGCTTCATCTGATCAAAACAATCAATGATTACGAAATTTAATGAATTTATATTTAAGTATTACATCAATGTAAGACCTACAGATCCAGCAAGACCCCTCGCAGCAATTTCTGAATGTTATTTATATAGACAAGTGCTGCTTTAGTCAGTGCTCTGGGGACAGACATTTCTTTATTTGACAGGACATGAAGCAACACTGGAAATAACAGATTAGCCAGATTTTGCTAATGCTACGTATATCCCTGCATATGCAGCATATGCAGGTCAGCTATCTCTTTCAGTGCAAGTGCAGCTTCTAAGTACCCTTGGAAACAGTGACTTTTGAATCCCTCAAAATATCGAGAATAAAAATAATAATTTAAAAAAGCAGTTGTTAAAAGTGGGAAAAAAAACACAAAACAAAATAAAAAACCCTAAAACATGAAAAATGCAGTGATTGCTAGCAAGTTTTTCAGTCTCACTTAAAAGACATTCCAGCAGATGTTGCTTCCTTTCAGCCTTCTGCAATACTACCTCAAAATGATGTTGCCTCAACTGCTACTAGATTGCAAAACACAAGCAAACAAAACACTTCTGAGCACGTTCACAGTCAAAAGAGACACAGGATTCTCCTCTGGAGCAGAGCGTAGCCTTAGAAACAGGGCAGCCACAAGCCATGTACAAATAAGCCTTTATATGTCAGGCTTGGGGACCACCTTATGGATAGGATCACTTTGTAACTCTTTCAGTGCTGGCAAAAATTAAATTCTCCTTGAGGAAATCAAGCTGAAGGGATGCCTGAAAAGCATAACAAATTAGAATGACCTCACTACACTGCTACTCCTCATCTAAAGGCTGAGACCCAGACAGATGGACCTGAGCAGGCCAGCAATGCCATTTTGTGGCTCAGGTCTGATTAAAAAGAAATATTGGTGCCAGTGAGATCTCTGTAGTAGAGCTGCAGAGTAAAATGACTTACTTTCAAAGCCTGTAAAAGCTCATTGCTCTGTGAAGGAGGAGGGGGACAACAGAGCTCACAAAAAAGATATTTGAGCTGAAAAGGAAATAAAGGAATCATTTCCATCATGCATCAGTGAAGAAAAATCAGGCCACCTGGAGAACAACTACCAGCTCTGACCAGTCCTGCAGTACGCTTTGCATGATGGCAAAGATTGCTTGAAGTATCTAATAAAATCTCAGGATATCTGGCCTTTGTCTACTGCTGTGTGATCAAGTGACAAAGGAAGCCAACGGAAAAGCTGCAGCAAACCTGAACTCAATTCTTAACTAAAGGAAACCAACAGAATCCACCAAAAAAAAAAAAAAAAAAAAAGTGCAATCTTGCATCTTTTCAACCGTATCTCTAAAACAAAGAGCCCTTCCAAACAGCCACTCCCTCTTTTACCAACTGGGTAGCAGTTTGGAAAAACGTTTTCCAGCAGCATGAAGAAGTTCAGAGCCACAAGGCAGATTTCCATGTTACTGCCTCCTTATAACATGATGCTCTGCCTATTGTCCAATATGACCCCCAGCAGAGAACGTGTTAGTCAGCTAAGTAATAACTACCAAGTAACATTTTGAGGAACTAAACTTCTTCACTACGTATGTAAGAATGTTATGATCGAAGCAGAGGCTTCCATCCTCAGATTAATACGTTCATTTATTTTTGAGTACTTTCTATCTGTTGCAATTCTCATTTCATCACCATGACTTACAGTCTCCTCCTTAAATCCAGAACTGTTTTACCTGAATCAGTGCCTTTAAAACAGAACATTACAAAGATAAAGGAAGAGGCAAGCTAGCCTGAATCCAGTTAAACATATTTGAGAAGAAAACAGCCTGAGAAATACTGCCAATGGTAAACAAGTGGAAGTAATTTTCTCCTTATGGTCACACTTCTCAGTAGCCAGCTCAGAAAGTAACAGGCCGGATGCCACTCCTAAAGCCTGCAGTGGAAATGAAGACTGGGCAGGAACATAGTAAATGTCTGTGATCCCCACCACCCCTTCCCCAATTACTCCCACAGCCAGGCTGTTTTTCAGGCGTTTTTGGCAAACATCCTGTTTGCAGTCCAGAACCTGCTTGTAGCAATAGGCATAAACCGGCAGGAGTGGCACAAGGCAGTACAAAGTACACAGTATTAATGTGGCTTATCTAGTATCCTGTCAGCAATAAGTTGGTGACAGCTCATTTGGGCTTTTCACCCCTGCCTAAACCTTTGTGCCTGAGGCAGGCGCCCACATCTCTCTTATTAGAGGTGATGGGACATGCCAGCTTGGCCTGGCTGAAAAGCTGGGGTCTTTCTTTCCCTTCCAACCATGAGAGCACGGCTGTTCCCTGCCCTTAGTTGCCATCTCACCTAATTAGATGGGATCCTAAACTGCTTAGCAGTATTTCACTTTCCATCGCAGTACAAAGAGCCCAGGTTACTATAGGATTAGCAAGCATAACATTTAAGTGTTGTGTACACATGGAGAGGTTCAAATCCTGGTTTCTGCCAAATCCTGGTCGCAGAGGACCTGCTGGAACACAGGAAGTGCCAAAAGGAAAGGAATCTGGACCAGGGTGGAAGTGGCTGCGCACATGACACTGCACAAACGAAAACCAGCATGACCAGGAGGGAGCAGTGACTGGCACACAGCTCCAACAGAAGGAAATAAAAATGCTTTTAAACAATTCAAATACCATCTTCAGAATGTAATGACCTCGGTGACTAAGGAACAAATTACTGTAAACAAAGAAGAAAGCCTGCTGGCATGTCAGTGATACCACTTCAGATGTTTTAAAGTAGAAAGCAGTCTCCCACAAAAGTAGGGAAATAAGTGATCCAACCTTCGCTTTTTTCCCAAAGGTCGCATAACCAAAATCTGTTTTACATTTCCATAGATATTCCTTTTGCTATCACCTCTCTTAACTGAATTTCCACCACCGATTTTCTCTGTAACTGTTGGATTTCACTCCAGGGCAGGCTTACTAACTTAGGGCTTATACAGAGGTGAAAAAAAATCTGGTTTAGGAAAGAGCCAGCGTACTCCTCAATAAATTTTTATATCACACAGAAGGTGTGATGTATCCGTTTATTCTCATCACCTATCCTTACTACTTTCTTCCAGATGACTTTTACAAGACACCAGTAAACCGTGTCTCCTGCACTTGCCCACTGCTCCTGTCAAGCTATGAGCAGCTGCAGTAACTATACACAAACCCATTTTCATTAGTGCCTCGTGCAAGGATGCTCTGATGCTCCCTTGGCAGCTGTGTGCAGGATCTGGGGGGGCAACACAACAACCGTCCTTTGCCCAAAGCAGCGCCATCCCAGTGCCTTCCAGCCTGCACAAACCGGGAGCTCCAGTTTCTGTGCAAGTGCTCTGCACACACATTAACAATAGCGTGCTTTTACAAGCTTCTCTCCCTGGGAAAGGCAAATGCTATCTCTTTGGGGCTGGTAATGATCAACGCAACTGCATGTTTGCTGTGGAGCTAACACAAGCATCCAGAGAAAAATGTGTAACAATGTGCATTCAACAAGTTTTTCCGCTTTCCTGATACCCTAGAGCAAATGGCAGTTTGCCTACATTTACTGCTTCCCTTTCTCTTTTTCCCCTCAGCTGTAGCCTCCTTTGAGATTATTAAGACTAAGAGCAGTATAAATGCAGATCAGGGAGTTTCACAATTACCCTGTTCAGACCAAGCTCTCACTACTGTCTCAAGCTCAAAACACCAAGTGGAAAGAATTTACTCCTTTAAGAATCCATGCCAGCAATTCTCTTCCCTCCCCATCTCAGTGTTTTTTTCATTTTATTTTTCTTTCCTGCCTCCTATATCCACAACAACTTACAAACATACATGTGTCCCTGCATCTCACCCCTTCCATGCTCAAAAGCAAAAAGTAATTGGCTGCTGCCATGGTACTGCAGCTACACCTGGACATCAGAAGCTGTTTCCAGCTAGTGACTGAGTGTGCAGAGGGGTCTGAGCAATCTGAGTGATGGAGCATTTAGAAGGAGGCATGGAAGGGAAAGGCCTTGCAATGAAGGCCATGTTCTCGTGGCTGAGCTTCTCAACCACATTTCTAAAGAGTATCAGATCCAGGCTGCAACCTGCACTCCACCCATCCTGCCCCACCCCAGGAGCTTTTGCCCTACATAAAACAAGGGAGTTACAGGGCCACAAGCCAGGCGACGGGCATAACGCAACTTCAGTCACAGCCGTACCAGCCTGTATGCTTAAGTCTGCAGATATTCCTTTCTTCTGATGTGCATTTAAAGACTGTGCAAGTACACACACAACACCCCAGAGCATCTCCTCAGTGCTTCCCTTTGCTTGGATGGCAGGAAGAATGAGTCCCACTTCTTCCCACTCACTCCCATTAAATAGTGTCGAGTGTATGCATAATAACCAAATAACACCGTTAATAATACTACACGAACATGCTAAATGATCCCATTAAATATTAATTAGAGAAAATGGTTTCATGAGCCAAATAGGTCAGTGTGCTAGAATTCAGTCAAAGCACTAATCAGTTTGCACTCAAAGGGAGACTGTAAACTTTTTTTTTTAATTTTTTTTATTTTTATTTTTTTAGTAGAATGATATTCAAATGATTAGGCTAAAGTTGGAGCTCACATGGTGGGCTTGGCTCACACACTTCTGAGAAGTCTCAAGAAGATGAATTGGTTCTGTCAACTCTTCTAAACTCTGAAGATGACAAGAGGCAATGTGAGAGCTTGGGAGCTCCTGGGGATCAAGGAATTTCTACTGTAATTAATAATAAAAAGAGCCAGCAATGATAGGCCTATTTGAATCTAGTGTCTGCGATCATTCAATAAGCAATGAAAGAAATGATCTCAAGCTTCTCTTACCCACCATGGTGTACAGAGGTATTTTAAATCATTTTATATGCCCTGTAGCTAAAAAGAAAATGTCCCAGTAGGAATCTTAATCATCCTGCAGCTAATATAACTGAAAGGTGCCAGAATACAGCCCAAGAGATGCTGGCATGATTTATCCTGTTATGCCGGACAACGTGAACTCTCCTGGGAAACTCCCTATATCCCCAGCTCCTCAAATCCAAGAAGACCAGAATGCTGCAGTGCCCAGTGAAGCTATTATGTTTTTTCCCCAGAAAAATTTATCAAATGGTTCCTCTCTAGGCACAATTTGAGAGCAAACCTGCAAATCTTCCCCCAAGCACAGTGAAGCCCAGCATGAAACTGTTCAGCTCTTCAAGTATCCTGCAAGGACAGACCATGCAGCAAACACTTGAAATTGATCTTTGCTTCTTCCCAGAGAAATATATGGCAAAGACAGAAACTAGGCTAGGGAAACACTTGCCTCTGAAGGGGTTGAGGTAAAGCAGAAATGAAAATCACCGCAGCCACTTGCCAGAGAGGGCAACATGAGTTGCTTCATGAGCATTACCTGTGATAAGTCAATGCCTGACACCTAGTTTTTAAGCTGTCTTCTCCTGGGGGGCACAATACAGTGCTTTGTCATCCCTTCAGAAGCTGCCAGGGCTGGACTGAGAGAAAAAAAAAAAAAGAAAATAAAAAAGGAAAAAAAAAAAAAACAGGAAAGATGTGGAAACACAAATCTGAAGGAAATCAATTTCAGGTTGTGGCTGTGAGTCAGGTCAGCCAGCTACAGAGTAAAGGTAGGGCCTTTTCTTCTCTTTCTTTCTTTCCTTCAATGCCAGACTTTTTTAAGAGGCTCTCCTTGACTGATTTTCTTTTGTAATTAACAAGTGAAGAGGAAACACTTCTCTTTGCCTTAAAAAAAAAACAAAAAACAAACATGGCTGCCTTGGCAAGCCATTTCAGTTTCTAAGGATGGAAAAAGGTCTTGCTGTCTCTGCTTAAGCACAATGCTACTTTTAAACCTTGGTTAGTTTGGGAGGGAGGGGGGGAGGGAGCAAGTGTTTTGAAAGATTGAGGATTTTTGTATTCATATTCAACGGTAAACTACCAAAAAAAGCAGTGAGAGGGTCTCTAGCACACAGGCTGGGACAAAGCTATCACAACTCAGCTCACAAGCTCTGAAAGACTATCTTGATGCTCACTGTGTGCTAACCACAGCTGCTTTAAATAAAAAATAAATAAATAAAAAGATCTCTCGACATAGGCTCTCCAGCGCTTCTGTGCTAGGTGTCTGTTCAAACAGCCTGGCAGGTTGCTATTGCTCTCACGCAAAAGGGAAGGTGAGGAGGTGTATGTAAGTTCCCTGGCAGAGAGCAAACACATAGCCTGGAGTGCATGTAAGCTGGAAGACAATTCCCAGCCATCTTCACACCGAAGTTCCACAAGATTCTGCTTTCTAAGTGCAGAAGCATTTGCCAGCATCAAATATAGGGATTGGCAAGCTTGTGAGAAAGATTAAGGGCTGGCTGAGCGGCTGCGTGACCTTGCAGTTCCTTATTGAATGATGCTGCTCCAGAATCTGGACAAGCCTGCCAGTCAAATAGCATCTGCAGGATGACTACGCTGAAAGTGGCCTGGGAGCACTGACCAGGAGAGGAAAGACTCCATGGTATATGGGGTAGCAGCAGAGTTTCACCTCTCTTGTCACAGGCCCAAAGCATACAAACCCAGCAGCTTCACTTTGCAAATGATTCTCCTTCACTTTCCAGCAGTTCCTTCACTGCTAAGCAAGAGATGCCAACGCAAACCCTGCAGGATAAAGGGCTAGAATTTGTTGATTATGATAATGGAATCACAGAATCATCTAGGCTGGAAAAGACTTCCAGTACCAAGACCACCTATTAACCTCACCTACAAAGTCCCACCACTAAGTCATATTCCCTTAGTCCGCATAACCGTTAAATATCCCCAGGGATGAAGACTCTACCACTGGCCTGGGCAGCCCATCTCAATGCTTGTCCCCCTCTCTCAGAGGTTATCTCTCTGCAAAGAATTTTTCCTAATGCCCAATCTAGACTTCCCCTGGCATTACTTGAGGCTGTTACTTCACATCCTATCTTCTCAGCATATAAAGGGGCACTCCAAGAGGACAGACTCTTCAGCAGGGTCTGTTGTGATAGGACAAGGGGAAATGGCTTCAAACTAAAAGAGAGGAGATTTAGCTTGGATATAAGGAGATAAGGAGAAGTTTTTTTTTGACAATACAGGCTGTCAGGCACTGTCACAGATTGCCAGAGAGGTGGTGGATGCCCCATACCTGGAGACACCCCAGGTCAGGCTGGAGGGACTTTGAGCACCTGATGGAGCTGTAGGTGTTCCTATTCATCGTATGGGAGTGGGACTAGGCCTTTCAAGAGTCCCTTCCCTTCCACTCCAATGATTCTATGATTAACTCGTCACCTGAGAGAAGAGACCAGCACCCTCCTTGACGCAGCCCCCTGTCCAGCAGCTGTAGGTAGTGATGGGACCAGATGCACACCAGATGCAGTGAAATTCTGACCAAGACTCATAAGCCTTACCATAATGTACCAACAGAGCTGTACAGGCACCTTTCCACCAGCCACATTCCAAGGAGGGCTGCAGTTATCAGGCAGAAAGAGAATAGGGCCACTCATAGGCTACCAGCAAGCCCACGGAACCAGGGTCGAGCCCTGAGACCTCTACAACTGCAGTCCTGGGCCAGGTAGCAAGCCTACCACTGGCACAGGCCAAGGGCCTGCATGGATAAAGGCTGGCAGCTCAGCCAAATGCAGATAAAATTAAAACTGCATTCCTCCGGGATTGACTCACAAAAGCAGTGTATTCTTTACAGAGACTGTGCCTCCACTCCCTTCAGTTCACATCCCTTTGTGGGGCCAAAGCACTGGTGTTTGCCTGAGAGCAGCCTCCCTGCAGTGTCCTGCATGGCTTTGCTCTCACACAATTCAAAGGGCTTCACTTTGGATGGAAACACAGAGCACGGTGTTGAAACACCTTTTTGGGGAGAAACCTGCCCGAGCTGTGCTTATGCTTCGCTTCCTCATCATTTCATTTATTTTGCTGAAACGCTTTGCTGCATCACTGCATTGGTTTGGCTGACAACAGTGTGTTTCTGGTAATGAAATAGTGAAGTATTTACTAGCCCATTGCAAGTAAATATGACATTTGTAACAAGAGCAGGGACGCGTTCACTTGGTTTGCATCAGAGGCCCTGGTTTTGCACTGTAATGGAACAAGAACAGGGTCAAGAGTTCAGGGTTTGGTTCACAGCATATGTGTGGAGAGGAGTGAGAAAGGGAGCCCAGTGACTGCATTATAGACATTGGCACCTATCTGGGAAGTATTGGTACTTCCAAGTTCTCACTAGCTTAGGCTGACAAGTCTTTGCTGGTCTCACCCACCAAGAGACCTCCTGGAGCTGCCCTGATAGCACATGGCCCCCTCCACAGCGGCCACCAAGATAAGCAAGGAGGAATGAACAGCAACACAGTCTCTCCAGGTCAGGTCAGCTCAGGTCAGAGCTGAGGTGATGTGGAGAAATGTACATTGCCCAGCCTGTGCAAGAGAAGCCAATGGGCTGCCAAGCCATTGTCAGCTTCCAGCCATAAATTCACAAGAAGGTAAAATACAGTCTGTACTTTTCCACATAGCTCCCTATCTCTGGCCATAAATATATCAAGACAAAATAAAACTAGCATAGGCTGCTGCATCTTACTGGGTGGGGAAATAGGGAACAACCCTTGCTTAGGGCATAAGCATCCATTTCCACAACTGGGACATTCAGCTCAGCAACTCCAAGCCAAACTCAAATGCTGCAGGCAAAGCAGCTCTACTGCCTATCAAATAATAAACTGTCTTTATTATCTGTCTTCTAATCTGCATCAGACCAGTGGGAAATAATGCAACAAGGAGGCCAAGCACAGCCAAAGCACATGGTGAGATGCCAGCAACTCCCAGAGATGTGCTTAGGTCTGGTTCACAGCTCCAGAGCATTAATGGAAAATTTCCTTCTAGTTCAGAGTACTTTGGGAAAGCTGCATGTTAGCTGGTGAATGTTGTTTTCAGCATTTGCTACCATAACTCTGACAGCCAAACTTGACAGCTTTAACAATCTTACTTTATTTCTTATTCCCTCCAGTCCCTCTCCCAATACCTGTCCTTAAACAACATTTCTAAGGAGACAGAAGATAAACACGGAGTGATCTTTCCTTCTTTGTGACCCCTTCATAGGCAGCCATCAGGAAAATGGGTCTGTTCCCTTCCCCGAGGTTCCCTGTGATAATTATGATCTGTTCAACACTGTTCTTTGCTGACTTGATTGGCAAAGCTGCCCCTCCCTGAGTGGGTGTGTTGGTTTTATACTGCTTACCAAGCGAAAAAGAAACATTTGAAAAAGCTATCTCTCATCTAAAAACCCCATGTGTCCCCTTTCTGCTTTGGCCAATTAAACAAAGGTATCTGAAGAGGGAACTATGCATCTGACCACGTTAGTGTTTTGGTCAACCAAAGGAGTTAATTTAAGTCCTCTACAAACTATGGACACTTATGACAGCCATTTGTAGGGAGGGAGAAGGAGTTAACACTGGAACCTGGCCTTCCTCCCCTCTGAAAATCAAGCTGCGCAGCTCCCACTGCCCACATACAGGTGCGCCCCTGGTCTTGCTACAGCTCAAGAGAGTTGAGAGGATCCCAGGCTGCTAAGAAACATTGCAAGTAAAGCAAGAGCAAGGCGCTCTCTACCAAAGGAAAAAAAAATTGCTGTCTCTTTCTGTTCATTCTCTGCCTGCCCACTACAGCCAGAGTTCTTACAGTTCATTTCACTGGCAACAGCACAAAACCATGTTTGTGCTGATGTCAGATTGCTGGTGCTGTGAGCTGCACTGGGCAACTCCTTTGTTACAGTTACTCTAGCATAGGTTTCTCTTGCAACAAGACTCAA
Organism: Lagopus leucura; assembly: GCF_019238085.1. NCBI lineage: Eukaryota > Metazoa > Chordata > Aves > Galliformes > Phasianidae > Lagopus > Lagopus leucura. Next base: position 37,621,543 of record NW_024962264.1, on the reverse strand, counting down.
AGCAGGCACGTCCAAGCCGCGGCCAGCATACACCTGGCCCAGCCCGTCCTGGTCCTGCAGCTGCAGCTGCCCCTGCCCTACCATCAGGGCAGCAGCTCTGACCCACCAAGCGGCCTGGCCTGACCACAGGCATGCACCCCATTGCTCAGCACCAATCAAACCTCAGTGTGCTATTAACCCTATCTGGGCTGAAACTAGGGCATGGGGAGGATGCAGCGCAGGGCTGACTCAAGTTATGGCAAATAAGTTTATATGTTGAGATGCATTGGCTAAACACAGTGCTCTGAATAGCAAAGAGCACACAGTCGTGCTTTCCACTGCGATGAAGGAATCTGAGAAAATGTTTCAAGATTGTTGAAAAAATAATCAATTTTTTTGAATAGCTGAGACTTCAATTCCAGTTGACATAAATACACGATCTGCCAATTTTCAAATGGAAGGCACTGAGTTGCAATCAGATACTCAACTCAAAAATCTGACCATGTCTGTTTACCAGACTTGTACATAAGACTTGTCTTACCAGAGAAAAATACCCCTCACTTCATAATCACACTTATTCACGTTGCTGTCTGAAAAGCAGACATGTTGCCCAGTGTGCCATCATTGCACACATAGGAGAGACAGTGCTTACTGATTTCAGGATTACACACCACTGGGCACAAAGTGGTTTTCCACAGATCAAGCACTGCATGAAACTATCCACATAACGCTTAATACGAAAGTTGCAAAGTTAGTAATTTTCCAATCTGTTCTCCCCATGATGGCTGTTAGTAATTTTCATACTATTATTTGTACTTCGGGTTTTCTTGCCAATTTGGCAATGTCCCCAAGTATCCTGATTAATTTTCCCTTCAAGGACTACTGGCTCTGGGAAGTCCCTGGTTAAGGAAATGTATTAATTCTTCCAATACCTAATACAACGATAGCCCAGTTTGTTTAGAATTCGCCTTCAACATGCTATCCCTTTTGGCAGTACATACATTTGTAAACTGTTTTCAAGGAGGAAGCATGGGAAGACTAAAATTTCATCAAAAATCCATGACAAACATCCTGAGAGCTCACCAAGAATTGCAGTCACTTCCACCAAACCAGCCTGATATGTTAGTTCCACAAAAACAGGGCCAAATATCCCACTCATTTTACAGTTTTGTTGCTCTCTTTTTTAATGTTTTAATTAAAGAATATATATATATATATATGCGCTTATATAAATTAACTATATTATGTATTTTATATGCAGCTCAAGACTATTCCTCTTCACTCAGTGCAGTCCAAGCAAGCCAAAAGGTTGGACATCCACAGTCCAGAGCATGTCTGAAGAAGAGCTTAGTAGGAGCAAAAGGCACCAAGCTTTATCTTACTTTCCAAAAACAGCTCACTGGATACATTACATATGCATTTACCACATCATCAACTTCATTGTAGGTCTCTTGAAGAATCACAGTTTAATTGCAGAGATACAAAACAAATACATAATACTTTCAACCTCTTCCTTGTCTTCTTAAACTTTGGAGACATTGTCTCCTGTAACACGTCTGGAACACAGATGTGTTTGCTAGAACCTGGTAACAACACGAAAATAATAGGGGGAAATCTCATTTTTTCCCTAACAATACCTGAGCAAAATGCCACTGCATTATAAAGCACAGGAAGAAATTTAAATACAGATAGATTTACAGTCATAACTAGCAGTTTCTCTTCTATACACTCACATGCACATATTGTACACTTATATGGAGTACTTTTCCTAGCCAATAGTTGATAAATGCAACTGATTTCATGCCATAATTAGTTTATATACTGGCTCATCTGCCTTAAATACCCATGTAACTTTGGTACTGCTCACACTCTTTAATGTTCTTTCTTCAGTCTGCAGAAACGCGAGAAAAATGGTGCAATTTTAGTGACAGGAGACCATTGTGCAGAAGCAGAGCTGTTCACATTCACTTCTTTGCTTTTGCTTTTGAGGCCCTTCCCCAGCGACCTGCATACACACATGGAGAAACAGGCCATCTCACCAGCCACACTGAACACTTGTTCACTTCCAAAATTGACCACACAATGCAGATGGCATTGCTTTCAATTCTCAAAGGCAGCAGATACCTCCAAGTGCATGCCTCCAATGGCATCAGTGGGGTGCACGCAAGTTCAGAAAGACATGGGAAAGTAGAGAGACCTTGCATCGCATGACAACAGCAATGTCAAACAGCAGTCCTGGTGTTGAGTGACACTGGGAACAGTGTCCTGAACTGATACGTTACACTGGGTATGGAAGTGATGTGGGGGACACATTCTCCCACTCAGCAAACAGGAGTCATTGCAGCGCTGGGCTGCGGGATTAGTGCTTGGAAAACTTGAGTTGCTCCATCATAAGTTTCCTGTGCTCTTGAGCAAAGAAATCTAACTTCAGCCTCAGACATAATCAGGTGGCAAAAGCCCATGGAAATCACTTGAATAAATACCTTTTTGGCTCTACTCAGATCTGCTCTGTATATGCATGTCTCATTTCTATATAACCAAACTAATCTTGATGCTGAGTTGAGTTTGATTTTATCCAGGTCAATGACAACCCTACTGCCCCACAACCTTTTTTATCTTGCTGACATTTCAGTGTCTGAGGTAAGAAATAAGGTACAAGATATTACCCAAGACCTTCTTCCCCTACTCAAACACACTTCTAATTATTCATTTCATTAATTGATTGCATTAGGGAACTGCAACATCAAGCATATCACATTTAGGACACATCTGCATTCTCCCTTTTAATACCTCTTCATGATTTGCAATGCATTTCTCTCATTTAGAGGCAGAATAACATTTCCTAATGCAGACTGAATTTATTCAGAAGCACAGAAGTCAGTTGCCTTTACTACTGACAGATGCACTTCAATGTAATTAGTTTCATGACTATTAATGAAATAACTCATTTGAACTTTTGCCACTAAAATGTTAATGAGTAAGACCGGATAGTGGTTTTGTAATGGGATATAGATCTTTTTACCTCCACAGTTTGTTAGTTCAGATCTGGCCCACGTCCACTGTGACCAAAGGTCATTTACTACCTGAAGACTACTTGATAATCTGTATGGGATGAGTTGGTTGCATTAAGCCTTGCTTAGCGAGGAACAGCCTAACAATTTGCTTTCAGCAGACAAGCAAAATGGAGAAAGGTCACTGTAGCATGCTACTTTCATATAGCTGTGGTCAGAAAAATTCAGTCCTTAGGACTGTTTACCCAGAACCTTTCACCAGCAATGAACTCAATGAAAGCAGAAAAGAAATAATTTGAGCTGAAAAAGCTTGTGGATTTTTTGTGCAAGACACAATTAGCCTCTCTGACTCACAACTGCAGATTGTTGGCTTTCACCTCCTAGAGTGCTTCTAAAGAAAACTGGAAAATAAATAAATAGTAAGACCCACAAAAGATCAGCCAGTCACTCATTAGTTCAGACAAAACATTTCAGAGGTGAACAATGTTATTTCTGGTACGCTGTTCGCTGTTATGAGAGCAAAACCAAAAATTTACACAGGATGTCCAAAAGTGGCCAACAGATACTGTACGCACAGGTTTCAAAAAACTATGCTCTTCTGTTTGGGTTTCAACCCATAGATAAACACATCCCTGAATGAACAAACTGACCCTGATGGCAGAATAGTGCAAACCTTAAGAATTGCCACTACAGACTTGCAACAAAATCATTTGCTCAAGGACATACAGAACTGGGCCCCTAGGTAGGGTAGGCACAACAAAATAACTCAAACAGAATTGAGCAATGCACTCAAGCTGGCATCTCTCCTCTTAGGAGTGTACAGGAGCTCAATCCAGGTTACTCACCTCACTAACAGGATGATACTTCCAGTACTGTATTCCCTTGCACTGTCAACTCAGCGCTGCCTCTGTATTGACTCAAAGCATGGCCATATAATGAAGCAATTTGGGAATATTGTTGTTTTGCTAATTGTAAACTAACTGCATTACCTTAGCTTTCATTCCCTTAGTTTTCTCCCTTCTGTCTTTAGGCTCCTAAGAATGTACTTCTACCTGGACTAGAATATTTCCTGAAAGAGATCACTGGTGAGAGACCACACAAATACTCACCGCTCATCTTGGCTACAGAAAATGAAATGAAAACTGCTTCAAGCCTGTGTGGATTGGACACTCTGACAAGAGCACTCTTTCAAATGTGATATGGGCCACGGTATTTGAATGCTCATTTGTGCAGATGCAGGAAAATTGAAATGGTTTTAAGGTTTTACAGAGCTGTTATTCCAAGAAATTTTCTACATAATGATCAAGACTCAGGTTTCAGTTTTGCACTTTCTTTTTCCTTGTGTTTTTGTTTTTGTTTTTTTGTTTTTGTTTTTGGTTTTTTTTTTTGAAAGTCATAGAATCGTAGAATCTCCAAGGTTGGAAAAGACCTCCAAGATCATCCAGTCCAACCATCCACCTACCACCACGTTTCCCCACTAAACCATGTCCCTTAGTACCACATCTACACTTTTCTTGAAAACCTTTGGGAACAGTACACCTCATATTAAGATAGCTCATTCTTTTCTTGGAAGGTAAAATCAGTTCTGAACTAACCAGGCAGCCGTCATATATTTACATACGCATACGTGTATGTCTGTGATTAGGCTTTCCTTAGCAATAAGCTAATTAGCAACACATCAAAGTCCAAAAAGATTTTATTGAGCAGCACTGTCTTAGACTTCACAGGGGGAAGGGACTGGGGACTGTACATGCCTGAAGTTTTCAGAAGCCAGCATTCCTGTCAGGTACCTTTTACAAACCAGATTTTTATAAGGTTTATTTATTAGTAGGAACCCTTTGGGGAGGCATCATAACCACTAGTCATCTTCAAAACCTCAGATAGCAGTAAGGTTAGTGCCTCACCCCACGTTCCTTTCAAAGGCAGACATTCATACTACATCCTGCAGCCTTAACTCCAGCTCCTTCTCCATTCATAAGCAGTCTTTTTCTTCCAATTCCAGATTTCCTACAAACATGTCCAACAGAGCACGAGTCTTTCAAAGAAGACCCAAAGAAACAACTTATTCATTCATTACGAATCCTCCAAACTCCACATCAGTGCAAAGAACTGTGGATTTCCCTGTTATGCTCCTGATCCACTGACTGTAGGGGAGCTTGGCACAGGCCCAATGCTTTCACCAGACCACAGCAGCCACATCCTCATGTGTTACCCTGCCACCAAGTGCTATATCACATCAGCTGGCTGGTACTTTTAGCCAGGAAGCCACACTGCCAGCCAGTGCTGCCATTTTAAGCACAAACACATTCATATGGTTTGTTTATCAACTCTAATACTTAATCCAAACAGACTGCATGCATATTGATATTAGCAAGCAAGGGTGACAGAATGATTACCTCAATGGAGCAAAACTCTGTCTTCACGCAGACAGTCAAGAAGAAAAAGTGTTCTTTTAATAGCACTGCTGAAATACTGCGCTTTGATTCTCTGGAAATGGGGCATTTTGTTCTGTACTCATATTTTTCTTTAACAACAAGCTATGGCACTATCTTCCTATTGACAGATTTTGTTGCTGTTTGCAGCAATAGTTCCTTTATTTTTAGTATTTGGGCTTCTTCTGAAGTGGGATCTTCTGCACTTCACAGTGACGTTCCTGAAATAACTTTGAAGAAGAAATAATGAGCCTCCCGTTACTTTACAGGTTCTCTAATACAACGTAAGCAGCTTTACAAGGCTTAGCTAGTCTCTGCTGACCTAACTGCACATTTCACTCCTACAATAAACTAAAATAAACAGCCTGCTTCCAAAACAATAGACCAATTAACAGCGATTTGGTGGTTTTCTTGTTACAAAATAAATCCCAATCTTTCAAAAAGTCAAAATCAGACTTATCAAACAACAGTGGATTAGATCACTATAAACCTCTCATGTTAAAAATGACAGACTTCATCTTAAGAAGCAAAACCAGTACTGTGGTAAGATTATTGTGTGTTCTTTTGTTTTGTTTCTGTTTATTTTTTAATTCCCAATATTTTGAGGTGTTTTGCTTTTTTTTTTTTTTCCCTTGGCCTCTGACTCACTATATCAAGAGCAGTCCCCATGTTCAAATCCCCTTTGGCTGCAGTGTCTGACCGCTCCCCGATCAGCCTGCTGGTGCTTTTACAGGATCTATCTGTCACTGAGTCCCCGCGTCCCTGCAAAGAGCAGGAGGTCACTGGCTGCTGCTCAGAGCACCCGCAGAGCTGGCTCTGAGCTCAGCCTGGCCCTGGCAAAGACAGGCACATGAGAGGCAGACTCCAGTTGCCGACCTGCTGGGTCTGCTCCAGGAGAGTCAATAACTGGCTTTTTATTAACAGACTCATTTAGTGGATGGAAGCTCATGGAATTTACTGTCTGGACCATCAACGTCTATTGCATGTCTATTGTGTAAAAAGGAAAGAGGCAAGGATTTCACCGCTCTACACTGAGTATGTACTGATATTGGGAAGTACCATGAGGAGAGGGAGTATAATTGGAAAAGAAAAACAATGATTTCAAACTCAGCTCACCACTCCTGTGATGGCAGATGCCTTTAAATAGTTACCATCAATGTTCTGAACTAGTGCCTTGTTAGGAAAATAAATAAATAAAAACAGAATGAAAGCTAGGCAACACTCAATTCAGCTCAATCTATCAGGCAGAAAATTGCATATTGATAAAACTTCCTTCACAGGAGTTTAATGCTTTTCTTTTCAAGGCTCTAGTTCTACTTTAGCTAAGCATTTGCTTTGTGAAACCCCAGTGGCAATTCTATAGAGCATTACAAACGTATTACCATTTAGCTTTATGAAAAACAATAGTTTGCTATCCACAGCCCAAGCACAACGCCTTGAGTATTTTTCAGTTTCTCATTTTTGGATCTTTACCTCCTGGCTGATTCATTCAAGCAAGGTATAGGTGAATGAGCACAATGATCCAACAGGAAATGCAAGGCAAAGGTACCCATAGGCACTACTACATGCACCGTGTGTAACAAAACTATGTAGGTAAGAGATTAAGCAAACACTTGAGCTGATCTCACGAACCAGTGACTAAGAGCAAAGGAAGAGACACAGCTCATTCCAAGCAGCTATTTATGTGGTGACGAGCCTTATCTCCCTGAGTGCCACCATAAGCACTGATAGCACATGAAAAACTATGCATGGGAGGTGGATTAATAGATTTTTTTTTTTACCTTGTTTCACATGCACAAAAAAAGATATATAGAAACTCACTATGACAGGAACTGACAGGAAGCGCAGCTGAAAAGGGCAAAACCTTCCAAAGTGCCAAAATGTTCTCTACTGCTGTGTGCCCGTTCCACATGTTTACTAAACCATGTGATATTCTGACCACCTTAATATAAACACAGTCAGGACTGCCATGCACTCTTCATGCACAAACAGGGACCACAAATGTAGGCTGTACCTGCCCATTTTCTCTACTAGGCACTTCCCTAAAGATTAAAAACATGAAGAATAGCTGGGCTTACTTCCTTCATGGCTATAAAAATCAAAGTTTTCAGAGGCTAAGCAACACAAGACAAATCAAAAAACAGCTGACTACCCAAAATATTTGACTGGTGGACATCCTCAGCCCTTGGGAAGAAATAAGAAAAAAAGAAGGAAGCCTGATGGCTACAACAAAAAGCATTGCATAAGGCCTTAACTATGGTCCCAGAAAAAGGAAAACCAAAGGTTCAGGCAACCTGTAACCCAGAACATATGTCCCACATCTTCCATGTATCCTTCTGAAGATAAGACACCTGACAAGACAAACGAAAGAAAATGCTGCGCAAACAACTCACCATGCAATTCTGAGGTGAAATTTTAATTGCACAGAAATAAAGGCCTTCAGCTTTATCATTACAAAAGCAGTTTTACCTTTCTCCTCTTGCATGCTTGAATTTCTCTTGATTGCGCAAGTGAATACATCACTTGATTGTGCAAGTTCTGGCAAGGTGACATTTATTCAGCAAATATATATGAAAGACTGAATTTCTAAAGTTACATGTATAAATGCAATCATATGCTTTCCTGCCATTATTCCAGGCTGTCACTTAAATACCATCCCTCCAATACAACTATGTATGAAAGATGAGCTCTCCAGTGAGCACATAGATTTGAAAGGCACCCTTTTCTATAGCTGGATATATTACATATCCAATTTCATATTTCAACTGGATGTTCATAAAAGCCTCTGATGAAAATGTATGGGGCAGAAGCAAAATGGCATTTCACACAGGAACATCTAAGTCCTAGCACTGTATCTTCACAGAATCACAGTGATCATCGAGTCCAACCCGTCCCACTGAAGCACATACCCTGTAATAGGTCACACAAGTTGACATCCAGATAGGTCTTGAATATCTTCATAGAGGGAGACTCCACAACCTCTCTGGGAAATCTTTTCCAGTGCTCTGTCATCCTTATTGTAAAGAAGTTCTTCTGCATGTTAGTATGGAACTTCCCATATTCAAGTTCTAGGACACTAAGACAAATGACAAGTTTGCTTTAACAAAAGCAAGTGTAGAGTCTTGCATCTGGGGAGGAATAATTCCATGCACCAGTACAGGTTGGGGGATGACCTGCTGGAGGGGAGCTCTGCGGAAAGGGACCTGGGTGTCCTGGTGGACGACAGGTTGGCCATGAGCCAGCAGTGTGCCCTTGTGGCCAAAAAGGCCAATGGCTTACTGGGGTGAATTAAAAAGAGCGTGGCCAGCAGGTCAAAGGAGGTGATCCTCCCCCTCTACTCTGCCCTGGTAAGACCTCATCTGGAGTACTGCGTCCAGTTCTGGGCTCCCCAGTACAAAAAAGACAGGGATCTCTTGGAAAGAGTCCAGCGGAGGGCCACGAAGATGGTGAAGGGCCTGGAGCATCTCCCCTATGAGGAAAGGCTGAGTGAACTGGGTCTGTTCAGCCTTGAGAAAAGGAGACTGAGAGGGGACCTGATCCAGGTCTATAAATATCTAAGGTGAGGGGGGCAGAATGGCGAGGCCGGAATCTTTTCAGTGGTGAGTGGAGACAGGACAAGGGGAAACGGCTGGAAACTGCAGCATAGGAAGTACTGCACAAACATGCGCAAGAACTTCTTTACGGTGAGGTGACGGAGCACTGGAACAGGCTGCCCAGGGAGGTGGTGGAGTCTCCTTCTCTGGAGATGTTCAAGACCTGCCTGGATGCCTACCTGTGCGACCTACTGTAGGGAACCTGCTTTGGCAGGGGGGTTGGACTCGATGATCTCTGGAGGTCCCTTCCAACCCCTACAATTCTGTGATTCTGTGATTCTGTGACACTACTCCTTGTTCCATTGCTACATACCACCAAAACAAGAGCGTGGCCTCACCCATTTGCTTCCCACCTCCCTTAAGATACTTATAAGCATTAATCAGGCCCCCTCTCAGTCTTCTTTTCCCCAAGCTGAACAGACTTAGGTCACTCAGCCTTTCCTCATATGGGACATACTCCAGGCCCTTCATCATCTTTGTGGCAAGCACATACCTTAACAATATCGAGAACCATCTTGCAGACGAGTAAATGAATCATTAGTCAAAGAAAAAGGAAAAGAAACAACAGAAATATTAAGTTATAACATGGTATTTTCCATCCTTTCTCTTTCAGTGGCTTACAGAGCATTCTGGTAGCAATTCCCCTACTGTATTATTTAATTTCTTTCTCCATATAGATTGTCATTCAGAAGCCATTAAGCAGAGAAAACATTAAGAAGACATAAACGAATGATGACTGAATGACAATTCATTTATGTCTCCATCCATACATTGCAGCTATGTATGCTGGATAATCCAGATTGTTCATCCAGGAAGTATTATGAAAACCCATCGCTTTTATTTGCTAATATACCGAGAGACTTAGAGAACAACTGCCTTGCTCTAAGTCAACACTACACACTTCTGGAAAGCTCCTAAGCTTTTTGGGGCAATTCTGGAAATTTCCTGGCTTGTTTTTTTTTTGCGCATGCACTCACAAGTTCTACTCTCAACTGCCTCAGATCTAATGCATCTCTGAGGCCAAATTAAAGTATGATACAATTCTGAGATCTTCACCAGCAACAAAATTTACCATTGGCATCTCTAGAGTTGTTTCTCAGTACTTAAGCGTGCCTCTCCTTTTCAGTAAATAGAAAGGATGTACCCAGCAGTTGCCAGAAGAAAGTTGAGACTGATGTTTGGCTGCTGCTCTGCTTTGGTTACTGCTATTAATTATGCACAAATTCCTTCAATTTTCAAGGCTTTATGGATGTCTCAATTCCCTAGTTTCACTCTGCTGCCCCTTATTAATGTTTCAAAGACTTGCCTGCCTCAGGTGGTCTTTTCCTCTGTTTTGAGCTATGCTGTTACTAATGCAACACCTACAGTCCCTGTGGATCCTGCTCCAGGGATATCTGCAAGGAGGACAGAGCCAAGCCCATAGCATCCTACAGGTGCAGTCTTTCTGAAAGTGTTCTTGCATAATGTAGGTCTGAATTCAGCCCTTGGTATTTTTAGATAGCAAAATGAGCTGAAACACCTTTCATTACAGAAGATGAATTGCCTGAATCAGTTCCCATCAGGTGTGCATGAGGGCATCACATAAAGTTGATCAACACCACTCATACAACCACTCATCTACCATACAATTAAGGGGAAAATCCCCAAACGGCTCAGCCTACAGATTTGCACAGGAAATGCAATGGAAGTACAGCAACATGTTTCTTCTCTAATTATTTCCTGTTTACGCAAAACCCAGCATTGAAGGGATCCAATCACAGTAATCACCACAGTAGCTAAGCACTGCACAGGTTAATTAAATTTTGCAAAGAGAGGTGCACCATGCCTCAAAGGCCGCCCTCCTTCAAATTCCCCCTGTTCTTGGCTGAAAGAAAGACGTTCCAATACACAATCCCATTCACAACTCACTATTAAGTATGCTTAGGTTTAGCAGTATTTACACTTGAGAAGAGTTACAAAGAGAGAGCTAAAAAGATGACCCAGAATACTGCAAATTCCTTCTAGTCTTGCAGAAGATGGCAGTCTCAAGTCCCTTGCTCCTGAACTAATTTACCTACCTTTTGAGATGCTGACTGGAGGGGTTGGTGTTTTCCCACCACCACCTCAGGCTCATCCTCCAGAATTCCCACTTATTTCCCAGCTACTTATATTGCCTAAACAACATTGGCTTGAACTAACTGTAATAAACAAACATGCAATAGTTCTAGCAACAACTAAAAGGTACAGAACTAGCTGATCCATTCATTTTTATAACACAACTTCCTAACTTGTATCCTATGAAAAAAGGCAACTGGTTCTAAATACATCACAAACCTGTGCTTCTTCTCTCCCCACGCAGGCAGTTCTGCAGGTGTAGGACTAGGGGAAAAGATAACCAGTGCCCATATGCAAGAGTTTACAGCAAGAGTTGTCCACCATTCTGCTGAACAGTATTATCTTAATTCTGTAGTGGGCACTCTAATCTGTGCCTGATCACCTGTTATCGCTGAAGGATAGCTTGTGTAAACTTGGATGTATGATTTTATCATCTGTTAAAAGGCTTCCACTTAAAGTCAGAGTTATGTCTGCTTCTACAGCTGACTATCATGCAAAACCCCATGAAAGACATCCAGATTTCCGCACACCATGTGCTGAAGTTTCTAAGCTCTTAGGGATTGGCTGATTTTACCCTCTGTCTGTAGAAAAACCTTTGCCTTGAGAAAGACTGCTGCATCTATATTTGCTCTGCTATGCTATGTACAGTTAAAGCAGATATTATGGTTGCATCTATGGAGAGCAAAAGAAAGGGAGAAGCACTAAATAAAGACAAAAAGCCTTGATGTAAAATGATGAGTTCACAACTGAAGAGTAATTGCATCAGAGATTAGCAGTTAGTAGAGACAGCATGACTGGAATAACCTAAAAGACAATTGTGAATTTGGAGAGCATTTTTCCCCAAGGTGAGAACATTTCACATATTATTAAAAGCTGAAATGGTCCTGTGCTTTTTGCTTCTGGAAGTCTATACTTCATGCTTCACTTCCTACCTACCTGGCTTAGAACCTGGTCCTGATTCATCAGTCCTCTCCCCACAAAGCACTAGACACATTACAGAAGTGTTTATCAGTTTTGTTTAAAAACGAAGCATCAAAAGACTTTTTCAGCTGAACAAATGAAAACCTGAAAAAGGCAAAGAGCAAACAGTGAATGTCACAGAGATGCAACAGTAACAACGGGAATGAAATAGGTTCAGCCAGATGAGTTTTGTCACGCACATCTTAGCCGCGAGCTTTAAGCAGTAAAAAACACTGTAGCCCAATGTGAACTAATAAACCAGGAGGAGTTTGGAGGCATACTGAATTATTCTTCATTAGCAGAGAAATAAAAAGGTGCTAATACCTGCAGAAGAATAGGTCTTGTACAACTTCTGTAAAAACTACACAGATCTGATGGAAAGTATCCCAAGTGGTGCTTCCACTTGGTGCACAAGTATTTGTCACGTCCAGGGAGCAGTCAATGGAGAAAATCTGTCAGATGCAATTAACTGCAAAATGACTGCAATACATCAGCACCTCTTTGTGTAAATATTTGCTTGATTTCAAAGACTAAAAGATATTTACTCATAAATCAGTTAAATATATAAATCCCAGGATTTGTACACATTACTTCAAGTTATTAGAGAACAAAAGCTGATCCAAGGAAGGCTAGCAGGCACTTAATGTGGAATCAGAGACAGAAAAGCCTGACAAAATATATAGAAAAATCATAGGAGGATTACATCCATAAGAGAATCAAATCTAGGTATGCATTTGAATCCCTTTTGTAAAATCAGCACCCTGTTATATGGCTCATGGTACAGAAGATAATTTGTCCTATGGCATTAGGGGAAGCTTTGCCTCAACCAAGTGTGGAAGGGCTGGGTTTGCTAGCTCAAACACTAGGTCAGAAACATGGCAGCCACAGGTGCAGACATAAAAGCTCCTTTTGCACATGTTTCTGATGTCAATCATAAAAGGTATAACTTGTAAGAGATGAACTGTCATCTGGAAGATGCTCTCTGATAGCTTAGCTACAGTGATACAGCAGCAATTCTCAGTAAGCCAGGAAATCATGAATAATTTTAACTTTAAAGCTGATATGCTGCCTCTATTTTTTAAATAAAGCAGGTGTGTATGTAATGCGCATTTACTTTAAAATCTGACTTACAAGATCAAAATGTCCATATCCTGGAGTACCACTAAATCCAAACTAGATTCATTTTTAATCACTGCAAATCAGGATGGAAACTGTCAGCTACTAGAGGGCAGATTAAATTTTAATATAGTTCAGAAACTCTGGAACTTACAATTGAATTGCTGGAGAAGCATTCTTATGCCAAAAGAAGTTCAAATGAAACAGAAAAAAGCAGCGGCTGATACTTATTCTTGTGCTGTAACCAGCAGGATGTTTCTCCCTGGGAACCTGAAGTGGGCTGGAAGCACCCAGAGCTGAGTTTCATCTCGGTGAACAGGGCTCTATGGTCTGTTGGACAGCTTCTTACACCTCCTTGGCTAGCACACTGTTTTATGCCTCATTTGAGTCAGTCCAAATCTGCTCCCTTCTCTCTACACCTCTGCTGGCCAGATGCAGTCACTCTTTCCAAAGTCAGCTGCTGATGCTTCTACGACTATGTCAGTCTATCTTGTGAAGATGGTTTTGAATTTTAGACCAAATACAGTGCTGAAGTCTACACTGGTTAGCAGAAAGAAATTCATCCAAGGATATGAAAAAAAAAAGAACTCTTTCAATGAGCTACCAAGTCTGAAGCTTTAAAAAGCATCAACAGACTACATAGGCCAGTAAATAGTAGTGGATTAAACATGAACGCTAGAGGTCTATTAAAGTCATTAAAATTAACTTGTTAGCCTTAATAACAAGTAACTGCATTAAGATGTCTCAACACACTTGTAAAATAAACAGCTGGAAAATCCGGCCTAAGAGAGAAGTAATATATGGATGCTTTCCCATCTCTGCCCACAGCCCCAAGCATCTTCAGGAGGTACCAATCGCTTCCTTGTATCTTAAATGAAAAGCTGGATGGCCTGACTTGGGCAAGGGAATGGATATGGAGTTCTGGTTCCCATTTTCACTCCTAAAATCTGCATTGAAGCAGCCATTCATGCCCCAAACTTACTGCGTAGCTGAACAAGAGAACATCAAAACACTGCCGCTGCCTGGGGTGGAGGAGAGATAGAAGAGAGCAGTGCCATTGCTCACCCTGTTGTGGGACACAGCACTATGCTGAAAACAAAGCCCATATTACCCATTCAGAGTACATAACACCACTGACTGATAAAGATGAGATGTCTTTTCTAAAGCTCTCATATTATTGTCTGTTCCAGGGCTGGTTTCTGTTTGGTTGGGTAAAATGAATATAAATTTATCATTTACAAATAGGTGGTGCCAGATTTTCTTTGCCAGTAAATATACCACAAGAACAGAGGAAGCTGAAGCAGAGAAGGACTAATTTAATGGAGGACATGCTTTGGTCATCATTTTGTCCTCACTGAATGGGCTCACAGTGCCAGGCACTGCTTTTGAGAATCATTAAGAGTAAGTGGAAAGAGTATGTATACCCTCCTTGTACTGTTTACAAATATATTTGGTACAGTGCATATTCAGAATCAATGACAAAAATGTAAATCCAAAACGGAGCAAAGTTGGTCCCAGGTACTTAGTATTGTCACTGAAATGCCTGGAGGGCTTTCAGTTTGAGAAGGCAACAGAAATGTTTCTGTAGCAGCAATGTAACAGAAGAAAACACCAGAGAAGCTGTGCATTTCATGCCCTCCGGCACTTGCAGAAATTCCAAATCAAAAACGCCAAGACTTTCAAGTCTTGTATTTCTGTTTGCAAATGCCAGATGTCCCTGGTTTGACTAAACCTGCAATACCCACATCTGCAATAAGCAGTACCATAAATACAGGTTAGCATAATAAAAAAGAACTGGTGTGCAGAGGTCATAACTTCAACATAGACAGAATTTCAAAGGCATCTTCAGTGCTGAATTACACTTGGTGATGTTGGGGAATGCTGGCTGCCCACTCTTGCTGTGACACAAACTGATGAGCAGGAAAAGGCAAATGGGAAGAGCGTGCTTCATTTACAGCAATGCTGCTGTAAGGTTATCCTTCCTGTGTGGTACAAGCTCCTGGGAATGGGTATGTAATGCTCTTTGATCCATGAGGAAAGAAGCTGTCTGCTAACTAGCTTCCCGGTAATTGACCATGCAATGTCATTCCTTGCATGAGGACTGCTGGTAAAACACTGTACATCATCTGACCAAAAAAAAAAAAAAAAAAGAATGGTGACTTGGGTGACTTGATCAGAAGACACTGAGAAGACAAGACAGACAAAACCAGCTGGGATACCCACAGACATGATTTAGGAGCCTTGACTCTTAAATTGAAAAGAATTGAAGTTGTAATTGTCTTTGCGTATCAAGCTGGATCCTCAAAGATTTTAAGGAGTGTTGCTTAAGACTAGTATTGATGGCATTTGGGCACATAAACAGGAAACGAGCTGTACTTCCAGATGCACCTAAGCATTCTACATTAAGAGCAGTCATCCTCTCAAGTGGCAAGAGATTCACTCACTCAGTGGCTCTGAGTAGAAGATCAAAGTGGGAAAACAAGCAAGGCTGAAAGGGAGCAGATCACCCAGGGAGAGGAGCTGGGTAAACCTAATCTGGAAGCATCGTGACAATCTTTGATTCGCTATGCAGAGATGGCAGAAGCAGACCAGCAGGGCTCCAGCAGTCCTAAAGCTCCTCCATGCTCTTAAGCCATGCCCAGCTCCTGTGATGCACAGCTTGGAAGCACTTTCACATGAGGACAGCATTGCAGCAAGTGAGAGAGCACAGCAGTCTCTACTGTGGAGTGCCTTCATCCCCTTTACTTGATTGCTGTTGCTCACTTGTATGTTAGCAGTATTAACATTTGTCTTGAAATGTAGACATTTTTCACCACAATCACAGGCAAACACACATACTCTGATCATAGAGTATCCAAGGCACAGCCCTGGGAGCAGAGATAAAAATCAACACAACAGGAAATACAAGGGAAAAAGGCAGCACCAGCATGAGTCAGCAAATGTGGGCAGCCTTGCTGGAAGCAATGCAGGCAAAATGAGATGGGAAGCCGTATCAACCCAGTGACACTCCATCCCTGTACAAAGGCCCCCACTTGCAAGGGGGACAATGCATTTTCATGTAGCTTTGGGGAACGTTTTGCTGCGGATTTCTTCCATTTCTCTGTTTATGTAGAAAAAATAAATCTATACCACGTTTAGAGATGGAAGGGTGATGGTAGAGATCCAGTCACTTGTCACCACAAATACCACGTGGTCTCAGAATTAGCCCATTTGCATTGTAGGCCAGAAAACGCTCCACTGAACCTGTTTACAAATTAGCCTGTGTCCTGGCTCATCCTCCCACAAGCTCTGCAAACTAAGTCACTGACCTTCTGCCTTTGGCCAGGGAATCACACATGGCTGCACCACACTTGCTGGCTGCGACTACAGAAAGTGGTGAGTAGGACAAGGCACCAAGGGACAGAGCTGGGAAGTCTTGCAAAACTCACTGGGCTTCAAGCTACAAGCAAACTTATTGCCAGTTGCCTATTTTTCTGATATGGCACACAAAAGCCATCACTAGCCAGCGTCTCTAAGAAACAGGACCTTGATCCACCGCATAACCCCATCTGCCACATACGTACTTCCCTCATGTGTTGTCCCTCCTCTCCACTGCAGTCCAGCAGGAAGCCCATGGAATGGCAGCCGAGCTCAACTTCGCAGCGCTCACATCACCATCTGAACAAAGCTATGTCTAACATCACCACCATCCCATGTAATCCCACAGACTGGGATGAATCCCAAACATCAGTTTTCACAGTGAGGGTCTTTGAAAGCCTCCAGTTCTCCAAAAGGGCGTGTTACCCCTCTTAGAGCAAGACATACAAGGAATCACTGACATCCCTGGGTTTGCTCAGTGCACAACAGAGGACGCTGAGGGGAGGCCTCATGGCGGCTGCAGCTCCTCACAGTGAGCTCTGCTCTCTGGGAACAGTGACGGGCTTGAGGGAATGGCACAGAGCTGTGTCAGGGTAGGGTCAGGTGGGGGTTAGGGGAAGGTTCTGCACCAATGGACGTGGAACACTCTGTCTAGGGCAGTGGGCACGGCCCTGAGCTACGAGAGTTCAAGGAGCCTTTGGACAATGCTAGCAGACATAGGGTTTGGATGTTGGGCCTGTGTGGAGCCAAGGGTTGGAGTCATTCACATCTTACAGCTTTTACGCACGCTCGGGCAGCCAGAAGACTGCTCAAAGTATGTGAGCCACAAGCCACATGTGTGCTTCCTTGGGCACTAAGTGCCAACAGGCATGTCATCTCCATCTCCTGTTGGCTTGCTTTTAGGAAAGTCACACAGACAGCCTCCAGAAAAGCAGTCAGTTTACTGCCTTCATCAGGCCTTTCTGAGGCTCCACAGGAGGTCATGGCACCAGGCAACGCCATGTCAAGTGGCCCTGGCCATCTGACTGCAGCTGTGGTTGCATGCTCCAGATACAGCAAACACAAGCAAGCCAACCCACTCTGACATCTCCCCCATGAGCAAGGAGCAACAGGGATGCTGCTGTGTTGCCCCACAAGCTGGCTGACATTCAAGGGGCAGGGTCAAGAAAAACACATGCCGGTACGAAGCTTACACCTGATGTGCTTCAGCCTACTGTATGTATCAAGGGCGGCTGTCAAAATTGCTGGAAATCAAAATCTTTCTTTCTTTTAATGTCATATAGGAGCTGAGAAGAGACCTCATGTGAAAGTCAATGAAGTAGTCAAGCTAGCCTGGTGAGATTTTCAGGCACAGTGGCTTCGAGTAGCTCTCAGAGCAGCCCCAGTAGCGGTGCAGAACCACTACTTGCGAGGCAGCTGCTACCATTAGATATGTTACCTAGCTTTCTGTCATTAAAGCATAAAACTCACCTAGCACATGACTGTAAATATTCTGTCTAGACCTTAGTGAAAGGCAAAAGGATACTAGAAAACAGTATCTCTGCACAGTAATACAATGAATACAAGTGTCTCTATTTTTGCAACACCTGAGCTTCTTGAAATTCCACCACAACTCATTCTTGAAAATTCAAGCAAGGAAAATTGACTAAAGATGTCTGAAGCCTAATTCATGTCCCCTTTAAGCAGATGCAACATGATCTAATTTAATGGAACTGGACCTACTCTTTGCCAGCAATAAATTTGAATTGTAACTTATAAGGTCATCAGGAGACAACCAGTCAAGACAAAAGCCTGCAGAAAATTGTAAAACGAAAGCATAGCAAAATACTTGTGGTCTGTCAAGAGGCTCCCTCAATCACATATACCATTTAAATTGATGTAGTTCAAAACTGCTCACCTTACTCATAAAAGTTCAGAGATGCAAGGACCACCCTCAGGATCTTACATGCCTTGCAGGTCTAACCTGGAGCCACTGGCCTTCCACCAGGGAATATGCTTCACGATGTCAAAGCTGCTGAAAATTCGCGGGGACTGCTAAGGCAAGAAGAGAATTTGGAAAACCTAAGGTTGAAATCTATGCTCTCAGCTTTAATGTTGATACACAACAGATATTTTCTTAATCTAGTCCATTTTTCTTTTCAATCAGGGCATACTACTAGAAAAAACAGAGGGGAGAGCACTGCTCACTCACCAGTGTTAGACCTTATAATTATTATTTCTGCCTTGATTGCCTATTTTATCAGCCTGGTGTGCATCTTTCCTATATGTAGACACAATCTCCTTTCTCTTAGTATTCTTCTTGCATCTTTTCCAACTATTCCACTTACAGTAATGACCACTTCAAAATATGCGCGTTATCACAAACATTTTACATACCAGAAGCTACATTACATTTACCTAACACATACAATTTTAGAAACTTTCTCTCTCGTGTTGAAGTCAGCAGAAAATTTATTACAGATTTTACCCAGGATTTTCCCAGCTAGTTGCAGCAATGTGCTTTTTAGCACATGAGGTATGACACAGGCTGAGCAAAGCTACAAACCAGCAGTCTTCTTTTGTTATTGCTCTATTCCAGAAATCAAGGACCATGCAACTACATCTGAAGGCAACATACAAGGGTCGTGCCTTGAACAAGGGCATCTCGTGTGGTATTGGACCCACAGAAATGCAGTATCATGAAGGCAGTATGATTGGCATGAATTGCCAATCCAAGTAAGATTTAAAAATAATGGATTTAACTCTAAAGTGTTTACAGAGTTCTGAAACAACAAATAATGACGTAAAAAAACAAACTTATGCTCTGTGCCCACAGAGCCATTGCAAAACAGAAGGTCGCTACAGGACTGTTCCGGTGTGAGTGGTACCAAAAATAGTTCTTTCTTCATCAGGCATAAGATCAAAAAACAGTATTTAAGCACACAGGAGTGACCAAGTGAGGTGAAAAGCTGAACAAGGTCAGTATCTTGTTTCAGATAGCATCCAACAGCAGTCTTTTATGCAAAAATGTAAGGGGGCAGTGCGCTCAGAAAATAATGAAAACATTCTGCATCTCAAAACTTTTGTTTCTTGAATAACTTGCTTCATCATGGATCCATAATCAATGATGTGTACCCAGTCAGCGTTCACTTAATGCAAATCTGTGATTTCAGCTTCCACCTTGGAAACACAAAAATCACCAGCTGTCAACCAAGGATGATGAAGAAACCACAAGCAAGCAATGAATCTAAACCTAAGCTGTCCAAAAAGTTCTTAGTTACGAACAAACACTTCCCTTAATTGTGATCTGCAAAGACATGAAAAAGGAGTTGGAAAACCAGCCCCTCCAGGGAGAGCAAGAAAGGAAGAAAACCCAAGGCTTTCAGCTGCCTGCGTATGTCATATGTCTGAAACCACAAAACTCCCATTAGTATTTACAGAAGTCCTGCATTTGGCAGATGCACAGAAGAACCGGGAAAATTCCCTATTAAAGCTAAAATAAGAGGAAAGCCAGACTTTGTAAAGATTTCTGAAGAAAACCATTATCTGAACGGAACAGAGCAACAACTTTAGCATCCTGCTTTTGTTTATACTTAGGGGAATTTACTACCATCTTAAGTACCTCTTAACAGCTCTAAATGTAAAAGAAAAAAGAAAACCAGACAACCTTATTAGTCAGAGGATCCAACTCCTCACTAATACCACCTTGGTATTCTTACTGAGATGAGCTAGGCCCACTGTTTCTTCCTCTTAAAATGTTAATTGGCAATCCCCGGGATTGCTCTTTCTAGGTGTGTTTATATGACTGATGGCTCAAGATACACAGGGTAAATATTCACCCTTAATAATACCCTGGACTGACCATAAATTTCATGCCCAGAGGTAAGTGAATTCATCAGATTCCAGAATCAGTGCATTCAAATTGAGACGCCATGATTGTGGATGATGATCAACTTATTTTTCACTCAATTTCCAAGCTTCATATGCTGGAACTAATTACCAGTAAGCTTTAAAATTTCTACTTAAAAGTTATCATCAGAAGATGTCTGAAGCTTTATTGGACTATGTGAAGGACAATTCCTTCCATAAATTTGCAGTTACAAATGGTCCAGGCTTAACAACAAACTGCCTTCTCTCCAATATTAGAACAGTTTCTTACTCTCCGGTTACCACAGTCAAGGAGACAGACTTTGCCCCACATTCTTCCCAAGAATGAAGTCTTCTTCACCGCCACACAAATATAAAGTTGCATGGTATTAGCGTAAAGTCTATGTTTTCTGAATTCTTCTAACACAACTACTCATACAGGTCTTACCATTTCAGAATAACCTCTATGACACACTTAAAACACACAAACAAACAAACAAACATTAATACCTTAGAGAGAAATTGCCTCATATTTTCCAGCTAAGAAACTAAGACACAAGGAACAATTTTCAGAGATGACATAAGCCCCCAACTTTCATTGAAACCATGAGACTTCAGCACATTCTGAAGTACTGTTCCTGGATGATGGATGTGGGTTTGTACTATGGGCTATGTGGGTTTAGGCTATGGCTATGCTCAGTTTGAGGCCAGGTTCCGCCACACTCAGGGATGAATGATCATCACTCCCCTGTATGCTGCACATTGCACAAACTATTGCACGCCCTCTGCAAAGCCCCAGGATCTCTGGCACAAGGTAAAACTCCTTCATCACTCCAAATAACCATTCTCTCTACACAGGGTCAAAGATTTCTTGGCAGATACAAGATCTGCCCATCGTTTCATCACTTTGTGGCATGTATCCTCTGCAACATTCTGGCCGCTTACCCTGGCAGATCAGGTCATGTTACTTTTGGAGCATTTCCACCTGCTCCCAAGTCCATAATTAACACAAGTAAGCCTCGTGGCAATCAAAGGTAAGATTGTTGACCTCACATGAATCAATAAGGCTTGCAGCTAAAGATGCGTAATGGAGAACAGTACAAAGGGCACAAGGAAAGTTGCCATCATGTGCAATTGCTACTTTGGATGGGAAAACAGTACACATTGCCACCTTGGCTTTGTCCCTTGGGACCAGAGTAATAAGTTGCACCAGCGGAGGTTCAGATTGGATAGTAGGACAAAAGAGTGGTCAGGCACTGGCACAGGCTGCCCAGAGAGGTGGTGAAGTCACCATACTTGGAGGCATTCAAGAAACGTAGATGCGGCACTGAAGGATGTGGTTAGTGGGCATGGTACGGATGGGTTGGGGTCAGACTAGATGATCTTAGAGGTCTTTTCCAGTCTTAATGAAGTGACAGAGTTTCTTCCTTGAATTAGACCAGGTGCAAGCACAGACATGTTGCTACCCACAGCACTGCCTGCCAGGATGCCACTAACCTGAGCATCCCTGCAGAGCACCCCACTGGACTGCACCTGCAGCCCACAGAAAGCCCAGGGAATTCTGCACTGTGACACACACTTACGGAAGCGAGAACAGCAGGCTCACAGCACCAGAAGTGCTGGGGGCTTCACTCAGGGATGGAGCATCACTTTGCAAGGCACTCTGTCAGCACAAAGTAAAGGCAAATTTTTTCTGCATCAGGTCAGGACAAGATTCAAGTGGGCTGACAAAACAGTTTACAAAATAAATAAATAAAATAGTATTGCATAGTAGTATTGTATAGCAATACACAGGTGAAGCTGTTGTACTAACAGCTCACGTCAATACAGTCTGAGTCAATAAAAGTTTATTTTACATTTCAGCTAATGCCAACTTACATTTAAAAATAATATTTTAACCTCTGACCACTTCCATTAGAAAAAAAAAAAAAAAAAAAAAAGCATTTAACTCTCTCTTGATTAAGCTTTCAGGAGTGTTTTCTGTCATCTTACTTCATGTACTCCCAGTGGACCCTGTACTACAAAAATCACTCTCAAAACTACAGAAAACTCCACAGGCATTCAAAGTTTACCCCTGAAGCAAAAAAGGAAATCCCAACTCTATATTTTCCTGCATTTCAACAAACTCTGAAGCAGAGCAGAGTCTCTGTGCTCACTTATCAGTCTGTTCCGATTGCCCACACCACCAAGGCACTTGGGGAACCGGTCCAGTGCTTACACTGTTAGGAAAACAGGAACATTACAGCCTTTTCCTTACAAGATGTCACCCCTTTTAATCTCTACATTTATCACTAAGAATCCTGACATGAAATTGAGCTGAGAAGTGCTTGGGCTAGGTTCTTGAGCAAGGTGCAGAGACTGCGTAAAGAGTTAAAAGAATAAATAAGTACAAACATCCCTCTATCCCCAGTGCCACTACAGGCAGCTGTGGAGAAGACATGAATTTCAAACACAAAGCAAAAATTTGAGAGTTCGATAACTGGCCAGACCTTTCTCTGCTGAGGCCAATATTAACAGGACCAGGCTTTACTCCTTAGGGAGCAATAGATGCTCTGATCACAAAGGCTGACTGCATACAGTGGTCTGGGAGGACAGTTACATTAAGTAGAGTAGCAAATGGAGTTATCGAAAGTCCTATCACACAGAATCACAGAATCACAGAATCACCCAGGTTGGAAGGGACCCCAAGGATCATGTAGTTCCAACCCCCCTGCCTAGCAGGGCCACCAAACATACACATTCAGATCAGGTTGCCCAGGACCCCGTCCAACCTGGCCTTAAACCATGCTAGTTGCATTCTGCTCTAATGACATGAACCTAGCTGAAGATGTTAGCTGTGTTTTCAAAAGTGCCAAAGTAATTCAGCATTATGTAACTCTTCCTAAGTGAAAACTATCCGTAGTATTCAAATTTGCATTTGAAAATAATGGCAGTCTCCTAAATGAGTTCATGTTGGCCATTTTTACTAGGTGGCTAGTCCCACAAGTACAGTGTTTCACATATGAAGCAGAAGAGATGTCTTCGCTCTCAGAAGCTTAAAAATTCATGAAGCTGCACAAAAAGAGATGTGCTCAAACTCCGGGAATAGGGTGAGGGAAAGGCCAGTGACTGTTTCAGAGGCAGGCTGAATCTAGAAGTCACCAACACATTTATCTTCAGGATGATATTTCTGTGCCACCATCTCTTCTGTTCTGTTGTTTTCCTCAAGCACACACAGAGACTGAAAATAACTGATCACCTGAACTCTGAAATGACAATGCTGCTGCTCTCCTCTGGCTTCATCCTTGCACTTTCACAGAGGCAGAGTTCTGTGATGATGTAGTACATCAGTCTTTTGCTCAGGAAAGGATGGAGAAAATGCAAAGAGTTGCTATTCGCTAATTTCCATGGCACCAACAGCACTCCGTATCTTCACTCTTTCAGCTTTCTGGCCAGTTGGCACCAGAGAACAGCAGAACGGCTTTCTGGGCACTGGAGTAAATGTAAAGGTAACCTACATTCTCTGAACTTGGTCAAATAAAACAGCCTCCACGGTGAAGAGCAGCTCCAGTGCTGCATTTTGCATCCCTGCCATGGCACTCAAGAGAAAGACAGGGTGACCACAGCATTGCTCTTCACGTTCCCCTGGCATTTTGCAAGCACTCGGTTTCAAAAACATATATAAGGAAGTAGCTTACATCAATCTTAGGCTGCCATACACACATGCCTGGAGTGATAGGCACAGCCTCTTATTTATGATTTCTGCATGAAGTAAGAGGACTTAAGTGGATTAGAGAAGCTTGTTCTGCATTTAGGAAACAAACCTGTCCAGAACGATGGTGCCTGCATGAATTATTAAAAGGGAAGCACATCTTGAAACCCAAATTGGCACACCTTCTGCCTTTCCACATCTATTTTCAATTTGGACTGGAAAAAGAATTATAGCGGGGTGTAAATTTCCCCCAGAATTAGAGGTACTCTCAGTCCCCTGCCACATAAGAATTTCAGATAAGAAAAGGTTAAAACCAGCTTTTCTAATACAAAAGCATTTATACTAATCTAAAGCTCGGAGGTAATTTCACAGTCATGCCTGAGTTGCCAGACTTTCCACAGGGCTTCACTCTGTCCTACAGCTTCATTAACAAAAATGGCCACTTACTACAGCACAGCCCCACAGCATCCTTGGGGAGCAACTAGCTCTGCTTTCATCTTCCTGCTGCCACCTGAGAGCCTGCTGCTGGCTGACAAGGGTTAAAGGAAACAGAGAAACATGGAGAGGGATGGGGGGAGCAGAACCCTGCAGTGTAGAGCTGCCAGGACACCAATGGCTCGGGATGGGATCCCAGAGCTCTGCCGCCGGTGGCGAAGCAGCACAGGAAAAGTTTCTGTGATTTTCGGCAAGCCCTCGCGTGACGTCACCCCAGGCAGATAATCTCAGCGCAGTCAGCACAGGCCTCCTGCCTCCCCATTGGCGAGCCCCTCGTCAGCAGACATCTGAAGATAATTATTATTGGCCAGACAATTATAACAGGAACAACTGTCACTCGGTGCCGATGCCCCAACCTGGCGCTCTGCGGCGCGGCGGCACCCGGCAGGCAGCGCTCCCGCCACCCATCTCTGCCACTTCAGCTCCGGCCACTTTCTGCCGCCGCAGTGCCTGCAGCCAGAATGGCAGCGCTGCTGGCCCCTTTGCTGCATGCCTGCCTGAGCCCGCAGTCCCCTGCAAAATCCACAATTTATTGATTCAAAGAAATGAAGGGCTACAGTAGCATGCACTCTCATGGAGCAGCTTGATTAAAAATAATAATATTCCGCAGATTATTTGCTTCATCTCTTTTCAAAGAAGTTTGGCAGGAGGTAGTAGGACAGCTTGATCCAAGAATTCATTTTAAGCAATAGTTTTAACAAACTTCAGGCTTAATTCTTATCTTGCTGAAATCACAACTCCCACAGCACAAGCATGATAAGATCAATGGGGTGCTGCATCTTACATGAAAATCCACTTATCTGATGGCAGATGGTGGTAAACAACAGACTTCACACAACACAAGTGCAAGTTGCTCCATGGGACCCAATGGACCTAGCAGCTCGTTAGCCTCTCCCAAACCTGTTGTTACTGGTGTGGGGTAGGGGACCAGCTCTGCCCCTGAGACTGGTGGCCTTACACCAATCCTACTGCCATGCAGTAGGGTGGTGGGATGGCACACCAGGAAGGCTTGAAGTTCATGAGCTTGGAGGTACTGGGAATGGACCATTCATTTTACCTCTGCATTCCAACAGCAGCCTCTGTACAGCATAGCTAATGTAGGTCCACGCTCCAGAAAGCCTTCTCACTGTGGGAGGAGGGTCTTCATAAACTGAAAGAGGAATACCTAGGATGAGGCAAGGAGGCCCTCACTCACTGCTGTCACAGCTCTCAGCTGTCAGGATGGCTCCATCCACATTAGCCTCACAGGGAACACCTTCAGAGGCAGACGTGGGAGTGCGAACAACCCCAGCACGTATGTGTGCTGAAGGCAATCATGGGTGTTTGCAATGAGTGAGGTGCCAAGTTCCCCGTGACATTCATTTGCCCTGAAGAGCAGTTTGGAGTGGTAGAATGGAGGCAAAAGAGGCTCAGCCCTGGCAAAAGAGAAGCAGCCATGTTGTCCCTTGCACCATCACACATACAGACCAACAACACTGGTACACAGGGGGGCATGCCACTACCCCAGGACTTTGTGTTCAAGCTTTTCCAGCCTGGCTGGAAAAGTTATAATTAAAAGGGCTTGCTAGTATTTAAACAGTCCAGAACCCAGAGGGTATGTAAAGGGATTAATGCACTGCCTAAATCTGGTCTGTCCTCATTGCAATCAAGTTGAACTCCACTGATGCTCCAAACCCAGAAGCTGCTCAACACTTAGAGCCACTTCCTTGCCTCACATACACTACAGATCTTATTTATTATTATTTTTTGGCCTTGTAAGGCATCAAGAGCTGTTTCTGAGATGGAAGTAAAATAACAAATGCCACACCTTTGGGACTTGTTTACCTACATTTAATGACTAGTAAGAGCATAAATTCTTGCCACAGATTTCTGGGAAGTCCGACCCCTTAGTTCATCCTCCTGTTAAGGAGGAAACAACAGTGTTTATCCCTACTTAATAACTTCATCTCATAGTCACGATGTGTGCATCCAAGTTCTGCCTATTAAGCCAGGAAGGCAAACACTGCCATCAGTGTCAGTGCAGACAAACATACGGAGTAAACCGATGGGAAGTGGGGAAGCCTCCTTGTACAGCCCTTAGCTGCTGTGTTTTATTTGTTAGTTTTTCGCCAACATCTCATGTGCTGGAACAGAACCAGTTCCATTAAATGAGCAAACTTCCATCAGATAAGGATGTATAAGCTAACTTGAAATCTGGAAGAAGCTTCACCAGTATTTTCAAGAGAAGCTTGCTAGGAGAGAGATTGCAGCAGGCATGGCTTCATCTTGTCCCCTGAAATGTCCCTGGGCCAGACTGCTCTTCTCCTTTACTTCTATATGAATCAAACTTACGTATGCATCAGCTCTTTTACTGAGGGTGAAACTACACTGAGACTCCATGCACATGGAGCATCCCATCTCTCAGGCTGCACAGCAGAGCACAGAGTCGATGGCCTCCTCTGTTGGGCCCAGGCAGCGGGGCCTCATGCTGATGAGTCCCAGATAGCTAACTGCAGCAAGCACACAGCCAGGGAGACTTCAGTAACACTGCTTAGCATTTACACAGTGCTTGATGTCTCCCAGACCCTCAGCAAACAGCATCTCAGTCACCAAAGCACCCCACGAGGTAATTCAGCATTACCTCGGGTCTCTGCTGGCTGGGGAAACTGAGGCCCAGGAGAGGTTATGTAATTGTCTCAAGGTCACATAATGAAGAGCAGGAGAACCACGAGGACGACGCACAAATCCTGGTTCCCAGTCATGTTCTTTAATCTGAACTGCATCTCCTGTGGCTCATCCAGCTAATGCATATCTCAAACATCACCCCCTCCAACCTCTTCTACCAGCCCGTCCTATTCTGATGGCAGTTTTCTTCCAGAATGTGAATAAAACGGGAAGCATCCAACACTCTCAGGCCAAGAGCACCTATATGCTGTCACTTCTTCAGAGACAAGAGCAGCATGGGGTACCAACACAAGTTACCCACACTAGCCATTATACAGAGTGCCCATGCGAGTAGTGAGCAATACAGGGTATCCACACGGCTCATCTGCAGGACGACAGGGATACACAAACCACAAGCTGGTCATTTTGCTTATCCTGCCCTTAAGAAAAGCCCAGATGAGACACGGAAGGATTCCGTAAGCCCCTGCCCAAGCCCTACCAGGTACCCGGCACCTTTCCGCCTCCACGGGCACGGGCAGCGCTGCCCTCCGTCGTCCCGCAGCTCCCCGAGCTGAGAGGACCGAGAGGCCATGCAGGACGAGACCGGGTCCCGGCTAAGGGAGTGCGGCAGCGCAGGGCGGCGCGGGCGAGACGCGCCCGGCGAGGCCCAGGCAGGCGGCGCGGCACCGGGACGCGGAGGGCGGCGTGGGCGAGCGGCCGCGACAGGAAGGGGGATCCCGGCCCCCGGCCCTAGATCTCCCCGCACAGCCCGCAAAGTTGATAGCGGCGCGGCTGGAAATGAAGTTTGATGAGGGATCCGGGGCGGGGGGAGCGGGGCCGGGGAGCGGCGGAGCCGGGCAGGTAGCAGCGGAGCCCCGTGCCCGCGCACGGCGCCGCGGGGCCGCGCAGCCGCCTGGGCTCAGCGCCGGCACTCACCAGTTCTCCTGCATCCACTGGATGGCCTCATGCTCGTTGAACTGCTTCTCGAATTCGTATTCCTGCAAAGTCAACACGGACATGTTCATTGGCCCGGTGGCTGCGGAGCCGCTCCCCGCGCCTAAATGCCTCCTGCCGCCTCGGGAGCCGGAGATCTCCCGCCTCCGGCCTGGCCGCCCCGCCTCAGCGGTACCCCAGGTTTAGCATAGCTCCGCTCCCCTCCGCGCCTCTCCTCCCGGGCCCGCCGGTCTCCTCCTCTTCTGCAGCCGCCGCGCCGCGCAGCGCCCGGGGGCGGCGCGGTCTTAGTGCCCGCCCGCCGCCGCCGCCGCCGCCGCCGCCGCCCGGGACACCCGCCCCCCGCCATCCCCCGGCCAGCCGGGGAAAGGGGACACCCTGGACGTGCTGGCAGCCCCCAAGTAAAGAATCACGGGGTGAGACTTATGCAGCAGGGCTCTCCCCAAAACGCCTCACAGCCCCCCGGCCTTTCTGCATCTCAGTTCAGCGTACACCTGCTGAGGCTGCGGGCCCCGCAACAGCGCGGTCCCCGTGTTTCACAGCTCGGCCCGCTCCGGCGTGCTGCGGGAGTGCCGGCCTGCAGGAGGGTAGCCCCGCTTAGGGGTCGCTGGAGAATAGATCTTCACTCACACCTAAGACAGAGACCTGACACAGGGCCATCACCTTCTTGGGGTGTACCGATGTATCCTTCATTTCATCTTTCCTGGCACATCTGCCCCGTGCTGTTGTCACCAGCTGAGTTCCTCTGGCTCCAGCAGAGCCAGCACCCTAGCCACGCTTCTCCCAACAACTCAGTCTCAAGGCAGGGCACAGCCCCTGCTAGCTTTGCAGTCTGAAGGCAGCGGGGTTCCCGCTTTCATGGATGCCAGACACAAGCAGAGCAGAGCCAGCACAGGTCAGCATACCCTTGGCTCTTGTGGATTTCAGTTAATATTGTCCAAGAACAGCAAAAAAAACACAACATGGAGCCCTCAGGATGTAGGATACCAACACCTAACCTGTCTGATGTTTCTATCTGCATTTTGACCACTATGCTCTTGAGCATCATGTGTTTCAGCTGCTCACACTGAAATTGCAAGGCAGTGCTGAATTATTGTTTACTCTCATTGTACCAGAGGCCCTCAGCAGATCCAGGTCCAGCAGTCTTTCCTCGGAGAGATTGCTGTCTGCATAGACACAATGCAGTAGCCTGGGAACACTCCTCTCCCTGCTTTCCACACAGAGAAGGGAAGCTCAAAGCTTTCCAGAACTGCTTCTTGCAGCCACCAGACTGTAGGTGGGGCAGGGTTTTGGCGTTGCGGCCTTCCGTCGCTTTCCTGCTCCTGGTGACTGCCCCTGAAGCTACTCAGGGTCTGGGCAAAGGGAAGGCTCCCCACCATCATTCCAGGAGCAAAGCAGCTCCACAGCATCTCTCTGCCTGCATGACCTGCTCCTGTGCCAGCTCAGCTTCCTGTAGGTTAGCCCCAGCTATGCTACTCCAGCTGAAACATCACCTGGCAGTGCCCTCATGGCATCATGTGCCTGGGCTTCTTCCAATGGTGGGCTCTAGTCATGTGTCTGAATAGTATCTTTAGTACAGGGATGTGGAGAAATCCATTCACAATTCAACAAGCACTATTGTATGTTAACTTGCTTTTGCCAAACGCAACTCTTGAACAATTAAATCTGGACACAAGCTTTGAGAGTTCTGTACCTATATTTAGGTGAAGCAATTTGCAGCCAGTCCTTCTTCCTCTGCCCACACAGGCTACCTGAGTATTCTTCCCGCCACATGGCTTACTGGATGGTAACACCTCCACTTGCAGCACTTAGAAAAACCTGCATGGGCACTGAAAGAGGGTATAACACCTCCACAGCCTTGCTTCTAGGCGCTTATATAAGTTGCATTTGAGAACAGTAAAATACATAGCCTCTTTTAGGGGAAAACAACTGTTATATAACCATTTTTAAAGTAATTTGTTTAATTCTTACATGAAAGCAGTTAAAGTTGTAAGTATCCTTTCATGAGGAAGAGTGCGGTGAGAATGATAAGGTTTCAAAATAATGTCTCCAAAAGACAGGGAGCACAATCTTAGCAAATTTTCTGCTTGCATTCACATGCATAACTTTATACTTTTCCTATGGGCTCCTTGTCTCATTCAGTAAGTAACTAGTTATCAAGCATTAATGTTTATTCCCTTCATTCAGGATGCCTCTTAAAGCTGTACAGAATGTGTAGCAGCTAAACACCGCATTTTATACCAGATAGACAGCAATGCCATTTACATTTTACCCAGGAACATTTGGTTGAATAATGTGAGCAGGTTCATTCAAGGTTTACAAAGAACTGTCTAATCAGGTTGGGCACCTAACCATCATCATTACCGCTACTAAGCAAATACTTTTTCCTCCCTTGTCACAGTGTTAAATTACTACAAAAACCATTAGGCTTCATTGCCGCGAGGAGTGATTTTGAATAGTTTGGCGTCCCGATGTATAGCTGGATGTTGACTAAACTCTTAGCAGCTGCTGGGAAATGAGACACTATATTGCTGACAAGTCAATATAAGGTATGGTAAGTGGCAACGAGAGACAACATCGTGATTTAAACATAGCATCAATTACTAAAAGAAATAAAAACTTGAAGGAGGACTGTGTACTGAAAGCTTTTTTTCCATCTGTATCAACTGATGTATTAAAGGATTTGATTTCTCTCCACAATTTTGGTTGGCTTGAAAGCAAAACAACATACAAATAACGGAAGCCAGAAAAAGAATGAAGGTTCCTATATT
This sequence comes from Lagopus leucura, assembly GCF_019238085.1. Classification (NCBI taxonomy): domain Eukaryota; kingdom Metazoa; phylum Chordata; class Aves; order Galliformes; family Phasianidae; genus Lagopus; species Lagopus leucura. The sequence continues at coordinate 37,590,604 of NW_024962264.1, read as the reverse complement.
CCCTGTAATCTGGAAACAATTCATTGGTGCCCTTGGATGGTGCTAATGGAAGAATGAAGTAGATGGGCATCTCTGGGACTACTAGCTGGTCCTGACCTGTCCTTCCAAAGAGAATGTTTTCATCAGGTACCAGGGAATAAACAACAAGATGGCCAAGGACCGCTTACTGTCAGCCCAAGCCTGTCTATCAGTGAAGACCCACAACTAGGTCAGTCAGTGGCACTGCGCTGTACTGGGGCTGTGCCACAGCCTGAGTGGTTGCTGTGGTGGGCCTGAGCAAATCCCACTAACAAACTGCTGAGCCTGAGCAGCCAGCTGGTAATAAATCTTTAGTCAGCACTAATCAGAATTAAAATGTTGTAAAGGAATTTAAAGCTGAATTACTGTGTCATCTTCCAGATCTGTAAAATAAGCCATGTCTCAACATAATCCTATTCCGTTGCACTACAGTAGCCAAAGACTTCAAGTTGATCACATGCTTAAAAACCAACAGAGTGCTCTGAAACCACCTATCTCTAAAATCACTTGCATTATTCTTTGTGCAGCTCACACCAGATAAAAGGGAAATGACAACAGGCAGGAGTGAAATGCAGCATAAGAGTACAGCTCCCGTGGGCAGCTCAGACAAAAACCTGCCCCTCCGCATCACTGGGGCTATGGCTTAGATGGATTAGATAACAGCTCGGCATGTTTACAAGCGAGGTGATGAGAGCATTGCTTTCACATGGTTCATTTCCTCACTCCCTACCCTCAATATTTTCTACACGGCCATGAGCAGCAGAAGCATTTCTCAATTCACGCTTAAGCTTCAGGCCATGGTTCTGTGGCAAGAAGTGGAAAATCTTTTGTGGTACACAAAAGATCTTTTGTGAAGTACACAAAGTCTTGTGCATAAAATGCAATCCAACAGCAAAACCTTCCACATTATAGCCATTTACATATAAAAATTTGTATTTCCCATTTTTCTATAGTCTAGTAGCAGTTCTAAGTGTACCCCAGATGGTATCCATTCATAAACAAAAGGGAGGATTTTTCTACCTACATACATTTTCTGGAAGAACATCTGCATATCTCTAGAGGGTTTCATCCCTACAAGCCAAGGAGAGAACGCAACTGAAGGCTTATTTTCTTAACTAGACTCTAGGGTTTGATCCCATCAGTAAAACAGAGAGAAAATGAACTCATTTTCCCTGCTGAGAGGTCAACAAAATGATCTATTTTTTAAGGGAAGGAGGCAAAAGAGAGAAGTGAAATGCAAGAAGCTCAAACACGAGCACACAAATTGGGTATCTATGCTGGCCACTCAAGCCTGCATACTGAGATCACACCGCAGGTCTATGGCAGAAGTTGGAAGATGAGACAGGCTTTGTGGTACTTGGTGCTGGATGTTATTACATATATTTGCTTAACGTTCCTCCATACTACCTTTTAAATGTATTAGGGTAAGAACAGGAAGTGTGGTTGAAATAATGGGGTCTGTGCAACCACGTTGCTCTTATATTGCAGTATGAAAAAATCACATGAGCAGGAGGAGATGCTTCAAGTGATCAGTGATGTTATTTCAGGTGTGCATTTGTGGGTGGAATGTGTTTATTTTGGGTGATGTTGAGAAATAAGGCAGTAAAGAGCATGTATACATCAACCTTAACTCTCCATACTTTTTCGCGCTACTTGAAAACCTCAAGAAGTGGTATTGAAAGAAAGCAAAAGCCTGACTGTTGCTTTGAAGATGTGGCTGCATATGAAAATACTGGGCATCCTGAGAATCTGGTGGTTGGATTTTTGTCTTCATGGTTTCAGCCTCTAGGACAGAGCTTATCTGCCAGCAGTGGTTAGGAAAGTGTAATTAGGCAGGCTCAGGCTTTTCACCTGCTTTTGCTCTGTGCAGGTTTATCTGCTTCCAGAGCCAGTAAACTGATATCACTATCTCTCTTGAACAAACAAGTTCGCTACTCTCACTTGCCTAAAACCTTAATATGTAACAGTGGTATTGCCAAACTGCTTACAGGCTCCATCCCAGACATCACAGCTTGTAGAACCTATAGATCTTCAGTTTGCTGTGAGATTTTGAGGGGCCAGCTTGCAATGGCTTTGGAAAGTCCTGCTGAACTCAGCAGGGATGAGCTGTGTTGCAGTGCTTGCTGTCCTGAGGCAACAAAAGCAACAATAGCATTTGGAAGCCATACTCAGCCCACTCGCTGCCCATTAGAAGATGAGAGCCACCACTTGAAATCCCACAGCAGGAAAGAAGTAACAGGATTAAATCCTGTTGATTACTATTTATCTATTATGATTAATATCACTATTACTTATCACTGTTATTAAATAAAATAAACATGTGCTACGCAAATCCCACACAGGAGCTATTATGAAGGATAGGACTCAATCATCAGTCATGCTGCATAATCTTTCTGATGGTGCCAGTGAGACCATACAGATATGCATGCATGCATGCAGTGACCCACTGATTTAAAAGATGGAAAAGAAGGTCTCGCTTTTCTATATAGGAATGTCATGTTTAACTTTATAAATATTGATTATATTTCACACTGGGGATTTAGTAAACAAACAAACAAAAAACAAAAAACAAAAAAAAAAGAAAAAAGAAAGAAAAAGGATGTCTAGCTTCAAAACTAACAATGGAAAATGATTGCTGAGATTTTCTGTTGTTCTACTGCTTCACTGGCTGGACTAATCCTACAATCAGCGATGAAGAGGGTACAAAAGCTGAGTATGTCTTTATAGTCACCTCTTCTGAAATCTTTAGCTTTACATAGAAAAGTCACTTACTCTGTGCCATCTGGAATCTGTGCAAAAATAGTCTATAGAAGAGCTTTACTTTGCAATTTAGAGTTATGTGCTCTTTAGAGTAGCGGAAAGAAAAGTCATGAAATAAAGTGGTTTTACAGAGAAGTAGTTGCAGAGAGAATGTCTTTTTAAAAGGCTGTCTTCAATATTTGGATATATCTTTTAACATCTCCTGGACTATGCAGGTATTTTTTGGACTCAGAAATCCTTCCTGTTGGTGTTCAAATAAAAAGCTCAGTGTTAGCATTAGATTGCAAGTAGACATGAAGAAATAAGAGGATGACAAGTTGACAATAAAACTGCCAGGGTTTTTGAAGAAAGTCAGTAGGGTCAAGAGGAAGCATTTGTACCCAGTTGTACATCTGATATGTTGTTACTGTATCAGAGGGAAGTCCGTGGGTAGGCACTGTCATTGCTCTGGCCTCCTACTACCTGATCTCCAGGCAGTTTTATCAGTGTAGATGGAGCCGTGTTGTGTCAGAGCTGAGGACTCTGGCATTACTCACTTTGGGTTCAAGGCATTTGCAAGGATGTGAGTATCACATAGTGCTTTCTGATGTCCCACCTGGCCTCCAGCAGCTGTTCCTCTTATCCTGTGTCCCATCTGCCAGTCCCAGGGATGTGCTGGGTACACGCTTACCATTGGAAGCTGACATATACATGTGGATACATGAGCAACTTCCATGTGCCAAAGTTATTCTCCTTCCAACAAAGAGACTATAGAAATGACTCCACTGGAGGCTGCTGATCATGTGGAGAATTAATGCTGTTTGGGAAGCATTCCCAAATGACAGGTCATTCTGGTCTCTGCTTCAATGGATTGCCACGCTGGCAGGGGAAGACTGCCTGAGTGGAAGGGCTGAGCCAACCCAGTTGCCACAGAAGGGGAGTTTCCGCTGCCTGCTCTCCTGTTGGTCCCCACCTCTGGCACTGCCCTAACCCCCTTGTGAGCTGATTCGGCCCATTAAGGGGGATGTCACCTACAAAAAAAAAAAAAAAAAAGTAAATAGCTTGTGTGTGTAGTGATTTGCAATGTCCAGGTGCTGACCAAGGATGTTGCTGTAGTGCAAACTTAGAGTAGAAACTTCCCATACCTAAGAGCAGAGTGCTAACACAGGTTAGTCATGGGATGGCTCTTCTAGCCAAAAGAAGGAATTATAAAGTTGGCTTGGCTTGGCTGACTTGAGCTAGATGTGGGAGAGATCCCTGCTTCAAGTCATCCTGATTTGGAAATTAGGATTTTCAGAGTTCTATAATGAAGTTTGAGCAATAAATTTTCACATTGGCATAAGGTGAGATCTGAACACAGCTGTTTAATTATTAATGAATATGTATTAAAAAAAAGACGATAATGTATGCAAATGCTGATTTTTTTCAACGTTTTTAAGGTGCAGATACTGGGAAAAATCTTTCCAGAGATAAGAACTACCTTCCTACAGAAATATACTACTATCTTTAATCCTATACTCATTTCCCCAGCCATTTCCTCCACCCCTTAGCAGGACAGTCCAAAGATGACAGAAGAGTTTTCCAGCATGATCGTAATTACCAAATTATCACTCCGATAATCATCATGACTTGAATATGCAGAGGTCAGACACTGATCAAAGGAAGCATTCCAATTTCTGCCCAAGGCTTTTCCCTAGCTCCCATAGGAAAGGGTGGTGAATTCATGCATTTCTTATCTGAGTATTTGTTTAAAATAATACCCTATAGAAAAGAACTGTTTTATCAGTTGGTTCTTAGGATGATAAATTTTGTCACCAGAAGCTCAAGGTCTGAGTTCCAAAGGTAAAATGATTAATTACTGAAATCAACAGAATATTTGTTGGACTTCAGTCAGATTTCAAGCAAATACAAACACAGTTTACGCTCATACCACAAAACTGAGAACCTGAAGATTTTCATTCATTGACCCTAAGCAAGTTAATGCTAAAATTTCCAAAATACTTCACTTCTTTGCTTCAGTATTTCTGAAAACAAACAGCTCTCCCATTGTGACAGATACAGTGAGACTAAACTCATTATTGAATTTCATAAGTTTGGAAATCTTTGAAAGGAAAGTGTTATGTTATAAATAAAGCATAATTATGATGTTGCTTATCTGCTACAGATGTTGTCCACAAAATTAAATTGCGTCACACTCATACTGTTAATAACATAAATGCTTCTCTGTGATTCTGGTCATCAGTTAAGAAAGATCTGGATGCCAACATGCTGTATCTAGGTATCAATTACTACCATGTTGTAAAATGCCAGTGTTGCGCTTGTCATGATGATCTGCTGAGACACAAAGAGACAACTCAAGAGGCTGTTAATTATGCCACAGAGGCAGAGCCCTGACTGGGGAGAACACAGAGCTAAAGCATGCATCGGGAGGCACCGCAGGAAGGATGGTTCCCTAAGCAGTCTCCTGATTTGTACCTCCCCAAAGGCTATATATCAGTTTCCCTGCACAAGCTGGCTCAGAAAGAGGGATCCCCTTCCTCTGCTTGGAGTTTCATGCAGATGGATGGAGGAGAAGGACTCAAGCAGGTCATGCTGGACGAAAAGTACCAAGGGAGATCCCCATGGAAAATGCCCTGCAAAAACAGGTCTGTAAATGGAAGTTGATGGTTTTTCTGGTGGTTATTTTTTCAGGAAAAAATAAAAAATAAAAAATAAAAAAGTTGAGGTAGATTGGTCATCAGGCTGCCCCAGAACCGTTGGAAGATTTTATAAATAAGAAACAAGGACCACATGCTCTTGTGGCAAAATGCTGTGCCTCCTTTGAAAGTTGCAGGGACTTGCATGGCCATCAGGGAGGGGATCATTTTAGGAACCAGCCATGGGACACCTGCTCCCACAGCACCCTGCTGCTTGCTGCATGCTGAGAGCAGCCCACTTATGCTGGCTGGCTGTGCCCTCTGCTGGAGCCTGTTGTGTGGGTGCTTCAGGGTGAACCAGGCTCAGAACTGGTCCTGGACCAAAAGGCTGGGCAGTGCTGAGGTCCCAGTTGCTCACACAGCTCCGCTCCCTGACCTGAGTCTGGCCCTGCCAAGGCAGCTTGGCCTGGCCTGAGCAGGGAAGCAGCCAAGCAGTAGGATGTGAGCAGACAAAAGTACTTTATGAGTCCATGGCACACAGACTCTACTTCAGCTTCCCCTCCACTGCAAACATGCCAAGTCACATTTTCATTAGAGGGTTTTGCAAAGACCTCCCAGGAACCAAAACTAATAATAAAATGTGTGTTACTGGCTTATTCTCTCAGAGTTGCTATTATCAACATTCGTAATGTGCATGATGGTAACAGTTTCTGTTCTCACAGGAAGGAGTGTGGATCACTTTGATTTTACCTTAAAATAGTTTAACACTTTCAAGAGGATATTTCTCATTAGGCAAAACCCATTCCATGCACACTCAGAATTACTATGATAATTCTAAGAGAGAGGAGGGGCATTTTGATCCAATTGCAGATTGATACTGAAACATCCTCCCATATTTGTAGCATTCTAGCAAAAGTGAAAACTTCTGACTTGCTGCAGATAAGGCTGTGCTATCTCTACCATGTTGCCTAGACAAACAGACCTTATAGCTTATCAGACCTTCTGCAGGTCATAATTCCTAAGATTCACTCAGATAAATAGAAAACACAGAAATATATTTTCTTTGTTTGTACCTTTGTCCTCAGATGGTAACAGTTTCTAGGATTTTTTTCTCTCTAGACATTTCCGTTTCATTTCACTCCTATTCCATTCAGATTTGTTGATCTGATATCTGCCTCCTGTCCATTTGCTTCAAATCAGCAAACCTCAATATTGGAACAGTTAGGAAATACAGGCAACAAACAGAATTATATTATTTAGAATAAATTACTCCAAAACATTAAAAAAACAAACCATAAATACCAAACAGAGCAGAAAGAAATCAGATCTTTCTACACATCTGAGCACACATGCCCCAGAACCTGTCAGCTATGCCTGGCATTTTGCACTTCACCATGAATTTTTGTGAACACGTCAGCCTCCTTGCTGTAACTCCAGTGACATTAACACCCAGCTTTCACAAGGGCTACATTTAACTTCAAAGGCCTGCTGCACATTTTGAGATCAGCAATACTACAAACAAACCCTCTTCATTCTCAGTTTCAGGCAAAGTTGTTAAACTGGCTGTGAGACTGTACTTTTGACTTGTATTGCTTGGGTCAACCTTTGGAAGTTTCCTGTGAAACACTGTACCCAGCTGCGCATAGAGTGAAGCCTCTTGACTGTGTCTTTCAGTTCTCATTCTTGTGTAGTAGTGGTCAGAACAATGATCCAAAATGAAATTAAAGTATTCCCATATTTCCATGGAGAAACCTATGCAGTTACTGAAGATCCATGAAGAAAGGAGAGAATGGAAATCAAAGGAAAAGTGGAATTATTCTTGGAAGACTATTAAAGCAACTATATTCATTTAGATTTGTCAGAATTGTTTTTGCGTATAGAACTACTTGATGGAAGAAATCCCATTCATTTCTATGCATGTAAACAAACTTGCATCTTAGTTTACACTTTTCTAAAGGTAAACAACATTTACGTTTAATATCATGTACCTCCTATGTGTTTTGTTAAATACAGCACAGCATACAGTCAAATAGTATTTTGTGTATTGTGTCCTGTTTGTAGCACCGAGATGAAGGAGCATCAGAGATTAATTCAGTGATGTGTTTACGTATAAATATATATCATGATTTACCATAGATGTGCCTTTCATTTTTGGCAGCTGAAACTAAGGACAGCTTCGCTACTGAGTATCAAAAGGCAGTCACCTGCATTTTCAGCATGGAAGGTCACCACTCCTTTTTCTAGGTGGACAAAAAGTGCTGTGCAGTAGCTCAAGCTGCAAGGAAGAGTGATTCAAAGTACATTATGATTACTGAAATGCAGGTTTCTGACTTTCCTAGCATATCTATAGCCTCTGTCCTCCTGCTGGCCACTGTAATCACCACCTTGCTCAAGCATCTGTTACTGCACTCTTCACATTTTCATAGTCTGGCTGACAAATGGTGACCTCAGATGTTAGAGAACTGAAGCCATCATCTGTTGGTTGATAACTCATTTATTCAGGTACTCCACAAATCAAAGTGGAATACAGACCTTAGCTGCAGAAGACACTTCAAGGTCAACCCCTTCTTCATAGAGTCTAAGCACACTGTTTACCTTTACATAGAGTATCCCAATGATTCTGCTACCAGGTGATCCTAATTAGGCAGGGCTGGGTAAAATTTTGTTAGTAAAAGCAGCTAAATGTAATAAAGCATTCTGTCCAAAAGACTCTGAGCCACATGAGTCCAGCTGAACCCAGTTATGAGGCTAGATACCATCCCACCAGCCCTGGGCTTCCCATGCTGCAGCCAGCACTGCTCTCTGCCTTTCTCAGCACCTATGCACATCCACTGTCCCTACCAGTACCTTCATGCTTTAACCTGCACTGTCAACACAATGGGAAGCACTGACCAGCTTTTGCTGTAGGCAGCCTTACAAGCTCCCTCTTATGAAAATGAGCCCTTTTATTCATTCTCTCCATGGCAGAGCTCTGGGAATAAGTACTGGCAGAGACAATGCTGAAATGTTTCAGCTCCTCTGTACGCACCTAATTATACCCATGTGCATGTACAGCTGTAATTTGTGAGGGGTGCACTGGAGCACATCGGTGATCATCCTGGCCTCCTCCCTGACAAGCTGAGCAATGCAGTCATCTCACACAGACAACTTCCTCGACTCTGCCTGCAGAACAGCACTCTGGATTTGAGCCAGGGTTTTGCTGCTGGAGATGCTGGGCCTATGGGTAAAACTGTGTTGTTCTCTATTGAATGTAGAAGCTTAGCAAGGAATGACTTTAACGGGCACCTAAATGCCATTGCATGCCAAGGCAAACAAAAACGTCCTCCGTTTTCTTCATGGATGGACCCCATTGGAATTGGTCAGTGTTTCCTTAGTGGGAGCTGCTCACTGTCCTAAGTCCCCCGTAAGTGCTCTGCACTCATCATAGTGAGTGACTTTGCAAGGGACAGTCCACGTGTCTCTGTAATGCCCATTTTGTTTATAATTTCATTAAGGCATTCTGGGAAATTTTCCAATTAATTTCTGTATCTATTATCTTGGCATTCCTAGGTAACATAGTTGCAAAAACATCACTAAAGGAAGATCAACCATTTGATTTTGGATTCTTTTATCATACATATATATATTTTCTAGCCCAATGTGAATTATAAAACTAAATACCTCCTGCCTCACCTTCTGCTTGGTGATGGAGAGTGGAACATCTCACACCAGTGGTACCATTTCCATACAAATCACATTATTACGTACTGTATTTAGCAACAGCAACAAACCAAAGAACCCAAAGTAACCATATTGTACAAATACAGTATCAACGTAACTTGAAATAAAATATTAAAACCCCGTATGTAACCATCGTATTAACTGTGACTGATACATGATAGGTGATCTAAATTGCCTTAAAGGTACAGGACATTCTTCTGAGGAAGATGTTTGTATTTTTTAATGTAATCAAGTCTCAGCATTTTAGTGTCTCCTACATCTACCTGACTGTGCAAGCAAGAAATCAGGCCTGTGCTCCTAGGGGGAGACAGGACTTTGTTTCTTCCTGAATTCAGCCTGTTTTGGGTGTAGCAATAAACAACTGAATGGAAATAATTGGCAAAGGAGGATGTCAGCCAAGAAAGCATAGAGGACAACAGCACTGTTAAGGTTGTAAGAAGTCCATGCTTTTGTTTCAGCATCATTGAATTTTGCACAGCCATCACTTATGCCTTTAATTATTACACATACGGAGCAAGCTGGCATGGTGCTCTGTGTTGCTCCAGGAGCACAGGTAGCTGCAATCACGCAGACATAATTTATGCACTTACACATTTGCAAAACCTTCCAGTGGTTCTGACAGGAGACAGGCGCTTGGATTCCTTAATGAAGTGGCAGCCAAAAACTATTTTTTTTTTTTTTCTTTTGGTATCTTGTCTGCTTTAATTGGCTCACTGGGAGCGCACTTGGAAAGCAGCTGCAGAAAAGCAGCACAACATCACCGTATGGGAGGCTCTCTGAATCATGTGTGGATGCCACTAGGAAACATCTGCCTTTTAAACTCAGGTGACAGAGGGGGCAAATTTGAAGACAACTGGTAAGGAGAGGACAGCAGTGCCTGTTTTCATTTCCATTTTTTGAGTGATAATAAAGGTCAAATTAAAAGATTTAAAACCACTCTTCCCCACATCCATGCTGTGCTGACTGCCCCCGGCATGACATTTTTCCAACAAAGCCTGGGTACAGCCCAACATGTGATGCAGACAATCTAGATATGGCTCCTGTTTCCATCAGTGACCTTGCTCTATGCATCATTCTCAATAAGAATTTCTATTCCCTTCCTCTACCCTTTCTCTGCCCTTTGTTTTTGGAGCTGAACTTCTGTTTTTGAGGTAGAGACCGAGGCACTTTTATATAACCAACCACAGTGGGGCTGCCATCCAGAGTTAGGAGATAATAATAATATTAAGAAGAATAAAGCAAGACTGTCCTGGAAAAAAAACACTGACCTCCCACAAACCTGAGTTCTCATGCAATAAATACAGTTACCTCCTCCAGAACTGAATTTGGCCTATTTCGAAAGATACTGAAACAGGAAAATAACCTAATTTTTTGGGGTAAGAGCATCCCTGTGGGAAGGTTTGCAGTTATTACCTTTAAAAAATTAGGCTATGAATTTTTCTTTGACATTTTCTAATGAAAGTTCATAATCAGTAAATGTGGCTGTTTTCTGACAGGAAACCAATGTGAGGAGGGAAGAACAGAGAAAACTCTTTTTTCACTACACAGTGCTGAATTAACTGAACCTGAAATGCTCTGCAAATATGTACCTCTGCCAGTGAGATTTAGAAAGAAGCAAAGCAAGAGCTCTCAGGCAGGATTCCTGCCTCTCCCACTTCCAGGGAGAAGCTCTCTTGGCAGCTCTCTTCCCTGGGGAAATGGCACCAAGGAAAGTAGTCTGTGTGGCCAACAGATCCCTGGCAGGCAGAAGTTTTGGGGACTCCCAGGGCTAAAGGTTACAGCAGAGCTTGCTGCGCAGCCACATTAGTCAAGAGTAAGGATGTTTTTAGTGCTGACGGAAAGGACTCAGAATGCTTTAGTTTCCCTTGGAAATTAGGGCAAAAACAAACTGCGAAATCCCTATTGCATTTATCTGCATAGATCTCTAGTTTTGGATAAATCCCTAATTACATTGATAGGGTTTTATTAGTGATACCCAGGAAGGCAATCAGCAATATTCTCCAATGGTAAAAGCTTGGCTTTCAGCATGAAAGGCTCCCCAGCTTGTCAGCAAACTCCTATGGTAGCACATTGCATTTCAAAGTGTAGTTCTTATAGTGAACTGATTTTCCTACCATTAAAGGTTAATCAATCACAGGAAAATAGAATTTCACCTCCATAACAATGGCAACGAATCATTTATTTTCCCTTGTTATTTTCTTTCAGTGGCAAAGCTGCTAGCTCTCCCTGGACAATAAACTACAAAGATTTATTAAGCTAATACTAATAAAATCTAACAGTTACAGGAAAATCACTCAGCGAGTAGCAAAAACATGCAAATATTGCTGTTAATGGAACCCTAGCTGCTACAGATTTTGAGGGGGAAAAATAGAGGTATGATTGCTTTTTACTGCCTCTGGACAAATGCTAATTGCATCCCGTAGTTCCAAGCACATTTCCTTAGCTAGTCTAGAGGGTAGGTACGCAATGCTATTGAGCTGCAATAGTAATTTTGTACAAGTATGCCACAGCTTTTTATCTTAAGGACACTTGCAACCTGTAGATGATCATCCAATGGCTGTGTCAGCTCTCTGCTACTAGTCTGACACCAGTATGGATGCATCTGTCCGCTTCAGCAGCAGCACACAATCTAGAAGCAATACCCAGACTGAGCAGCTATGAGTTTTGCTGTGCTAAAGCTGAATCTGTGAATAACAGAAACCATAACTGTTTGTGGCAGATTCCAAAACTGATAAAATGGTGACTGATGATGTGATAGAAGTTACTGTGATGGAGGGAGAAGCATTTTGGTGTTGTGGTCCTGTGACAAGTTTGTGGCCTTGTCAGCATGCTGGGCAAAGCAGCTGCTGTAACCATAAATAATGGCTTGGGATGCCCAGGCTCCCAAGGACTCTGGGAAGACCTGAGATTCACAGGCTGGCCTAGTTCCCCTCTAGCAGGAAGGAGGAGATCATGCACCAGTGCTCACCTTGGCCATGGTGGGAAACAGTCTTATGGCCTCAAGTGGTGAGGAAACACTTGTGAATCAGAGCTAGCCACTGTGTGCACCAACTGATACATCAGCGATGTTCAAACAGGCAAGGAAGAGCCAGGGCTGTGCCTTGTGCTGCTGGAGCTGCATCTGTACCAAGGCAGCATGGCGAGGCTGTCTGGAAGAAATGCCTCCCATGCAAGTATCTTCAGCCTTGTGGCACCTGTCCTCTTGCTTTTCCTTTTATTTTTTCTTCCATTCTTTTCTATGCATCATATAATATTTTTAAACAACTACACATTGTGAATAGTATGAAAATATCTACTCAGTTTCACACAAAACACCTGCTACATTTCCTGACATATATTGGACAGGCATTAGGTGGCAGTATGAACTGGAAACGTCAGTATGGGGCAACAGGAAAGATACTAGCATTTCTAATTTCAGTAGTAACTTGGGAAGATTCACTACATCTGCTGCTTCTGTCCGAAAAATGGAGGTGTAAGTAATGATCTACTGACATCCTGTGAAGATTAATTAGCTAATGTGCTGACAGAGCTCTGAAAATTCAGAGCTTAAAAAATGTACTCTGTGAGCAGAGAAATAGTCAAGTAGCAAATTCTTCTTTCACATCGGTTTTAATGTCACACTTTTTGTCCTTGGTTCCTGCAGTGACACATTTGATCCATAACTCAGACCATAGATTCTCAACTATCTTATTTTTAGATTTCAGAGACTCAGACAAGAATTTATAGCTAAATCTAACTTCCCAAACTGCAGTCTGACAGGACTGATCAGAGCTAAGTACACAGTGCTAAGTGAGGAACTGACAAAGTGCTTTCATAAAGTCATCACCAGTTAAAGATGGAAAAGACCTAGTAGGTCATCTAACCCATCTCCCTCTGGAAGATTTTCTTTTATTGCAGTTTAGTAGTGTTTTATCAAGGCTGGTGCAAATCTTGTCTGAAGTTTTCCAGGGGAATCCCCTGGCTGGCAGTCAAACAGTACTCAGATTTCCAGACCACTTTAGGGCACATTTTCCCCCAGCTTCAGCCCAGAACTTCCACCAATGTATTTCAGTGAAATCCTCCTCACTTTTCATACAATGAGCTCAAAGAGAAGTTTGGATAAAGCCAGGGAAGTATGAGAATACCCCAGCTAAATTCTGATCCAAATGTCCTTTCACCTACATCTGGGTGCTGCTGAGGCCCATTTCAGAACAGAAAAGAAGGATTCTGTGCCTGGGAATAGGCAGCAGGCCTTCTAAGTGACAAAGCCCAGTCTCTCTATTATGTTCTTACATCTGAAATCCAGAGCTAGCCAGTGGTAACTCCTCTGTATCACATCACGTGCTCATTTCACCTGCTCTGTGCTCCCATCTTTGGACATTTATCTTTCAGCCTAGGTGCTTTATATGATTCTCCTTTCCTTCGGATTATTTCTATCTATCCCTCTGTCTCAGTGAGGTAATTCACATATTTTCAATGCTAATTTCACACTGTTATTCTATGCCCATGTTGTACCCTCTACAGACTTATTGTCTCTTCAATTTCCTCCAGGGCAGTTACTTATACATTCACATCATCTGCAGTTTCCCTTGTTCTCTCATTAATGAGGGCACCTGCATTAAAACAAGCTCAACACAAATCCTTTTCTCAACCAATTTCCTATAGGATTCATTTCTTCTTCACATATTTTTGAAAAACCTCACTCCTCTCAGAACTCTTTGGGTAGAGGAAGTTATTCAGCTCCTCTCGTTGCTCCAAGTCCTATCCATACTGTCTGCCTCACCAACCCACTTCCTTTTTCATTTTATTCTCTGACAGTGGAACATTCTTGTATCTAACAAAGCAGTGGTGAAAAGGTGCTTATTTTCTATACACACTTGAGAAGTGTAGAACAATTTTCTCAACATTCAAAGCAGTGTAAAGGATTGATTTAAGTAAGACTCTGACCCCCTGCTCATCTTTATCAGTGCATGAATGATCATGCAGCTTTGACTCACATATTGTTTGGGATACCATCAGTAATTTTCACAGAGGTCAGCAAGGATGACTCTTGAGCAGCACCCTCCCATATTAGTTCTCAACTGCAGCTAGAAGAAAAACAGAACAAAATTTAAAAATCTTTGTTTTACAAATTACTACGCCATAAACTTTAATGAGAACCTGTTCCCACTGTTAAATTCAATGTCTTATTTCTAGTCTCATTTTTCTGGCTTCAAGACTGCTGAGAACCATTACCAAAGCTTAGTAGGCTCTTGTGAACTGCAAGTAACTTACCCTCTAACTTCCATTCAATAAGGCAAATGTTAGTGCCTACATCCTGGATTTTTTGCCCATAATAAATATTTTCCTGTTTCCTGTTTTTTCTCATAACTTCTCTCTGAACCTGTTTCAGATTGTCATTGTCCTTCTCGAATTGTGGATGGGAGAACTGCAGACAATTTTCTATTAACTTTGTCTCCAGTGGCAGACAAAAACAATAACATCCTCACACCTTTGCTTTTGGAGCTGCATTAATTTCCAAGCACCTCACTATGGACTGCCTGTCCAGGAGAACTCACCACTGCTTCCAATCCATTACAGAGATGCTGCTGCCTGGGGAGCAGGAAGATTTCTTCCCTTGAGTTCTTTGTTTGTTTCTAAACTGTGCACAATATATATCTGTGTAATAAACTTCAGCTTAAGATCTATGTTGTTTACCTTAATCCTGTTTTATCAGAGAACCACACTCTATTGTGGGCTTCTTTTTTTTTAAGCCCAACATTGCTGTAGTTGTTATTGATGCAGTGCTTCTGGGCTGCTGATGGTTAGTACATGTGTACGTGGCTAAGAAGCAGTCACCACTGGCCACTGCAGTGACACAGGTCCTTGCTCACAGTTACCCAGTTCATGGCCACAACTAAAGAGCTGCCAGCTATCTCACTTCTAACATGAACTATGATAATTTTATAGCATTCTTTTTATTTACAACGCTGTCTAAGATGTAGTGAAATCCTTACCAGATGTCTAAGTACAATGTATCATCAGTGTTATGCAAGAGGATACAGTATCTAGCAATCTATTACAAATGTGAAAGCACCCACTGAAACTGTTTAATAAATAGTTATAAGTATTAATTATAAACCCATTAATTCTCCCCCTCCATTTGTTTTATTATATTCCATTTAAAATGTTTACCCCGAATTAATGTCAGAATGAGAAATAGCACTTGAAAGCATCTGGGGCATGCCATCTTCTGTTTGTAAGTACTGGCACAGCTCCAGAGATTCCCCTTTGTCTAAAGAGTTATTTAAAATCCATCTTTGAAATACCAAGTTCCCCAGCCGGCTCACTTAAAACTCCTGCGACTTGCGAGAGCCAAACAATTTATTTCTCTCGCTGTAACAGAAATCTTTAACAAAGCTTTTCTCTAAAACATCTCTAAGATGTCTGGGGACACAGAGGCACTCTAATGGAAGCATTGGTGATGCCGTACACTTCATGGAGGTGCCCTCAAGATTGTTCGGGTTGCCATATGCCCTTGGCAGTAGTGCTGCCCCCACGATATCTGTAATACTGGTACTAACCTCCTCAAAGCAACCAAACCAGCAGTTCTGCTCACTGCATTGGCAAGTCCTGCTCTAACAGGTGTGCTACAGAGGGACACTCCAGGCATCTTCCAAAATGACCTTTTGTTCAGATCTTTCGTGAGGCACAGAGTGAGAGCCAAGAGGATGGGCTCCTCAGAGCTGCTTGCTTTGGTTTGGTGAGACACAACTTGGTTCTAAAAGAGGCTCCTTCTTGGAGCATCCAGATAAATTCCCATCAGCCTGGCTTTTAAATCTGGTGAAGGTTTCCAGCTGTGCTCCATAAGGCACCACCCCAACACTGTGGCTGAGGTAAGGAGTCTGCTCCCTTTGCTCTCTTTCTTGAGCAGTGGTTTTAAACAGAGAATAAAAGGCCCAGATCCCATTTCACATACAACTTGGTCTGTGGCTTTATCCAAAGCTCCGGTGTCAAGAGAACATTCAGCAGGTGGGGGAAGCAGAGAAAAAGTTGAGAAGCTAAAAGCTAATTTGCCCTATAGAAAGAGTGGGTGAGAATAAACTATACACAAATTATATAAAAATAATCCACCAAAAGAATAAGTAGAAAAATCATACTAATCCTATTTAGACCTAATAATTCTCAATATATGCTTATTTATAGGACCATAAACTCAGAGCAGGAAATGGTACTTTCTTTTTTCAAGTTCCCATGAAGATAACAGGATAGAAAGAGAGGTCTGTAACATGTAAAAGGGGGAAAAAAAAATAAAAAATAAGAGGAGAGAAAAAGAGAAAAGACATGTTGAAGGAAGAAATTGATCATGTAATTAAAATGGATTTGTTTTAAAAAAATCTTACACAATGGAGATTTACAAGGGATTGTTTTCACAAAATATAAAGTACACAAAAGATGAGGAAACAATAGCTTCAACTTGTTGTGTTGAGGCCATCAGACAGTGCACAAGTAGCCTTTGTTAACTATAAAACCAGGCAGTGGCAGCTGAGACTTGTTAGCAGGAGCAATGGCAGCCGCTGCAACCAAGAAACAAGCTTCTGTGTGCCTGTGAGAACATGAATACACAAACTCCTCCATTCTTCTTTCCATACCAGCTCCCAAAGAGTGCTCTGCACAGCAGTCCCTCTGGGGTTTCACCCTAGGTCACTGCCCATGATGCACTAGTTAAAAATTGGCTCAGAGAGGGAGGAGAAATGAGGGAAAAGTGTGGCTAGATCAGAAACCAAAGGTGATATTTCCTGTCTGGCCATATATCTGAATGAGGAATGTCCTCTTGTACTGGATATTTGAGAGCCTGGCCTCACCTCTGGGTGGGTGACAATGGTGCTTTTGTGCCAAAACACGGCTCTAAGTTGAGCTGACAAAAAAACCACAAATACCTCTTAAGCTTTTGACCTGTTGCTTAATAAAAAGCAACACTTAATTAAAGATCCTATTTTTTCATTCACCCAAAACCTGACTGCACTTCACAAGGAAATGTTCAGAGATGGCCCAGAATAAAGCAGATTTGAACCCTGACTTTAACCATTGCCAAAACTCCTGTTCAGAAGCCCTGCTTTTATTCATGATTTATATAATGATAAATCATGATAGTCATGATTTAGGCTTGAATTCTCAAACTGTGCAGCAAAGAACATTGTAAAAATGCTCCTGTGGAGATACATCACAAACAAGCCTTTCCTTTGCTGTCATGGTGGTGCCTTGAGTGTGAGATTCACAGATTTCCTACTCTCTTCCAGGTTCTGCAGGGAACCACCAATTTGTTCCACATAGTTCTTTGCCCCCACATTCTTTGGGGGACATATACAATGAAGTCAGCTCCCACAGCTGCCTTGGGAGAGACTGACCCATAGCTTTCTGCTTGCAGGCGAATGCCAATATTCAAAGGCACAAAGTCTAATTCTTTAACCTACAGCTGCAGCTGGGAAGCTGAAACTCTTCCCCAAAGGGATCAGGGAATGATGTAGGTGAGCTGAATTTTATTCCTGCACCTACAATTTGGGAGGCAACAACAGAACAGTGCAGCCATTCCTCAGCTAAAAATTCTCCAGGTGAGCTCCTCTTGAGGCAGTTGTGCTGCTGCAGCAGCATGTCTTGGCTTGAACTCCCTGCTCTCTGACTCAATCAGCTTCTGTGGCCTGCTTTACTACGTGCTGTGGGTAGGTGCTCTGCCCTGTAACTAAGACCACCTGAGCTGGCTGGAGACACTGCTGTCCACTAGGAGGGAATGCAGAGCCCCTGTGGGTAACAATTTGTGTCTATTCTGCCTCTGTAAAGCAGGGACACTGAGAAAGGCTTCTTACATTTGTAATACTTTGAGGATAATCACGTAAGCAATTTTCTACTTATCAATTACCTTATGCCTTAGGAAGTCAGCTGGTGCGCAGAGAATGTGATTATGCAGGTCTGGAAGCAGTGATTACCTATAAATTGGACGGAAAACTCTTGACCTTATCTCCTTGCTCCTGTGAGGGCTGTCTGGTGGTCAGCTGTGCACTGGCTGTGTAAGGGGCAATAAGCAAGCACTCGGGAGGTCACCTGGGAGGGCACAGCTCTGCCAGCCCCTGCACTAAGGTTTCCAAAAGAACAGCAGCTGCCTACTCTTCAGGCAGCACTTGAGTGGACGCTGGCGCTGCAGTTTTGCTGTGCCCCTGCATGTGTACACGGGAATATCTGCTGGCCATTTGCCAAAATGATCAGTTCCATTTCTTTACAGATCTGTACATCAAAGGGGGCCAAAATGCCGCCTGCAGTCACTGTGAGCAGGGCTGTGTGCAGAAAGAGAAGCAACAGGATTTGCTCCTAGGCTGGCCTTGGCATACTTGGTGCTTGGTGAAGACAGAGAGATTTCCAAATTAAAAGAGGAAAAACAAACAAGAAAAGAATGCAGTTGAAATATGCCATGTGTATGGGTTCCAAACAACCCCAGTTTTCATGCAGTTTTTTTTTTCCTATTGCAAATAGCCATTCACATGCAGCATAACGATCTGCAAAGAGCATTAACCTAACAGATTTACAACAAGGGGATTCCTCTCCTGAGTAACATACACAGATATTAGGCTGCAACTTCCAGTCTGGAAAAAAGAGGTGCTACACAAGGAGAATTTGGACTGGAACATTCTGGCTACTTTTGGACTGCTGGATATTTCAATATAGAACTACTTTGCAGCTGTAGGTGGGATGACTAGCTAAGAATTAATTCCTAAATCAGACTGCTCCTTCTCATATAACTGTATGGCAATCTACTGCTCTTTCTGATAAGAGCTTTTCCCATTCTTCAGGCTGGGCTGTTGCACCTTCCTGGAAGCCTGCACTCAAAACAGACATTACAACTGCCTTTGCTGATAATAGGGTGGCTCATAGAAATGTCAATGAGTGACTGCTTTTGCATTTTGAGTACTAGTAAGATTCCAGCTGGTCTCTTCATTTCCTGGTTAATGGCAACTGAAAGCAGCTACCATCTGCTTGCATGGTATTTATCTCTGAAGACCTGGTATCACCAATCAGTCGTATGTTCCTATGTCTGTAGAGACATAGCAAGAAGCTGAAATGGTTTAAGAGCATGCATACCCCTGAATTACAGTTTACGGATGAGTAAAAATTTTGCTTTGGCAACTGCTATATGGGAAAAACATGGTGCCAGTCACATAGCATTATGCTGACAGTGGCCCATCTTCTTTCTGTCTCAGTAGGTAGGAGAGAGCAATGTGGACAGGACAGAAGCTTGCATAAACCTCCAAGCTGAATTTGTCTTTGGAGTTGTTTAAGCGCAGTGAGAATATGTACCAAGTATCTACCAAGGACTCTTCACCTGCTGTTAAGAAACTATTGTACAAGTGCACATCTTTAAATATTTAGAAATTTGTATGCCCAGAATTTTACTCTACTATTTACTTCTTCAACAAAAGCTGCATTT
The DNA here is from genome assembly GCF_019238085.1 of Lagopus leucura. NCBI lineage: Eukaryota > Metazoa > Chordata > Aves > Galliformes > Phasianidae > Lagopus > Lagopus leucura. The sequence continues at coordinate 37,571,056 of NW_024962264.1, read as the reverse complement.
TGCTGTTGTTGGCCCAGCTCCACTCCCATTTTTAGTAAAAAACACCAAATGAATATCACAGGATTGATACTCTGCTCCAGCTTGTACTCAAAAATAAGAGTTTTTCACATGCAAAGCCCACAGCCGATTTTAACAATATCAGAGCTGTGTCCAGAAATGAATTAGCTGCTCTTGCAGGACAGTGCTTGTAGCTGAGTCCAAGAGCTAGTGCTGATCATACCCGGGTACTCCCAAATAAATGATGGCTGGCACTCAAAATTGCTGCTAATTGCAGAGAGGCATTTTGGAGCTGATCCCAATACTTGTTCATGTGCATTTAAAACAGAACAAAATAGCAACTGAAGAAAAATATACAAAAAGATCAAGTAATGAAAGGGAGATTACATTGCTGGAATTATTGCCCACTTCTCTTTTCAAATTGCATGGTGAAATTAAAAAAATCCCAATATACAGTGGGATACTGTATACAGCTGAAGGATTCTATATTAGATCATTGTATACTGGACACATTTAAATGCCATTTTACTGTAAACCCACCTACAGTGTTTTAGGTAGAATGAAATTAACTATTAGCTAAATGTTTTTAGTCAAAATGAAAACAATTATACTTTGTTTCTTTTCCTGGAGCAAACATGCTTTGCAGGACAAAAATTTAACCTGCTTTGCTTTTGGTCAGTTGGATATTTCCGTCTTGCATCAAGTATCAAAGAGCCGTTTTGATTCCATAACTCCTATTCTGCTATCCGGACACAGAATCAGGTCCTGACTCTTATTATAAAGTTCTGGTAGAAAAGGTAGATCTCACCCATGTGTCAGTAAAAGAGTAAATTAGTAATACTTTGGAAATGATAGTATCTCCTACTTCCATTACAGAACTCAGCATCAAGGCTTGTCTGACTCAGCAAGCTTTTTTCATTTAAAAGGTGACTGAAAAAACAACAGAGATGCTTATCTTAACATTTTGTCCAGAACAAGTAAGAAGTGCATTTATTATTTTCAGAGCATGAAAATGTTTGTGGCTAAGCAACTTCCAGATCTTGTTACAAAAGGGAAAAAAAAAAAAAAGAGGAAAAAAAAGAGAGAAAGAGAGAGAGAGAGAGAAAGGAAAAGAAAAAGAAAGGGAATGGGGGGGGGGGGGGGAAGGAAAAAAGGAAAAAAGGAAAAGAGAAGAAGAAAAAAAAACAACCAAGAAGCCTAAAAGTATGATAGAAATTTAAAAGCAGGGTTAATTCCTTTCACATTTCCATTGGTGTGAGTGAAGAGATCCTGGGAGGTCTGTGGCCACAAATTGCTGCAAGTCCCTCACATTCTTCCCTTTGTACGACTGCTTGCTTCAAAAGCTTATCTGGGAAAAAGCATTTCTGCAATGACAGAAATTAATGAGACTAAAAATAAAATCGAATTATTTTTGTGTTCAAAGCTCCTTGACCAGCAGTCTGGGAGAGTCACTGGTAAAGCACAAACTTCCTCCCACACATTCCCATAAATATGCCTCAATACTTGACAACTGTGTAAGTAAGTGGTGGATTAGTGACCTTGAATATCTCAGCGTTAAATCAGTGCCTAGCAGTACTACCAAACTGGCTTTATACAATCAGATAACAATAGGTGGCAAACTCTACTTACTATCAGGCAACTAAGTGCAAAACATGAAGAGTTACATCTGGTCTGCTGTTTCCTTGAACAGGTTTATAGGACTGCTAAATGCATGGGTGATTCCAGCATTTATACTACATGAAATCTAGGAGACCTATTAAAAAAGCAAGGAGTGTGGTAAAAATTTGGCTTTGTTTCTTTCCAATTTGCTTGCATCTCTGCTGACACAAAACCGCTGCCCTCCCTTGTGACCGGAGCTGTGCTGCTGCCTGGATGGAAGCACAAACTAAATTGAAAGATTGTTTTCTGTTCAAAACTGCAAGACTTTGTTTTGAATATTTAAATTGTGGGGATTCCATTTCTTCCCAGCAGTATCTCATGACTACTAAGTAGCCTGCTCATGGCTCTCTCAGATGGCTGACTCTTCTCGTGGGATACTCTCACATTCAGAAACCCAGTTGTGAACAGAGCAGTTCTACTGAAATGGGCACAGATGTGTTGCAAAGATCTGGTGCTGCCACTGGAGCAGACAAAAGCCTACAAATTGAATTCAGTGCACCAGAAAGTCAGTGCTAGGTGTTCTGCAGTCATGTTGGAGGTTTCAAAATCATGTAAACTACCACATATCTTCTGCTGTACTTGCCTTCTCTTCTTGCCTCTCTGCTATCTCAACAGAAGTAGGGATACGGCATTTATGACTAGGACTGCCTACCTGCAGTTCCGCACTCCAACACAAAGAGAAAAAATGGAGTGACCTAAAATAAACCATTTTCTGTGGTAAAGCATCTTAATCAAAAAGAGCTTAGTAATATGTTGTCTCTAGTCTTGTTTTCACTTGTATTTCTTGAGATTTTATTCCCCAGTCTGTCCATAAACCTTGCCAGCATATCTGGACTCCCTCTTTTTGGCAGCAGATAAGGCAGAGAGGCCTGCAGATTAAATATAGCTTAGAGATAAGAGGTGATAATGCATCTAAATGAAAGTGCTATATATCTGAAGTTTGCTTACTTGTCCTGAATCCCTCCAAAACTCCAGATGCCTGCAGTTAGCAGTATCACAGTGAGGGCTCTAGCAGTCTCACAGTGCCATTCTGACAGATGCAGATGGACAAAGTAAGGGACAGCCACTACCCCAAAGCAGACAGGGCAGGGGATGGGAGGGCAAAGTAGCTCACTGCCTTGGGTGGGAGCAGAAACCATGTTTGCGCTTGCAGAGCCCACAAAGAACCCTGGCGTGTGTTTGATTCAAGGCACTCTCGTTGAATCTTTGATGCTAACACTTGAGATGTAGACGCAAGCCTGCTAAAAAAGGAATGCTTTGACAGTACTGAAATTCAAACTATACTCTGAACATTAACGTTTACTATTACTTTGTAAATAATGTTATCAAAGACAATGATAAAGAAGAAAGCTCTGACAACGTCAAAGCTGATCACATACTGCAGCAGCAACTCTTGGCTGCTTTTTGAATAGTCTGAAAGTTTGGTATCCAAAAATAATGTTGCAGGAGATGAAAAAATAGGTGTTTCCTGGAATGACCTATTTTCACTGTAAGCTTCAATAAAAAAGTAATACAAATCTGTATGAGCCTGGTGAAACTTTGGAGAAAGTAAGATTTCAGTCAGGGGAAGGGAAGCTGCTCAGCCCAGATACCCTCCACTCAGCCTGCAGGGCAAGGGGTAAACACAGACCACTTTTCTGCTTTACTGAATCATAGAATTGTTTGAGTTGGAAGGGACCCTTAAAGGCTATCTAGTCCAACTACCCTGCAATGAACAGGGACGTCTACTGCTCCTGTATGTTGCTCAGATCCTGGTCCATCCTGACCATGAATGTCTCCATGGAAAGGGCATCCACCACCTCTCTGGGCAACCAGCTCCAGTGCTTTTTCCCTCCTGTCTTTAAGGGTCGCCAATGATGCCAACACAAGGCAGCTTTCCACAGGCTGTTCAAAGTGCTGAACTGATCAGGACCTCCTTTTCCCTGTCTCCATCTTGCTGCTGCCCAACTCACTCCTCTTTCTTCTCTCTTCATTCTCCTTGAGTTTTCTGCTCCCATGTCACTTCTCTTTACCTTGCTGAGTCCTCTTGATAACAAAATGACTATTTAAATAGCTGTAAATTTCAAGAATGCTCCAGAATATCATGCATCTTTACCAGACGTGTTCATAATTTAATGTTGTGTATTATAATTAGCAATTTTTTTCTCAGTTTTGTTCAATTAAAGTTGAATTCCAATTAGTTGTAAAAATAGTAGTCTTCTTACTCAGCTTGGGTTCTCAGACTAAAATATATTTTCAGGTAAAATGTTATTCCATTTTCAGAGATCAAAAATCTTTCTGTGTTAGTCCAGAAGAATCCACTTGGTGTGCAATTTAAGCTCCTTTTGCAAATATGCACTACGCTATCATATTTTAAGAGGAAGGGAGCTATTCTTTATGGACAAAAGCACAGTCAATATCTCTGAGGTACTTTAATGAGATCTAGTCCCAGCTGAATAAATTAAGACTCACGACTGAGTAGAATGGATATACCTTTTTTTTAGTTCTTGAAAAAAGATGTGCTTTAAAAATTAGAAACTTGGAAAAATGGATTTTAAATGACCAAATGCTAAAATAATCTTTTTCTACCTATAATCAAGTTAAAAAAAATCAACAATCTAGGCCTTTTACATCCAGTGGTGCCAAAAAAAACAGGGCAAAACTCAAGGACATTGTAGGAAAGAGTCAACAACTGAATAAGCACAATAACCATGGCAGAAGTCAGAAATGTAATCACACTTCTGATCACTAATAAAACAAACCTTAACGTTTAATAGCTTCAGTTATTAATTTATGGCTGAGGGAAATGGTTCCTGTGGATTCAGCTACAGTTTCATAGAATCGTAGAATCATAGAATCATAGATTCACAAGGTTGGAAACAACCTGCCCATCTAGTCCAGCCGTCTTCTCATCACCATTGCTACCACAAGCACTAAACCGTATCTCGTAGCTCCTCATCCAGATGCCTCTTGAACACTGCCAGGAATAGTGACTCCACCACCTCCCTGGGCAGCCATTCCAGCGCCTGACCACTCTGAGAGAATAAGTTTTTCCTTATGTCTAACCTAAACCTCCTCTGGTACAACTTGCAGCCATTTCCTTGGGACCTGTTTATTTCCTGGGAGAAGAGGCCGAACCCCTTGTCATCACAACCTCCCTTCAGCAAGTTGTAGAGTGTAATGAGGTCTCCCCTGAGCCTCCTCTTCTTCAGACTAAACAATCCCAGCTCCCTCAGCCACTCCTCATAAGATTTACACTCCAGATTCAAAGCTACCTGGAAGGTATTTTTTCTGAGAGATCAATGAGCCCTTTCTGGGCATGTACAGGAGCTGGTTCAGCAATGAGGCACTCAAGGATGGGCATCTCTTGTTCTAAACAGTGACAGCACAGGATCAGTGCTCCTAGGACCTCTCTGAAGCTCTAGAGTGTGCTTGGAGCTGGTTGCCATTGGAACAGTGTGGCTTACTTCTGTTAAGAGGCATTACTAGAGCTTATCACACTGCACTGAACACTTAAGCAACATTTGCCAACAGGGATTTTCACTGTGCAGCCTCACCTCCTGTTTTCAAGTAAATACAGACAGAGAAATTTTGCTGCACTTCTTTTAAAAGGAAAATGGTTTGCAATGGGCTACCATGTGGCAAAGTTTGCTCTCAGCTTACCTTTCCCAGATACTTCTTTTTTTTTTTTCATCTGATCCAGATAAATGACTGGAGCCAGAGAAGTGATCACACTGCGCTGATACTACAGAAAATGAAGAATATGTAGTACACACAGCTGCAACATATTTTGCAAATTCCGACTTTCAGGTTTGCACTGAGCCAATCAAGAGGCAGACCCCCACAAAACCAATGAGAGGTTCATACAAAAAAAAAAGGAACCACAGATAAAATACAGCTGGTCCCTGTGTATTAGCCATTTCCACCAACACTTTTATCTACAGCAAGGGAAACACATGAAGCTAAATGAACCAGTTTGAAATCCTGCCCCAATCCTGTACATTCGAGATGTGTCATTCATGTGTTGCCCACATGTCAGTCATATATCAACCTATTCATGAAAGTTTCCTGCTTGATTTGTAAACTAAAAAAAGGATGAAGTTTAGAAAAGGTTGCAAGAGAACTCAGTGTGTTGCTCTTTTCTGTTTCTCAAATCGTAGTAAATCAAATCAAGTGCAGAACTTTACAAAGAAAAGGAAAATATATGAGTAGTGCCTTCAAAATAGACACTTGAAATCAGGGTAGTTCGCATGGATCCAGAGGATTTATCTTTACCATCCTTCAATAAATTGACTGTTAACATCAGAACACAGGTATTCTTCATCTGTTGGAGTCTATTCAGGGACTTCAGATTTAGCCTGTGAACATTTCACCTTCTCTCAGGAGACTAATTTTTTATACAAATTCTGAAGCAATCCCCTTAAACCCTTTGCAAGCACATCTCCTTTAAAGCTGCCTTCCTTTCTAAGAATTTAAACAAACCAGGAGAAAAGCTGTATTTAACTTCTGGCAGGACATCAGGCCCAGCAATATGGTTATTAGACTCAATGCAAACCTGTCTGCAAATGCAAAGATCCTACATACTACTCTGTGATCTTGGTGATTCCAACTCACTGTCTGAGACACATATTCCTGGAATATAAGGAACAAGACTGTTGTTCATAAATCTGCTATTTTGTCCTGCCATTCAATCAGTGATATCAGCCACACTGAGTTGTACAAGGTAGCCACAAAAAAAGCACAAATCAATCACAGTTATATCCATCCAGAAAATCAAATATTTCTAGGAGAGCTCTGGGCAAACCTGAACTCACAGGCTGTTCTTCTATTTTAAGAGTTCCATGGGACTTCATGGCACCTCATCAGCAGTTGGCAATGATCTTCAATGCCAACAGCAGCCCTGGCACAGTCCTGCTCATGAGGACAACGGCAGGGCAGCTCTGTGACCCAGTGAAGAGTGCTGGAGAAAACTGCCCACCCTCTGCAGAAACTCATGCAAGAGAGCAAATCCCCACGCTAGTATCAAATTCTGATTTCATCATTTTAGTAGAGCCTCAGTAACTTAAATGACTTCAGCAGAACCTTGAAATGCCTTCGCAAGTCTCTTAGTTTCTTAATCATGTTTTAGTCATTTATATTATGAGAGTTGCTGAAGTATGTTCCATGTAAATTCAGACTTGGCCTTCTGTACAGATTCATAATTGGAGATGAGCAGTCAGGGGTGATATAAATAGCTATCACAGCCTAATTGAGGACAGCCTCAGCATAAAGAACTAAAAGATAAGAATGAGACTACACAGAGAACCTTAAACTTCTGATTTAAAAACTAATTAAAACAATTTATTTTGAAAGAAAGAAGAGTGTGATAAGACAGGAAAAGCTCCTCTGAAACAATTTCAAGAATTGCAGCTAGGAGAAGCCTGTCACCCAGACAAAACAAATGGGGTTTTACAGTCAAGAAAGGAATTCAGTAAACATGAAGAGGGTGTCACTTGGCCAATTAGATCAGACCAAACTGAAAAACTACAAAGGTCATGCCAATTATAATGACAGTGCTAGGAGAATTAATTAAAAGCTTGGCAATTGATTTCCTCAAAGAAACAAAAAGTGAAGAAAAGAGAAAAAAGAAATTAACATCAGCAGACAAAGGCTTACAAAGTTTTAGGAGAGAAAAAAAAAGGACACATTAAACTTTTTAGAAATGAAGGAAAAACTGAAGCTATGAAAATGCGCATTGATTTTGCAAGAGATATTCCTCACTTAATGCACTGACAGCAAAGCCTTATCTCTCCTGAAGATGATGCTCCTGAGAAGTTAATCTTAAGACTAGATGAAATCTAGTTATATTAATGGACAGAATATAGTGGATGAGAATTCCATCTCAGTCCCTTATAAGCAAATTTCAGTCTCTGAAAGGGAGAAGTTTCTCACTTCCATTAAGGATCACACACATGGTGATTGCTGCTGTTGCTGTTGATGTGGAAAGTGATAAGAGGCTACAATGTAATGCAGCAGAGGCATGAGACTGATAGATTTGCTCCAACTGATTTCCAAATGGTTCTTTTTTTTTTTTTTCTTTTTTTTTCTTTTTTTTTTTTTTTTTTTTTTTTTTGTAGAACATTATTTTTTATATGAAAAACTATGTTGGTTAATTCTCAGTGTTTTTAATGATTTTTAAAATAAAGTTTACAGTTCTGAGCTATTTGTACTTCTGAGGAAGAAGAAAAGATCAACAGTGACTTTTAGTGTGCTATAACAGTCACTAATTCTGTCTGCAGAGTTCATCAAGATCTTTGGGTGTCAAATTCTGGCAACAACCAGTGGATGAACTGGAGATCTGTGTCAGTGTTTGCTGTTCTAAAATCTGACAAGGAGACTTTTAGATACTCAAATGATATTTTTTATGACAATCAAGGTGGCTTCAAAAAGAACCCATGTGCTTTGAAGAGCTTTGAGGTTATAGATTAATCCCTGGGAAGCCTAGCAGAAGCCAGCACTTTTATTGCCAGCAGAGAATCCTGACTAATTCCTAGGAGGTGAGACTGAGAAAGTTAGGCATGAGGAGGAGGAGACATAAAACCAGAGCAGTCCAAAGGCAGATATACCACATCTGCTATATGTCAATGAAGAATGATTCATTTTCAGTGGGTTGTAATCAAAAGTTACTGGAAGAAGTGCTCCAGGAGAACCTTTGCAATGAGAAAGTGTAGACACTGAATACGGGTATAAAAGGAAATACTACTGTTATTTAGTACAGCAATTACATTTTGTAGAATCCCCTATGATTTCCAGTTCAAAATAAATCATGTGTTGCCTATTTAGGTAAGCAAGATGGATAACTTCAATACAAGGCTATTCATGAAGCGAAACAAAGAACTGAGCACAATCACAGTTCTGAGGTAATTTCAGACTATTAATTACAACAACTCAACTGAGTTAACATGGTTGTAATGGATTTAGAAAGGAAACAGCTACCAGAAAAATAAGATAAATGTAAAAAATCAAGCTTCTTGATTTTCAAAATTTCTTTCAGGGCAAACAAAAGGCAAAGTGTCCCTAGTCAGATGGAAGTACAAGAGAACGTCTCATCTTATTCATCTATACCTGACCTACATACCATGTTACATCTTTTTAACATTAAGTAGCAAACATTAATACTTCAGAGCTTTTCTTTCAGAGAGAATATTCCCAGCAAAGTATCAGCAAAGGCATCCCACTGCTATCACTGGGAGGTGGACTTTTCTAGTATGTTCTAAAACTTACCAGATACCCTTGCATTTGGACTAGGTAATCTTTGACAGTTCCTCCCAGCATAACCATTCTATTCTTGCTCTAGTGAGGCATGAGCCTGAGCTCCACTGATTACTTATGTGTCAGCTGAAAATAATAAACCCCATCAATTTATTGCAAAAAAAAAAAAACAAAACAAACAAGCAAACAACAACAACAACAAAAACTTGTCTTAAAGCAAGGCAGTGAGTTTTGTCATTTCAGAAATGTAGCACTCCAAAATGCAAGTGTGAATCTATTGACTGAAGATGCAAAAATCTAAGAGTTTGTATTGGTTTTCAATGAAAGCATCAACTATTGATTGACAGGACTTATTTCTAGACCTTTTTTCTCTTGTAATAAACATTATAGAGAAAGGAAAACTTTGGAGGTCTGATGTAGAAGAGACTAATGCAGCAGTGTAAAAGGAGAGTACTGAAAAAGGGCCATGTTAGCAACCACCAAGTGTGTATGTGCTGTCTTCATCTGCTCCCAAATCCACAGCAGCTGCACGAAACACACTGGGATTACACTGATTTAGGAGGATGGACTAGATAACCTCTGAACTCTCAGCCCTATTATTTTCTATGATTCAGCAGAAAGAGAAACTCCCTTCTTGTGCAAATCTCAGTTCTTGCAGCTCCAAACTCCCATTTTTCTTTTCAGGTGTCTAAATTATATAAACACAGGTATCTTATCATTAGACATAAACCAGACCCAATGTAATTACAACACAGATCAGTTATCAGCAGATTCTTGTTCCTGCCCCTACTGAGTTTCCTAGAAGAGGAGTGCAGACATATAAAATACACACGATGCAAACCTTGTCACACAAAAATAATAGGAATAGTCACTCTGGTGATTCTGCTTATTGAATTTGATCATATGTAATTTTGCCAGCTTTCGTCATCAAAGGAAGTCCATTTTTTCACATATTATCAGTGTGAGCTAGGAAGCTTTCCAGGAATTTAATAGTTACTGTAGACTCAATGTGTTTAAAAGATCATTCACTTTGTGCCCAACTTTATCTTTATTCATCACATAGTACCTTATAATTACACACACTAAGAGATTTTAATAAACAGATTTTTACTGCTACTGTCAACTTCACCCTATAAAAGATGCATAGTCAGGCTGGCAAGCTTCTCTTTCCTGAGAACTTCTTTTACTAAGTATTGAAGCTGAGACTGTAGAATAGCAAAACCAGATGAAACAGAGCACAGACCAAACATAAAATTTTCCACCATCTTTCCTGACATTGGCAGTTTTCCTTGTGTGACATCATGTGATCACTCATGAGAGTCACTCTGTGATTATTTGTGGTAGCTCTAAATCAGTTTGAGCTGGTTTGTCTTGAAAGACAACCTGCTAGTTCTTTGGGAAAGCAAACCAATGGCATCATAAACTATAAGCTCTCCAGAATAAGAGTAAGCCACGTATATGTTTCTTGCTTATGTCTTGTCTGACAAGTTTAAGAGATCCTTCCCTTCCATTATTTGTAACCACCTGGAAATGATGATAAACTGTTCATATGGGAAGCCTGACAAGGCTGTCAATAATGCCTGCTTCACTCTCAATCTATTCCAAAGAATTTTCTGCTCATGCAAAATTAGACAATGATTTTAATGTTTCTTTTCCCTTTTCTTCTAAGTACTTTAGGAATAAAAAATGAGCCAAAAGTTATGCAAAAAATTAAGTCTAGAATGAACGTATAAAGAAAGTATAGACACAAAACAAAGCTAGCAACCAAAACACTGTATCCTGTACTGAGCCTATGGGCATGTACATGACAGACGCTACTTCTGGCAGCTTGCATATTTTGCACACAATTTATAATTGTAATAATTTATACTCCTATAGTAGTCCTATAGTACTATTATAGGTGCAGAGTAATGCAAATTTAAACCATCACAATGTACAAGTTTGCATCTTGGACATTTAATTCATTTATCGCACGGCTGTGGTGTTCATTTCTGAAGTAAAACCCAGCCTCTGTTAAAATTAATAGGAATTTTACCTCCTGTCTTAGAATGGCCTAGATTTGAGCCTTACGATGTGTGCTTGCACAGCAGAGGGAGAGAAAAAAAAAAGAAAGACCAATGAGATTATTTGAGTTTCATGTTGTTGGCTGAAACGGTTGGGAGTCTGGAGAGGGAGACCTTTCCTAAGCATCTCTACTATTTAGGACTTCTCACCAACACATAGCTAGAAGAAAAGGAAATGCTCCTTCACATGCAGTTACAACTCTTCACACAGAACACTCTCCACAAAAGCTGTCCTGAACAAAAAGTTTTGTCCAGAACTGGGTGTTTCACCAGGGATGTATTGCCTACAGATAGGACTGTTGGACATATGTAGCTGTGCTATCCAGACTACTGTATGTTGAGGAGACTGTGATTTATGTAGCAGTAGATGTGGGCACATTCTGCTTGGCTTTAAGAACGGTGTTGCTCTTAAGTCTAAAATTTGACTGTTAACTGTAATGGAAAAGTCTGGAGATGGCACTCACATATCACCAATGATAATGTCTCCAGCATGTCTTCAAGGGAAGCAGTATGTGTTACTTTCAAGAAAGTCTTATATAAACTCTGAAGCACACAGTGCCTACAAACTCTTCCTGAATGGGAAGTCCATGCAGCACGCTGTGCTTGGAGCACAACTTTGTCTGATTCTGCATCATCTCAGTAGTCTCAGTGTCAGAAGGGACCCAAGATTTTACAACTTTCTGTCATCTTTTGTGCTGAAGCAGCACCTCCTGGGGCAAAGCAACATACAGGCATGACTGATATCCTAACTCTTTTCTCCTAAACAAGTGTTTCCAGGGTAATACCAGCAGCAAAGCTAATTAGTGCTATTTAGCAGAAACAAGGACAGGATAATTTGACACTGCAGCCTGAAAAACAGCTGAGTATCCAAACTGTTTTCTTTCCTTATGTCATGTGTCAATCTGCCTCTTTGAAAATACCGTCATGTAGCTGATAACCCCCATGCATTTGGTCAGCTGAAGTAACTGGGTGAAGCACGCAGGCATATCACCACTCACTGCAGTTGAGTTCAGCAGCAAAGCACTCATGGAGTCAGACTGCAGGCTGCAGCTGAGAGCTGACCTCTTCTGAAATATATCCCATTGTGTTCGTAGAATCATAGAATCACTCAGGTTGGAAAAAACCTTAAGAATCATCGAGTCCAACCATGACCTAACCAAACTACCCCATCAACCCTCTACTAAATCATGTCCCTGAGCACCACATCCAAACGCTTTTTAAACACATCCAGGGATGGTGAGTCAATCACCTCACTGGGGAGCCTATTTCAGTGCTTTCTATACCCTTTCTATAAAAAAGTTTTTCCTGATATCCAACCTGAACTTATCCTCGTGCAACTTGAGGCCATTTCTTCTCATCCTGTCACCTGTCACCAGTGAGAAGAGACCAACCCCGCTCTCGCTGTAAGCACCTTTCAGGTATTGGAAGAGAACAACAAGGTCTCACCTCAGCCTCCTTTTTCCCGGACTAAACAGCCCCAGTTCCTTCAGTCTCTCCTTGTAGGACATATTCTCCAAGCCTTTCACAAGCCTTGTTGCCCTTCTTTGCATCTGCCCCAACACCTCAATGTCCTTTCTTTACTGAGGTGCCCAAAACCAAACACATTACTCAAGGTGAGGCCAGGGGCAGGATTACTTCCTAGTCCTGCTCACCACACAATTCCTGATACAAGCCAGGATGACATTGGCCTTCTTGGCCACCTAAGCACACTTCTGGCTCATATTCAGCCGACTGTCCATCAGCACACCAAGGTCCCTTTCCATCAGGCAGCTTTCCAGACACTCCTCCCCAAGCCTGTAGGGTTGCCTGGAGTTGTTGTGAACAAAACGCAGGACCTGACACTTGGCCCTATTGAAACTCATGCAGTTTGCCTTGGCCCATCAATCCAGTCTATCCAGGTTCCTTTGTAGTGCCCTTCTCCCCTCAAGCAGATCAACACTCCCTCCCAGCTTGGTGTCATCTGCAAACTTACTGAGGGTACCCAATCCCTCATCAAGATTGTTAATAAAGATATTAAATAGAAGCAGCCCCAGTACCGAGCCCTGGGGGACACCGCCCATGACTGGCCACCAACAGGATTTAACTCTATTGACCACAATTCTTTTGGCCTGGCCATCCAGCCAGTGTTTCACCCAGAGGAGCATACGCCCATCCAAACCACGGGCAGTCAGCTTCTCCACAAGAATGTTGTCCGGGGCAATGTCAGTAGTGATACAGAAATGCAAGCATGGGCTGTGCCTGTTTAGGAGCACAGACAGGATCCTCTGTATTTGTTTACATTGTCACTTGCAGGGTGAGGAAGTGATGGTTCTAAGTTCATGAAAAGAAAGCAAAAGTCAGAGAAAAATACGTCAGCGCACACAGACCTGACAGCAGGTATGTGCATACAGTACACTGGACTGGAATCTGTTTCATCTATTCCTGGCTATAAAAACTGGCCAAACAGCAAACACTTTTCCTTTTTTTTTATTGTCCTTCCATATTTGTATGTCAGAACATACAGCTTTTTAAAGGCAGGAGATCCATGAGCTCTAAAGCCTTTAAAGCAGGCTTTTCCACTTCCCATGTTAAACACAGCACTTCATTCCTGCCTCAAAAACTTGCTAGCACAGCTGAGAAAAAATGTTTGATAGAAAGGCATAAGCTCTAAAGATGGGATCAGCACAAAGCATATGGGACAGAATTAAGAAAAAAAAAGCTTCTAAAAATATTTAAGGGAGACTCTTTTTCACTTTTCTATAAATGCCAGTTACGAGCCTTCTTTTTTTTCTTGTTTATTTTGTTTGCATTGCTTTCATTAATTACATCTTTCCATCATTTAAATGGCTGCTATGTTCCACATTATTTGAGCACCTTTTCCTCTTTCTATCCACCTAATTTTTCTTATTTCATTTCCACAGTGTCCTTGCATTTTCAGATGTCCTTAAGACTCCTTAGGACTGCTCACACCCTGAAATGTGCCTGCCAGCCTCCTGCCCTGGAGGAATGGGGGGCGGAGGAGGGGGGATGGATTTCCTTCTCTCCTCCCAGCTTCCCAACAGATGCAGACAGTGGTGGGTGAATCCTTCCTCATTTCCTTCTCCCCATTATTTGGTCATTGCTCACATGCCATTTACTGGTAAAAGCACCCTCACTTTGGCACTGACAGTATGGACACTTCCACTCACAGATGGTGAGAGAAAAAAGCCAAGCCACAGAGGGATTAGAAGTACTGTTTCTTACATAATTATTTTGAGATTTGAGCAGTTGGTGCAGCAAGAAATCAGCCACATGACCCCTTGCCTGTTGTTTTCCAAAGGGGCTTCTGCCTGGGTGCTGAGCACAACAACCTTATCTTCAAGCAGGAGCCTGGATTGTCAAGTTTCAGTGGGAAAAAATAAATATCTACCTTCTGTGTCCTTGACTGTAAAATAACAGTGTTTTGCAGGGCTAGGTGCAGAAACAGGCAGCCACTGAGTGGCTCTGTTTGTGGGACAACAGACAGCTTTTCCAGACACTCAGACCCTCTCAGCACATGCAGAAATACTTATAGGCTAGCATCACTCTCAGTGACATACAGCAAATGCCTTTACACAGCAAGTGTTGAACAGCGTGTTATGCAATGTGACATCGGGCACATGCCTGGTAGAAGGGGTGAAAGCAAAAACAATGTTGCAGCTGGGGCTTGTTTCAGCTGAAGTGGCAGAGAAGTGTGATTGGCAGTTCTCCCTGATGTGGCTGGGCAGGGACTGCTTGTCATTCTTACAGCTGGTGAGATGAACTCCTGTGACACCTCTTACTGAGGGACAGGTACCACACCTCAAGTAACATGCAGCTCTCCCTCTGATCAGATATTGTTATCATATTATGTAGATATGGATGTATCAGGCTGGACCAGGCTCTGAGCAACCTAATCTAGCTGGGAGGGAGGGAGTTGGACTAGATGATCTTCAAATGTCCCTTCCAGTTCAAACAGGGTTGGTTGATTCTCAGCTGAACATGAGCCAGTAGAGTTCCCAGGTGGCTAAGAAGGCCAATGGCATCCGAGCTTGTATCAGAAATAGTGCAGTCAGCAGGACTATGCAGATGGTTGTCCTTCTGTATGCAGCACTGGTGAGGCCACACCTTGAGTACTGTGTTCAGTTTTGCACCCTTCTCTACAAGAAAGACATTGAGGCCCTGGAGTGTTCAGGGTTCTGAGATTTTTCAGTCTGTAGAAGAGGAGGCCCAGAGGGAACCTTATCACTCTCTACCATGACCTGAAGAGAGGTGGTAGAGAGGTGGGTTCAGCATCTTCTCCCAGGTAGCAGTGATAGGACAAGAGGGAACATCCTCAAGTTGTGAGAACTTCAAGGGGAGGTTCAGCTTGGATTTTTGAAAGAATTTATTCTCAAAAAGAGTGGTGAGGTACTGGAACAGGCTGTCCACAGATGTTGTGGAATCTCCATTCCTGGAAGCATTTAAGAAAAAGAATGGGTTTAGTACTTAGGGACATGGTTTAGCAGGCAATACTGATGGTAGGTGGACAGCTGGACTAGAGGAATCTTAGAGGTCTCTTTCAACCGTAATGATTCTATGGTTCTCACCCATCTTTCCGTCAGCTTAATTTCCCCACTGGTATCACCTGGGGACTTCTTCCTCACAGAGGCATATATCTTAGATCTGGAAGAAGTCTTAAAGTTAAAATTTTGTTATGTATGCACTGTAGAGGTGGGGTTGAAATAAAAGTAGTCAGCCCAGAAGTCCTACATGCTATCTTAACCCACACTTTCCAGTTAGTAGGAAGCAGCACTGTACATTATTGTAACAGTAAAAGGATAGGAAAACTTCAGAGTGGAAGAAAAGCTCAGGAAACAGGCCAGCAAACAGATTCTTCTTTTAAAGTTGTTCCGAGGTGTGCATACTGGGCTATATAATATTTGGTATAGCATCATGCAATGGGGTGTGCACTGAACTCCTTCCAGGCTGTGCTAGCACTCCATTACTAGCAGGTTTTACATGTTGATAAAGACAAATATACCCTACAGTGATGACCTCTTGAACTAAGCAGTGTTCAGTGTGCAGGACTGCGTTGGCACAAGGCAATTGTCAAAATGTTTCTCTGTCCTCAGCTGTCTAATTGCACTCAGGGAACTGACAAAAAGAACAACTCTCATCAGCTGCTTTCTACCTAGCACAGAGCAGGCCTTCTCTCACCTGATAATTCTTGGTCTGTCTGGGGAAAATTAATTACATGAAATAATTACAATTCTACAAATCTCACCATTCAGAGTTGTCTCTGCTGCGCTAGAACTCTAGAGTACCAGGCTTTGGGCAAATGCTGCACAGGAGAGGAACTGTCATCATGCCAAGCGAAGAATGTGCTTTATACCATCTCCAAAACTGAGAGTCATAAAACCAGCAGGAGACAAAGACTCACAGTGTTAAAATTATGGCATTTACACATGCTTTGAAGTTCAGATGCACATTTGAAAAACTTAAGAACCCCTAAGTTCATCAGTTCCTTCTTCATCCTTAATTCCTATTACATATGGAATATTGTTTGGCTTTTTTTTTTGAAAGCTCTCTACTTTGTAAACACAGATAAATCCGAAGTTACCCCACAGAAACTCCATTAGCATCCAAACACTTTTGAATCTCAGAAATTTCCAGTTGTACCACTTCATCTTTGTCTCTACAACTCATTAAAACCTGTCTTTATTTTCCTGAGAGTCAGGTTGATTTCCTTTCTCCTGTGAGTTACATACCAACAACCAGATTTGAGAGAAAGACTGAATTGTGGTCAGAATCTGCCTGGGACTCTGGAAATCAGCATTTCTGTTCTGCTTTACTAAAGGTGAGCTTTGTGATGTTGGGCAGATCATTTACTATTTCTCTGACCCATTTTCCTTCTCAAACCTGATGAAAATAATATTTCCATGCTTCACAGAAGAGTTATAAGCATAAATTAATTCATATTTATGAGGTACTAAAGGAATTCTGATGAGTACCATAAAAACGCTGACTTACAAATAAAGACCTCTCTGTGTTCTGGCTGTCCACTGATATAGCTGTTTTTCTCCACTTCTTAAAGTAAGGACTTCTTTTCCCAGAGTAATATTTTTCACTTGTGACACTTCTTGATTTTACCTCAGAACAATGAGTACTTGTACACTGCAGTTGCAGTGATTATTTTTATGCATGATGTGCTATATATGAAGTTTCGGTGTCCTTTATAGCCAAATAGAACAGAAGAGTTTCTTTTTAAGATTTATTTTTAAAGCCTGTGAAAAAGCAGCAGACTTACAGCTGACAAGGGCGAAGCATGGCACCTTAATACAAAAAAGCAGAGGGAGGATGGGAAACAGAAAAGAGCACTGCTTATGATTGCCATTCAATCCTAGGGAGACTCCCATGATCCAGGATGTATAAAGTGCCCCTTCTTACTGTATCTGGAAGGCAGGTCTTTAGTGGGCTTCTATAGTCCTTTACCAACTTTGTTGGTGACAACAACAAATAAATAAACCAGAGTGAGGAAGCAGAGAAAAGCAGTCTTACATTCTTTCCCTTTCATAGATGAACTTGAACCCCGTTGTTGGCACACAAGGTAGGAAATCTTTAGCAGAATCTACAGTGCATACATTGCACCGTAGTGCTTCCAGTAATTGGTGCAGTCCTACCTGAAGAAGGGCTGTTCCTATGGGGAATGAGCAGCAGTGCTGTCACAGCCTCCTCAAACCTGTGCAGTGCTTGGATCAATCTCTTTTTCCATGCCTTGCCACAGGGCAAAGAGCAACGTCTGCTTATTGCTATGAAATCTGACTAAGGCCTATTGCAGTCGTGTCGAGTCAACAGAAAGGCTTGGGAAGGCTTACAGTAATGCAAAAAGTTTATCTTTCACTCTCTCAAAAAACAGAACAAAATAACAGTTTTATCATCAGCTTTCCAAAGGATATCACATATGCAAATTAAGATTTTTGTTGCTTGAATGCACTTATTTCTCAGTGTATATTTATGTTAACATTCAAGTACTGTATAGCTATACCATGCTATTTTGAAGTCTGCATGGCTAAAAGGAAGTCAGTATATGCGGGGAAGGAAGTTTCCCATTGTGCAAAGCAGCTTTAAAATGTCTTGAAAAAAGAAAGTGATTGAAAATCCTTCTTCCTATGCTTGAGCAGCATTAGGAATAATAGGAAGCTGTGGGGCATCATTCAGAAAAGAAGACTGTTGTGTAAGTAAGACCCTGGTAACAGGATTCAGGCAGCCCTTTGAGTATTCTTGCCTTTGAATGTCCTCAAGCTGGACGAGAGGAAGAAGACAGCATTTTAAGCCATATACTGCCACTTGCAGGTCAAACTAAGTTCACGTCAGTTACACATGGCACAGATAGAAGCCCATAAATGCATATACATGTAGTTCAGGCTTTCAGAGAGGGATTTGACAGATGCACTAGAATTTGACATCCTCTCCAGACAGTAAATTTGAATGAAGCTTGCTTTTGCACCTGTGAGGAAGCCTTTAGCGGCAAACATCTCAGTAAGTTGGATTGCATGCATGAGTTACTGGCGGAGAAGCAGAATCCCTAGATTTTCACAACACTGACATTAATGCATGTTGAGAAAATGCTCTTGAACAGCCAAACCAATTGATATTATTACATGCAGCCAGTTCAGGACTGCATCAGTGTGAGTCCTGGTCTGGGGAAAAGCACTCGTGCTTTCACACCATCTCTGCCTCACGTCAGAGCACTTCTTGCACTTGGTGCACACCCATGCTGCCATTGGAAAGCTCTGCACTGCTCCAAGCAGCTACTTTTCTGAAAGAAACAACTGTGAGGCTACCTGTGCCAAGGGCTTGGCCAGAGGAGATGCAGCAGTTCAGGCTGTGGGCATTATCCAGGCACTGTTCATGTAGCAAGCACTGGATAGTGAGCAATCAGAGGGGAAGGAGGGCAGCAGACCTGTCACTCCCAGAGTATCATGCTGCTAAGAGATTTCAAAGCTGGCAGAAGGACCCAGGACAGAGCCAGAGTGACCCTAGTTCAGTATGTCCCAGTTGGCACGGACCCCAGGCTGAGGTTCAGAAGTGTCACCTCGAACGGCACTTTAAAGCCACTGGCTGAATTTGAAGGATGGAGGATTGGTGCTCTTCAAGGCCTAAGAAACAAAACACAGCAATGCTTGCCTCAAAGTCTTCAAGCCAATGTACATTTGAAGAGAATTCAAAGAGTTGGACCTAAGTGATCTTTGAGGTCCCTTCCAAACAAAGCCATCCTATGATTCTAAGGTTTTCGAGGGAGTCACAGAGAAAATTAGGTTCAATGCAATGTATGTAAGAGGTGGCCCCCATCTCGGAGTAGAGGTGCATTCCTGTTGGTATTTTAAATTTGTAATTCATCAGCAGAGCCTAAATTACCCTGTAAAGATCATATTACCGCATAGCCATATTATGCCCGCATGACTTCATCACAATAACATCCCAGTCATAATTTGGGCTGCTGTAAAAAGTAAAAAAGTGTGAGATTATGAAAACATTAATTGCTTTTCAGGCAGCAGAGTGACCAAGCTCTGCACTCTTGACAATATGGGATCTGTTCTCTTGTTAGTGCACTGCTGTACTCTTACATGCTCCAACAGTTGGGAAAGAATTCTGTTAACCTGTGAAAGGGTGACTGAACCTGCTCATCTTTGGATTTGGAGTACACAGACAGCTTATATAGGGAAGAAATAGATATGTCTGCTGTTCCCACTAAGCAGTTTGAACAGCTGAAAAGCAAGGAAGCTTAAATAGCTGCACTCAGCAAATTAAGCGGCAGTGAGAAAACTGCTCTGGAATTAATTGGTTGTGGTAACTGAACATGCTCCTTGATGTAAAACTTAATTGCTCCACTTTCAATAGATTATATGCATTTCACTGGACTTAAACTCAAAGTCATTACTCCTTTCTTTCAGATCATTTCATTCTTGCATTTTTGTAATTAGGGATTTTGTCTGAAGCATCTTAAAGTAGTTAAAACTTGTTTACATTTGTATAGGCTGCTCCCTGACAAGTTTTAGTAAAAGGTTTTGCTAATTTGTACCACAGGTTAGGGGGAAAAAAAAAGCATCTGTTTTTCCTAGGAAAAAGACAAAAACAAAACAACATAGAAAAAAACTCATCTGTGAAAGTATATGAATAGAAGTGTGTTATATGCATACAAATACGTAGGTCACTCTGAAAGTTATGCCTCATTTATTTCCATGTAAAATGCAACAGATACAAAGAGCACAATAACACTATTGGATGGTGTAAATTCTCAGCTACAAAACACTGTTTTTTAAGCCTCTGCCCTTAGCTATGCATTTTTGCCAGCAATGAAGGAGAGCCTCTATGTCACACATGTAAAAATCTGCACCAGCAGAGGTGAACCATCGTTGCTGTCATCACTGCTGAACCCTCCCCCCCCCCCCACCTCACTGTGCTCACACCCAGTGTTTTGTGTGAGCATTCGGCAAGCTTTGATGAATGTCAGTGGGCACCATTTCGTCAGCATGAGGAATTTGGTAACACAATTCCACATCAGACATTAATCTGTCAGACTGCCCCTCTGCTGCCATCTGTCGCACAGTAACAATATGCAACGAAACAGTGTTGGGAAGGTTCAACTGCTGCTGCTGGACCAACAACATCCACCTCTGATGTCTTGGGCCAACATAATAAAGCAAGGGGCATTAGTTTCTCAGCAGCTCTCATACATTTTATTCATTTAATGTGATTGTAGTATAGTATTCATATTTCTAAGTGTTTTGGCAAACTTATATTAGCAGAAGAATTAGCAGAATTAGCATTACAGCATCTAAACCTAAATAGTAGCATTAGTAACCTAAGCTTGGGTTCTTGATTTTCTACATTTAGTTCTTCTACAAATATATATATATATATCCTTGGAATCTAGTGGGGCAAATGTATTAAGCTGTTTAAAAAAATGAACAAACAAAAAACCCACAACATTTTAAGAGCACAGGAAAAGGATATTTGAATTTAAAAGCTTATGTATTTTTAATCTAGACCTTACAGTCTATTTATTCCTTCAAGTCTGTCAGCCCCTCAAAGGTTGAAACATCTGTAACTCAATCAACTAAGGGAAAGACTGGAGCATCCTCATTGTAACTCATTGTAACAAAAAGTGCTGTATGCAGTATCTCTGATTAAGAGGGACACAAATTATGTAACCATAGTTGCTCAGCACACCACAAAGTTCCATTAGTGAGCTTTGGTTGCTTTTAGGAATCTCAGATCATGTCTGGTTTGATGTCACAGGTAGTGGAACAGAGTCTGATTTCCATGACCAAAGGAAAATGACAACAGGGTTAATTAAACCAAATCTTGCTCTGTAACCTGAGGATAAGTTTGCTTCCTGGTGCATGACTGAAGAATTTATTTCTCTAGAACCTGAAATTTCTGAAACTGTTTTTTACTTTTCTCCTCTTAAAACTTATTTTTTCTCAATCTGTTATTTCAGAGTCTAATACTGGGTGGCATTAATGAAGCAAAAGGAAAAATTTGTAAGACAGAAACTGAAGGATTTTGAATCTTACAGTGATATGCGATTGAGGAAGTTTTAGGATCATATGAGGAGCCCTGAACACCTGGAAATCTTCTTTAATGTCCTTTGGTTGCTTATATAAATCAGGCATAACCAATCAGAAGAGGTTTATTTCTAAGGTTCCAGTAGAACAGACTCATTTTTGAAAGATACACTGTGTGCACCTCAGTCTGTCACCTACCATATTTCATCTGACCTCAGGTCCTGTTCAGCTCCCCACCCTTAGCACAGAGTCAACTGTTAACCTTCAAGGACACATCAGAGTTTGCAAGAACTCATAATTACAAGCTTCGGTTTTTGTGCCATTCATTCTCTCATCTCTAGCTTCAGACACTGCACAGAAAATACTCTACCTCAGTAGCCCTGTAACCTTGGAGCCATATATTTCTGTGAAGTTAAATTTCACAGGATTTTTGTGCCATGGAAGGAGGGGCTGCCACTGACTAGAGAATCTGTAGCACTTGCACGCAGGACAAAATAACGTGTTGAACAGATTTTTGACAGAGGCTTTCCCTCAAAACAGACAGACAGACAAACAAACAAACAAAGGAACACCCAGGTATATGCTCCCATTTGTTACATAGATAAGTAAAATACAACACTTTTTTATAAAGTGGAAGAAATGCAGAGATTTAACATCAGAGTTCCCATTTGAACTACAGAGGCCACAAATCAAAACACTGGATTCACCCTTAAAATTTTCTTAAATTCAGACCAAGATTATAAATATCAATCTGATCTAACATGCTCAAATTACATAAATGAAGGCTAGTGCCAAATAAAGATGCAAATAGGACATGCATTAAGAAAAAAATGTTTCTGAAGGAAAGTTTTAAAATTTCAATAAAATAGGCTACTTGGGTGAATATGCCCACAAAGGAGAAATGTCTTAGCCTCAGGAAAATGTTTCAGAGGCAATTCTTATGGATAATACATAATTTCATGGGCACTGTTTAAAAGTAATTTAAAAAAACTGCGTAGCATGCAAGTGACATGAGAACTTAAAACCCTGGTTACCTGAGACTAGGAAAAACTATGGAACTCTTCCTAGATAGGTTAGGAGAAATATAATTCGTTCCTGTACAGAAAAGATCTAATGATTCCCTCTAGTTTTCAGTGGCTATAATAAGGTATCTGCATTTGTTGAAGGGAAGAGCCACAAAAGGTAGGAACATGTTTGGGTCAAGGAACAGTTTCATCCTTCTCTGCTCAATACAAAGACATTCTCACAGTTTGGTTACTCATTTCTTGGACATTTTAAGTTAGTTGTTTTACATCAGTTGTTACTTTGAAGACCAGTGTTCGGAACAATTAAAGAATTCTGTTTTTCACAAGCAGTTCAATGGCAAAGAAGCATTCACAGATGATACCTATCACACCTCCTGTGTTAGTAGGGCAAGGCTTTTTGATAAATATCTTCGACTTTCCAGTCAAAAATTTCATTAGTGTATCAAGACAAAAGAGTAGAAAAAGTATTCCAGGACTGAGCAGGGTCATCAGTTGTTATGCATGCGGTGCTGGTCTTACTTCAAGGCTCACAAATGTGCTAGTGTACCAGCTCTTGCTAACAGGAATGTCAAGTTCAGTTGTAGTTTTTCTTGTTCAAGGGACATGTCTGGAATTTCATGTGCATACAGAAGTGTCTAAAGATGAAGAGAACATATCTTAAAATACTCAACTTTTTTGTGCAGTTTGGAACCTGACCCCTGGTATTTGAATGTTTTATTCTTCTGGATAATTTATGTAATTCATCTTCCTTGTAAGATTCTTCTGCAATGTTCAGAGGGCTTCCTGTACCCAGCAGAACAACAAAGCTGAGTTCAGGCAACATCTACTTGGAGAAGGGAAGAGCCAACTCCTCTGGATTCTCCTCTTTTCAGTGAACATAAACACAGAGCAAAGACAAAGATATCTAATCACTCTGCACACTGAACCACGCTGAACCCAGCTGGATCTGTGTTGGCTTCTGAAGAGCCCATTAGGTACAACTCCACCACATCACTCTGGGTTTGCAATTACAGTCTCTAAGTCTGCTTTGGACCAATGTATCTTCATTCAGTAGCTGATAAGGATCAACTAGTTCCAACCTCTGCCTGGGCAAGATTGTCAGCCACCAGATGAGGCTACCTAGGATCCCATCCAACCTGGCCTTGAATGCCACCAGGGATGGGACAGACACAACCTCTCTAGGCAGCCTTTTCCAGCATCTCACTACCCTCTGTGTAAAAAAATTTCTTCCTAACATCTAACCTAAACCTCTCCTCTTTTAGTTTAAACCCATTACTCCTTGTCCTACCACTATCAGATCATGTAAAAAGTCACCCCCCCTATTGCCTGTAAGCTCCTTTCAAGTACTAGAAGGCAGCAATGAGGTTTCCCTGGAGTCTTCTCTAAGTTGAACAAGTCCAGTTCTTTCAACTTTTCTTCATAGGAGAGGTGCTCCAGCCCTTTGATTACCTTTGTGGCCTCCTCTGGACCCACTTCAACAGCTCCAGATCGTCCCTGTATGGGCAGCCCCAGACTTGGACAAAGTACTCCAGATGGGATCTCAGAAGAGTAGACTAGAGGGGGGCAATCACCTTCTTCTCCCTGCTGCCACCCCTCTTTTGGTGCATCCCAGGATACTGTTGGTCTTCCAGGAAACATTTCCCAATAACACGTTCTCACAGTTAACTGAAATTCCAGGGGTAAAAGGAGTGTATCCACATATTAATGACATATAGGAAATGCCACCTCTGCCTCTGACAAATATCCTTTAGCCGGATGTATAATTTTTCTCATTAGCAAACTGAGAAAGTATGTTTTTCTGTTACAAATGCAAATGTAACATTTGCGTGGATCAGTAAATATTTTTCCACTGCAATGTACACAGACCTGACAGTTTGAATCTGACAGGAATTGCAGTGATAATTATGCAAATGCCATACAATACCAAAGGAAAGTAGTTTCTTAAATACTAATGTGGGAATTTTTATGTTACAATTATTATAGCAAGATGCATAAGATTAGAAGTGTACTGACCATAAAATGTCTCTGACCAATCTATTCTGCATGTGTGGTAAGGAAAAACTCAGCACCTTCTTTTGTAATTATGGCCACAGTATTTATTATAAATTATTCTTATTAATCTGCCTCCAGGTATACAGCTATGCAGTCCATCCATGAGAGCTCCCACGGTTCTGTAATGCCCTGCAGACTGCAAATTGCCAGGATACATCACTCTCGTCTGCCACTATCACTGCACACCACACAGGGTTACTTGAGGCCGTTCTCGCTGTCAGTCTGAAGGAAAACATGTTATCTATAACAAGAGCACTGTGGTTTTTCTGTGCCATTTAAAGTGCTCAGGAAAATTTTTTATCACATTTGTATGGCTGCAGATTAAAAAGGCTTCAAGTGCATTTCGTATCTAACAGTCAGTTCACCATAGAGTACAATGAACTCCACACCACGAATGTTAAAAACATAACAGTTCTATTATTGCAATAATAGACCATTTAGAAACTGATCTCTTGCGTGGCTGTCAGCTGCAGCTTGGTGCTGAGCACAGCATTAACTGCTTCTTCCTCAGTTCCATTAGAAACTCAGTTTCTTGTCTGCTCCTCAATGTTTAGAAGACCTGGCAAGTCACAGCAGTGCTTGTTTCAACATTCATTACATCCGGGATACCTACTGAAGACGTGCAAACTGAGCATCCATTAATAATCCCTTTGAAGATAAAGTGAACGTTTTTTACTGAGGACCCTAGAAACACAAACAAGAATGTTTACTCATGATTTGTTCTCTGACCCTATCATGCTACTATGATTAGGTTTCCAGCATTTTAGACCACAACTGACAGTAAGAGTTGTCACACTGTCAGGCCATTGCAGTGTGGAAGGCATCATATACTACACCATAAGTGGTGTGAAAGGTGCAAACGTGAGTTCTGCCTCAGGCTGTAAAACTCAGAGACAAGGATGAGAGCAGATTGACAAAGAAACTGACCCATGCTTCAACACTTCATGTAATCTTGCTG
Source organism: Lagopus leucura (assembly GCF_019238085.1). Lineage (NCBI taxonomy): Eukaryota > Metazoa > Chordata > Aves > Galliformes > Phasianidae > Lagopus > Lagopus leucura. The sequence continues at coordinate 37,545,543 of NW_024962264.1, read as the reverse complement.
TTATCTAAATTGTCCTTCATCAAGGAAAACTGGCTAAAGGTTGTCATGACAAAGGAACAATAAAATAAATAAATCAATCATGTAGATGTTATTATCTTTACTGCATTCATTCTGTTAATAATTATCTCCCTGCCAGTTGATGTCAGCAGCAAGTTACAGAACATGGGCAGATTTTTCATCTAAATCCTACTATTCTATTTATATTTCTTGATCACTCTTCCTGAACCATCCTACAAGCAAGATTTTATGGTTATCTTTAAGTTTTTAAGGCTAACCTGCACTGGCAATAAAAGTGATCCTTAATACAAAAGTATCTACGAGGGAGCAGGACATACTCTAAATTAAACTTTATAGCTTCCTTTAAATCTACACTACAGTTCTTAGAAGTACGAGACAATTTAATAGAACTTTCTGGTAAAAGTTCATACAGTATGAATATTACCTGGGTTATACAGTACAGAAAAATTGATTTGACAAGTAAGATCATCCTTCTTTGCATCATGTAGGAAATATCTTCTGGCATGTTCAAGGTGAAAGTTTTCTTTCACCTTTTACAAAGGAGTGTGCTAGCCCTCAGCAATTTTCAGCAGGGAGTATACAGCCTGTGCACGACTCTGGCATTCACCTCTGCTCAGCTGTCTTCCTCCCCTTTGGATATCAATCCCCTACAGCAACGTCTGCTGTAGCCCCACAAGCAAATGGCACCCAGCGCTCATCACCTGTCCAAAGCACAAGTTTCCTGTGCTGCAGCTGGAAATTATCATCCCATCATTATTATGTCCTACTCCAGCCAGAGGAAAGCTGAATGGAGAGAGACGATATTTGCCAGTTCTCTTTGCAAGCCAGGACACAATATGGCACTTCAGAAGTGAGAGAAGGAAGATACTGCAGTTAAGTGATCTACTAGAAATGTATAATATAAAGAACAACACATGAAAATAGGTACTGTAAATACCCAGATATCTACTTAGGTACTTCCCATCTCAAAATCCAATAAAATGCAGTAGCCTCACTTATTTGCTGTCAAAAGGAGTACAGAATCATAGAATCACCCAGGTTTGGAAAAGACCTACTTGTCATCCAGTCCAGCCACCCAGCTAGCAAAAATAGTTGTCACTAAATCAAGTCCCTCAACACATCTAAATGTTTCCTGAACACATCCAGGGTTGGTGACTCCGCCGCCTCCCTGGGCAGCCCATTGCAGCATCTGACCACTCTTTCAGAAAAGTAGTATTTCCTAACATCCAGTCTGAATCTGCTCAGGCACAGCTTGAGGCTGTTGCCTCTAGTCCTATAACTGGTTACATGAGAGAAGAGGCCAAAGATGCAATAATAAGTGATAGCCTGCCATATTAGCCTGATTACTGCTATTTAAGAAACACATCTACGATAAAGAAAAGGATCACATTACTTATGTTAATAAAGGGAGGTACTTGCCTAGTTTCTCAATGTGTGTTAGTCTGACAGATTTCTATGTAAACATTACATGTTGCTGAAATCCTGAAAATTGATGTTTTCTGCAATTTTTTCAAGCTCAAATGGGATCTGCAACTGAGCAGCTCATAACTGAGACATTTTTCTGAGTTCACTTATCTCTTTAACTTTGAGACTGGACAATGATTTTCCATCTGATTTTCCCAGTCACTTGAGTTCAACAGTAAAAGAAAGCAATTAAATGTTAAGCTGTGTAGGGACCTTGAGGTCATGAAGGTATTGTCATTCATTGAATAGAGATAGAATAATGTTGTTTGAATACAGGTGTGCCTAATAGAGCGGTGCTGTAACAAATTCTTCACTGCAGCATCAAAGCAAGATAGCAGTCATGAGATTTGTCTGATTATGTAACTCCTTTTCAGAACACCCGAACTGACAAACGTGCTCCCAGGCACCTTGGAGCAAACTCAGCAATATTAGCATACAAGAACTGTTGCCTCCACACAGCCAATAACAAATAAACATTTCTATTGCTTTTAACAACTTGCAGACAGGTGAAGATCCCATTGATTCACAGCATTAAATCATACCAGTTTCTGTGAAGAACCTACATCTCTTTTTTTGAATAGAAAATTGATTCTAGCTTTTTACTCCTTGACAGAACTGCACTTCAACAGGAACTTTATGTTTATTGTTCGATGTTCTTGGCGTCTCAAGTGATGCAACTTGTGACAGCACCTGACCTGCTTTTATCGCAACCATGAGGCAAAAAATGCTCTTTGAGACATCATCTGCACTTCATTCAGGTGCCTTTTGATCGAAAGAATCTGAATTGTTAGATTTTATGGTATATGATGAATTTTTTTAGTGCTGCTGTACTTTAGAAGAATGGGAATTACTCTTAGGGATGATTGTTAAAATCTTGAAATAAACTAATTAAGTAGAAGAAAACATATGCAAGGTCAGAACAAAACATAGAAGGTAGAAGATGAGAGCTTCTGTTTACGCTGTAAGAAAAGTAATTTGTCACCAGAAATAGATGGCAGGCGTCTCCTGATGCCAGATCTTTCAGAATACCAAATCCTGCTCTTGCTGATAAGAACCCCACTGTTTAGATATTTTTGCTCAGAAACCGTGGAACCAAACCAAGGCATCAGCATTTGACCTTCCAGTGCATCTCTGCCCCTTCAGTAGTGAAGGTACAGATACTGAAACATTTGCAAACTCAGCAAAACTAGGCTTGAATTTTCCAGCTCATAAAATAATTCTGACTAGGAAAGAAAAAAAGCAGGAAATACGTGAGAATGAACAACAGTAACTTTAATAGAAGGGAATTTGTTTGCACAGATTGAGTATAACCCAAAACACACTTCAGAGGCTTGGAGTCCAGAACTGGAACAAGGGAAATTTTAGTGACAGAAATAATAAAACAGGATGCTAGAGCCTGAAGAATAGTAAAACTCAAGGAAGTCTGCTGTCTTTGGAAACTATTGCATTTAGTTCATTTCTAGTGGTGGGAAAGAGCAAGGTAAGTAGTTAGACTCTTTTGGAAAAGCTAGCCAACAATGGAAAATATATCCAACCTTCTTGTTAAGGCTAAAGCTGGTCTAACTTTTATTCACACTCACTATAATCTCTAGTTACAATACTTTATGTCTATTAAGTAGTTGGCTGGTAATAAAGGCCAAGCTACTCCCACCTGCCACGTGAATGAGCAAGTGAGGATTAGGACAAGTCTTCCATTCTGTGCTACTTCTATTTAAGTAGTCCCAACACTGAACTCTAAGAAGAGACAGCCCTACAGATAAGATGGACATGAAGCAAGCACCTAATTGACCTCTTCAAATCCACATTAAAAAAAAAAAAGTGCCTCACTGCTCTATCAGAAATATCTCTTTTAAGGGGAAAGACTTTCCTCCAAGGGACGCTGAGATTTTGGTGCTATTCAAGAGGACTGTGGACTCATTTCTTTTTCAGGAAAGACAGCTCTTCCTTACATCAAAAGCAAGCTACTCCTGAGTTCAAAATGAAAACAAATAAAATAATTGGTGTCTGAAGAAAGTGCTACTTCTGAAACTGTAACTATTTTGTGGCTGAGCACAATTTTGTAATCCTTCTATTGGAGATGAAAGGCAAAGAGAATTTCAGTCTTAAATCTAAGATGTCTCCAAGTTGAAAAAACGTTTTCAACAATGACTACCTGAAATCAAACTCCAAGGCTATGCTCTTATAATTCATTTTATTGTACAATAAAACATTTTATTATTTTAATTCAGTTAACGCTAAACCTAGAGGTGTTGGTTTGTTTTTAAATACCTTGCATAAAAATGTCTCATCTCAGCAGAATCCTGGTGAACTGCAGGCCACCAGCAATAAGTGCTACATCTCATGAAGCTGCTGCAAATGTTGTGGAAAGAAGTATTAATTTGAAAGTCATGTCTTTGTACCAATTTTACAAGGGACTCAGAGAATACTCACTCCTCCTTTTATGATGTTAATGGGAGTGAGCTCTGGTTTGCTTCTCTGCAACAAGAAATTTGGCAGTGAAGGGGTTGGACAGAAGTTAAATACCATTCCAGAAACTTCCTGGCCATGGAAATTGAAGAATTGAAGTCTTGCATCGTGTCTTGAACCCAAACATTGTAATGACAGAAGAATATTTTGGAAGCACTGGATTTGATTTTTAAGAGTAACATCTTAACCTGTATTCACGTCTCCTGAATTGTCAGTATTCTCTTAATCAATATTCTCACAATAAGCTGATTTCTTCTCTTTGTACTAAAGCCAGTACATTTCAAAATGTACTGATGAGTTCTGAGCAAACAGTTAACCTCTTGCTACCATAGCACAGAAAGAACAAGTTTCCATTTAAGCAACAGCTGTGGCTCAAAATGTTGTAGATCTATTAACAGTAAAGAAACTGGACAGTGCCTTGACACCATCTGTGTGATCAGGCATATTCACTCAGGTTCCTGCACTGCCACCTTAACACAGATGCAACAACAACAACAACAAAATCCCACCACATCTGTTTTATACTTATGAGCGCTAGGGAGAATAGGAGTATTGAATCCAGATGTTCTCGGGGCAGCATGGGAGGAGCATGCCCACTCCAGGTCTTCCACTCCAACCTGAGTGGCTGGGCAGCAGGGAAGTGGATTATTCTCACAGAGAAGCTAGTGAAAGGGAAGTGAAACAACATTAAATCAGGAGGAAATAATTTCACTCTCCACACCTGTTCTTCATTTTTGTGAGTGAAACATCTATTCCTGCTTATGAATGAGCAATGAGATTGCCACAGAATGAGACAATGGAAGCCTGTAGTCCTGAGAAACTTTTCTGAGATAGGTAGCAGAGGGAAGCTGCATGGGTTTCTACTTGCTGGAACTGGGAAGTAAATCAAACTCTGATAATAAAAAAACATCGCTCAAACCCACATTTCCATTGCTTTTTGGTCCCTTAGATTAAGTCTGTTGAAATTCAATTCCAAAAGCATAGAAATAACCCCAGATCTTTGGGAGCCAGCATAAACACAGGCCTGGTCCTGGCTGCTCTTAGACTGATGGGAGATGGACAGGAGGTACTGCGCGTGTAATGCCAGAATCAGGGAAGAAAACCTGAAGCGTTACACATCTGTCATTGAGTTACAAGATAATAAACTAGCCTCACTGACTGTCTGTTCAGGGTAGATTTCTCCATATGTGTATCAATCCCTGACAGCAACTATACAGAAATCTCACTGGATCATGAGGCTGCATGTCAGAAAGCAAGCTCCTTTCACCACCACTTCCTTTGGCCACTCTCTTGCAGCCTGCTTTAATGCAGAGCACGTGAGGCAGTTTCCTCTGCTTCCTGGTCATTGCCTGGCTTCACCCCTCACTTTCTGGGTGAGTCCAGTAAATCCCAGCAGATCAGGGGATTTGGAGTTGCATTTAAGAGACCAGTTCATCAAGTCCCTGGAGGGAAGGCAGCTTTAGTGATTTGTTGCATAAAAGCACTTTCTTTCCCCTGTGACAGTAATTTCTGACACTCCTAAAGCTGCAAACATGTTCTGGTATTCATTCAAGTAACTGATTTTTAGAATTTTCCACTGGAAAAGGCATCAACGGGTAGGGATCTTTACCAAGCACAGAAGAACTCAAAAAGTTTGAGGAGATGTATTTTGCACTGCAGAAATGAATCAGGTACAGTAGAAGCGATGTTCTGCCTGAATGGAGCTAACTCATGGCTGGCAGGCTGTTAGGACACTGTCCCACTTGACTGCTCAAAGAGACTATGATTCAGGGCTGGACTCAGGACACTTACAGCACAGGGGAATCACTCTGATCCCCTTGCCAGGAGGCCTGCCCTGGGCTAGGCTGCAGGCTGAGCACCGCACTTACAGTCAGATATGAAGCACCAGCAGGTCATAGAAAGAATTTGCTGGGACATAAGTGTTTGTCACATACATCACCTGAAGCAACATAGAAGCTTTCCTCTCTGCAGCACTGCTTTAGTGTACTGCAGAAGACGAAGTCTTGATTGCTGCTGTACTTCAGGGCACGGCTAACATGATGTGAGCACAGACACCCAGCTCAGTGTGGAAATGGCAATAATCCAAGTGATCAGACAAGCATAACCAGAACTCATCTCTTTATTAAGATGAGGCTGTATTTTTGTCTGCAAGTACAGGTATAGTATAGATAAATTATAACTCTTTAGTAGGTCCCCAAAAGCCCAGAGTTGTACCATGTACATATAAGCCTTCACCTTGGAAAGCAGATACTGAAAATGTTCTACTTAACTTTAAAAAAAACCTGTTCTTCTTCACAAAGCTATTAAGTTTAAATTTATTTTTTTTCCCAAAGACTCAGAGCTAGATTAAGTGTTTAAGTTCACAAGCAAGCACTTGTAAAACTGGGCCACTTGCTGAAATGCTTCATGTGAATCTGAGAATCTCAGCTGAGTGTATGCCAAAACATTGCCACAGAACAATAGGGAACAGCCTGTGCAGCATGTTAAACTGTAGCAAGTCTTCTGGAAAGCAAGACTGTGAACATTCTCTCCAGCACTAAACGTACAGTTATTCCCTGTAGGAAGATATGACTTAGGAACACAATACTCCATCTCAGTAAAGCAGAAAAAGCTACTTCTATTGCTGCATCAAGAATATTTTGGTTTTCACTTGGTATTGTTAAGACAACACTATTGAAATGTTCCACATAGCATTCTAGACAAAAAAAGCCCAGAATGTCAACAATTTGGGTTGTCGGTCCTGGTCCAGGATTATGGCCAACTAGAATAAGCAGAAATAACTGGTGGATGGAAATAGGTTTTGGCATCTCTGTGTTGACAAGCAGCTATAGTGACAATACTGATATGAGTCTCTCTGATTTGAGATCATCTTTCACACCTTCTCCATTTTTTCCTTTCCTGCAGGCCATGTCTGAATATTTGAACATCTGTGTCAATAGCAGATATATTACAGACCAAGCTAGATGGAAGGAGGCTGCATAGCTTATGAAAAACACATACTGAATCTCCAACTGTAGTGAGGTGACTCAGACTTCAGAACTTGTGCAGAGATACCCTTCCATGATAGTTAATTTGATATACAATTTTTATATAAACTTAACTAAGTAATATATCAGAGTTTTTTTTATTCCTGTGCATCACTATAGCAGTGTATCTTCCTTAAAAAAATGTTATTCCCATTCAAAAAAGTGATATGGGGCTTAAAGTTGCAGAAGAAAATTAAACAGATTGAACTTTACCTTATTGCTTTATTCATATACGTAATAAACAACTGGTTTTTTTTGAAAAAAATTAGGTAAGGTCACTGTAAAACTATGCCAAGCAACTTGCCCTTTGTTGTTTTTGATCTTGGGACTGACTCTGCAGATATAAAGAATGCTGTTGATTGCACCATAGGTATGAGTTCTGATTATTCAACTGGATATTGCTCTGAGAGTTCAGTATGTGCTCTTCTCAGATAAGAAGATATTTCAATAGAGTTATTTTAACTCTTTTTTAAGTGTCATTTGAAGGTTTCTCACCAACAGAATAAAAGCCTGCTATGCAATAAGAATTGCATATTATATGAGCTATGTGTTAGATTACAACCAACTAAGAAAAATAGTGCGTATCTATCTGCCTATACAGCTATGCTGATACAACTGTTCTATCACATCAAAGCATTCTCCCTTTTCATTTGTTAGTGCCCTACTTTTTTGTCATGTGTAATACCAACAAATTTACTCTCTCAGTAAGGACCAAATTTCTATCCTAAAACCATTAGGCTGCTTTTGAATGCAAGTATATAAATAGAAAAACATTCTGTAGGAAGAAGTGTCAATCACCCTGTGTCTAAATCTTCCCTTAAGACTTGGCAATAAACATAAGCCTGAAATGTCTTAGTTCTTGGTCTCTCTGAAGAGAATGGAAACATTATTGACTTCAGAAGTAGGCTGAAAACAGCATATACGAATATTACTATGTGTTCCTAAAAGACATAGTTCCTAAAGGACATAGGCTGAGAAGTTGTCTTTAATATCCATTTTCTTCTATCATGCTTGTTGGTATTTTTGTGGCTTATATTGTCAGAACTTCTAGGATAGGAAAACTCCTTCTAGAGGTAAAACAAACAAACAAAAGAAAAACTGCAAAACCCACACCCCAATGTCAGAGGGGAAGAGTGAATTAAAATGAGAAAGGAAAAAAAGGCTTTGCAGGAAATACTTGGCTGTACAACAATATTCCATCCTATAAAACACTGATAGTTCAGCTCCTCCAGGAAAAGTGGAGACAGAAATCTTATAGATTTAAAAGTGAACTGGTACATAAAACCTAAACTCACCCAAGCTCTGATGATCAGCTCTGATTATCAGTGGAGAAGATTCTGGACAAGGGACTAAAATCTTACACTGGATTCAGATAGAGAAAGACATTATTTGGTTATTTCCAAGTCTAAGCCTCTATATTCAACACCAAATGGAGCCAAAAAGTATGCAGCTCCTTAACTGGTTTTAGAAGACAAAGTATTTTGATCATCTGTGAGATATGGAATTCCTGGATTTCATCACTTTTGGTGTTGTTGGTTTTTTTTCTGTGCAATCTTTACCAAGTGCTAAATTTTGCCTGTCTGTTATTCTATGCTCTTGGCAAGCTGTACTGCTACATACGAGCTCAAATGTTATATGTCTGAAGAATCTAGCTGTCTTTATCCCTGTGTAGAGACTTTGATTACTTTGGTTGCTGTTGCTTATAATAAAAGGATCAAATTAGATGTGAGAAGTTAGCTGTCGGACAGTGAAATTTTACTCCCAGGTTAGCCTGGGTTTGCTAAAATAGGATTATTTTAGAACATTTCTGCGTGAAAAAATCTGGCTAGTAATTGCTTTGAAGGACATGACTCTCAAATAATACCAAGATAAAAATAAGTATTACTCATGTCAAATTCCTCCTCCTAACATGACACCCCCTTTCAGGCAAGCTTGCTAACTAGTCCTTTAGTGCATACACTTCATCATCCCTCACCAGTTTGTGAAGCTGAATAATTTTGGAAATTCCTTGGGAATCAGTCAATCTACTCTACTCCTAGTTATGAAGCCATCTGCTCTTCCAGGATTGGGCTGAGGAATTAATGCCCATAGCTTAGGGTTCCCAGCCTCTGGAATATTTTAACTTCAGAGGTGGATGGAATTACTAGGTTTTAGAGATCAAAATACTAAATAATTATATGACTAGGCATGTGTACCTACATACACCTGTTACTTTAATATATCTTCTTACTCTGGTACAATGTCTTCAGGCTCTTCTAAGCCAACATTTATTTTGGAATTCCCCCCTCTGCTCTGTGATATCCCTTTACTCTAAAGGTCCCCCCTTTACTCCTTGACCTGCAGTTTACAAACAGAGTTTGCACCTTCCAGAATGTCAAGCACTTCACAAGCTCTCAAGGAGCTTTGTTTTCACAATCCCAAAAGACAAATATCTTTTGATGTTGGTAATTCTATTACTTCACTGCATAAACAGATTGTAAGGATCCCACCCATACAAGTGACACCAACAATGAGTGACAGTCTTGATGATGGATTCTTGATAGTTCTGCATGCCATGATCATCCAGAATTAAATGAGGTGGATGATCAGTTAGAAGTCTCATTTAATAAAGAAAACTCATTTAACTGTAGAGATTTAAGTCTTTCAGAGAGAAAGGTTTCCTACATAAATACCTACATAAATATTCTCTATCTCTTCTTATATCTACTTCAAACAAAATTCATTGATTAATATCTTGCTTTTTACTTTTGCACCCTTACCCCATCATTTTAGGATGCTCCCAATACTCCACCCATGTGACATAAGGGGTGAATCTCTATCTCATGCTCTACTCAACCTCTGTAGTGGCAGGGAGGTGAGGACTGATAAAAATTAAGCTAGTTCTTGAGAGAAAGATTCCATGCAGAGCAATACAGATTGAGTAAATGTGATTGAAGCTGCAAAGATGCAGCTTTTTCTATTTCTATTTTGCAGACAAATAGATTTGTTTCAAGGGGAACAAGGGAAGGTAAATATATATTTAATTGTTGACTTTCTTTCATCCTCTAATCTCAATTCATTTTCAAATACCTTAATATAAACACAATCCCTACAAAGGAGAAAAAGGATTATTACTTTTTAATATGATAGCCAAATGAAAGTTCATGCCATTGCAATTGTTTTCTTTTATCAGTTTCATTGCTCTGGCCGAGAAAATGAAACCAAGGACAAATGCAGATGTAACAGACTTGCAAGCAACCTAAATACACAGACAGAATTCCACTGACATTATAACTCCAACTGAATAAAAATTTTAATAGTTGTCTCTACTGCTAACTTGTTTCCTTTTACAACAATCCTTTTGCACCAGAAATCACGCCAGCAATTTTTCTGTGACTTGGCACAATTTCTGATATCTCATCAGCAGCAAAGGGCCCCATGAATCTATGCAGCAGAAGAGATCGGGCCTTCTCAGTTCACTGTTATGTGTACAGTGGCTTGCACGAGGGGGTTCAGGAACGGCATCTGTGACCCCTCACTATGAATGCCACAGGTGTGATGCAAAATTACTAAGAAAGATTTTCTTCTAATCTGCGTCAAACCCCTGCCTTTGAAAGTTGTATAAATCTCCTAGATAGTATGGAATAGTCAAATTATCTTAATCTAAGACATCTACTATTTTTACAATTATCATATCCTATTGTTCTTTTAGCAAACTTTCAAGCACTGGCCCTGAGAGTGCACAAAGCTGTTAAGAGCACAATTCCATGTTTTAATCTCTTCTAGTGATTAGAAGGATGGTTGATCTTTCTAGTCTGTCTTGCCAGTTAGCTTAATGCGCTTTTTAAGGTCCCCTCCAACCTAAGACATCTTACAACTTCTTTCATTTCCATGTTGTTGTTTTTTTCAGTAAAATGAGAAACCCGTAATTTGCTATATGTTAAAATACATCATCATCTGATAACATATTTGCCACAGTAGACTCCATCACCTGCTCAGTGAAGCTAGTATGTTACTTGGGTTTAGAACTGTCATTGCATGCTGAGCAGACATCCTTACAGGCCTGGTTAATACTTTCCTATTTATTTGGCCTCCAGACTCCCACTGCTTCTAGAAGAGGGAGACACATAAATGAGCCTGTCTTAAAGGTTAACATTTTCAAGCTGTGGCTAGTTGAGGTAGGAAGGAAATTTATTCCTCTGCTCCATTAAAAGTGCTTTTCTTCTTATGCCCTGCTACCTAGACATACCAGCAGATCAATATAGCTGTGTTAGATGACACAGCAATGTTCAAGGGCAAAGGTGGCATCTCAGGGAACTGCAACTCTTATGAAATAGATTACAAGTATTTCCCTGAACTGCATGCAGGGGGAGAAGGTCTAAGGTATCATCCTCACTCATAAAGAAAAGAAAGCAAAAGGAAGCAAATTCCTAATGCTAGGTAGATAAAATGACTGCACAAGTTCATCTGTGGATTTCCTACTGAAAGTTTCACGTTTTCATGTGGGCCTTTCAGTCTCCCAGCATATTCTACCAGTTAAGTAAACACTGTAAATTCCCCTTTCCTATCTCTTTTCTTTTTTTTCTTATTAGGAATTTGTTAAAAAGCTGTACTAAATGGCAGGAAGATGTCTTATTGAGACAGTTTGAGACAAATGTCCATATAAGTTTATTTGTATTTTGTTGATCAGTAGAACTCGCCTCAGGCCATTTTTAAAAAGGAAACTTCACATTGGAAGCTAGCCTTCCAATTGCTGAGCCATAACCTGTAACTTATTTAATAGCCAGTGTTGATAAGAAATACAGTTGTAAGGGGTAACTATAATAAAACACTCTGGACCAAGTAAGGATTAATCATATTTATCAGAATCCCACATTATATTATGGCTTTGTATTAGATTAATGATTTGACTGAAAGAACCCAAGCAAGCTCACCTTGTTAGAAAGGCAGTAGATGATTGAATAACAGTTCAGAGCAAAGCAAATTGAGTCTCAGCTGCCTTCTGAACACAAAGTATATAGGATGATGTTCATGTTTCAGGACAAAGAATCCAAATCCAGAAATTTGAAACAGAAAGGAGGGGGGGGGGAAAAGCAATTCACAGTTGCATTCACTTCCTTGTGAAAAGGCATTGAGATAAACCCTTTCAGCCTTGATACAAATGAGAAGTAATACATCCATCACGAGCCTGCAAGGGGAAACAAGCAGAAGGGATGGTGAGACTGAAAGCTGCAGGGGGTAACACCCTCCTTCTGAGGTTCCACAGCTGTCAATATGGCACAACTAAGGCCAGCTGTCAAAGGTTTTACTGGGGGAAACAGTTGTAACTGTACAGCCAAATGTACCTCTCAAACCAGCTTGAAACATTTGTATTTCCACACAACACAAACCTGAGAGTTAAAAATTGTCAACGAAAAAGCTGAGTGAAGCAAGGATCACTCTAAGCCAGCAGTTACTAAGATCTTTCTGGGGGATTCATAATTGCTAGATGATATTCAGAGCTGAATATGGAGACAAGATTAATCATTACAGGCATAAGAAAATAAAGCATAAGGGAATTACTTCTGGTACAATTCACTTCTGACCTGGGGGAACGTCACAGTTTCACATCTCTCATGTTTTGAATGTTCTTGGGGGTAAGGAGCCACAGAGGAGAAGTCTACAAGTGCAGTTCTGACAGAAAGCAGTCACTAAAGGAGATTGCTTCATGCTTTCTTTTTTCTGCAACCATGGATTTAATTAAGAGTGTTGGTTTAGTGTAAAGAGAGCCAAATTGCTCCTGATGGAGGCAGAGAGGCTCCATTTATTACAACAACCCATAATTTCATAGCTGGGGCAGCTCAGGGACAGGCAGGAAATCAGAGGTTCTTTGATTCTGCTGCCCTCATATCGTCTTAATGTCTCTGGACACAGGGAGCGAAGATATCCTTGGCATAGGCCCAATAAGTACTTTGTGTTATTCCAAGGATGGACTTGGCTAGGGGGAGTTTCATTTGTTGTGATTTGTTGCAGAATTTGATTTTTATTATTATTTTTAATATACTTTGTTTATTTCCATGTCTTTGACACTTTCCAGAGCAGCTCTTTGCTCATTGTTGGTTTAAATCAAGGATTTCCTGGGTCTGTGTCACTTCTCCCTGAAAGCCTTCAGCAGGCCCATGCTAACGCTGCTCTTGGCAGTCACCTGTGGAAATCTTATTCCATTTTCTAATCTTAAAATTGGAAATGCTCTTGGAAAAGAGAAGCTTACCATTTGGAGAATAAAATTTAGGATGCATTTACATTCCTGGCAGTTGTCTGAAAAGATGTTTGGATGTTGCTCCTGTAGTGATGTACATGTCCCCACCAGCAATGTCAAGACAGAGCAGGGTGACATTATACTCTTCTTTTTCAGGTAGCCAAAGGGGCTGGGCTAAATTTGTGCAGTAATTCCAGTTCAGATGGAGAACTAAATCCTAACTCAAGGTGAAACTGCTTCAATTAAAAATCACAGGATCACAGAATCACAAAAAATCAGCATGAAAGAAACGTCTAGTATTGTCCAGGTGACTAATAATATTGTTTTAAACTCTTTCCAGCTCTCTAGAAATTAAACTAAGCCAATTTGTAGCCCTCCAGCGTTAGACAGCACTTGCTAATTTTGAACTAGACATGCTAGTAGTTTATGCAGAAGTGGCTTGGGGTGAGCTTTCTTGTCACTTTCTGTATTCATCATCTTATACAAGCAAAAATATCTTCAGCGTTTTGATGAGGGGCCATGGTGCTCATCTACATGATATCCTCTCTGAAGAGGCAGATGATCTAGATAGGGTAAACCAAGGCTGGAACACTGGCACTTCCTTTGAGCACTCTGTCCTTCTTTATTGCTGCTGTGGAACTAACAGTTCAAGCCTCATCCATCCTTGGAAATGCGTATTGGGTCATTGCTACCTAGATGTCTTGGCATCTACACAGCTTAGCACAGCTGCTTGCTGTTTCTTTTCTCACTGCACCAGAGTGCCAGCTAGGAACAAAGCATATTTCCAATGCAGAAGAGATCAGCCTACACTTAAACTATCACTATCAGAAACACATTACACTTGTTTCTGGCTACAACTAGGCTTGAATCTCAGTTTTTGTAAAGAGATCAATACTGAGTGTGTGTATAACTGCTACTGCTCTCAGTTGGCAGAAGACACCAATAATCTCTATTACTTGTCGAGCTAATACATTTGTCACTCCTCATTAGCTTGTAATAGCTTTTACTGCTACTGGTTTTTTTAAGGCCTAGGATGGAAAATACATATATTTTTACTACTTAGGAACAACTCATCTAGACATGTTTCCTAGCTCTTCCTGGAGGAGGTAATTTTTAACAGTGGAGAAAAATGCAAGACTCTTCGTAATTAAAATAAATAGCTTGTTCTGCAAACCATAGGCTTAGATAGCATTTTTAATCTTCAAATTAAAAATGTAACAAAAAACCTCTTCACTATGGAGGACGAAAATCAGACTGATGTAAAAAGTATGCTTGAAATCAAGACACATTTAATATCTCATCATTTATGGTCTGTTTTGGCTTAAGATGTCTTATTTAAAATCTATTCTCTTTCTGTTTCCATGTCATCTTCAATCAGAACAAAACAAAGGCAGAAATGGTTTTAAATGTTAAGATCATGATCTTCAGTGCTGGCTTTGTTGCTAGAAGTTAAACTCTTACCCAATCCATTAAAGGGCATCGGTTTCCCTTGTCATATCTAGTTTTGATCATGAGAAAGAAATGGGAAACAATAAAACCAGATATAATAAGAAACAGATTTTCAGCTTTCAGCTTGTTTTTTTTTATTATTATTATTCTATTGGTTTTTCACTTTTGAAAATATTTGAGTAAGAGTTAACTTGATGGTCTGAAAAAAAGAAAAAAAAAGACCTTTTCTCAATTCATGATGGAAAACTTTGCCTTTAAAACAATAAGCTATATAAATAGTAGTGTGCTGTAAGAATGCTGATGTGGATGAGGTGGCATAAGATCCTGGTGGCAGCTGGCAATATTTCAAAGGGAGACTTACAAAGTTTGCAAGCAGATTCATTTCTAAAAAGACAGTACAGACTGTATCTAGCCTGGATAGGCTCCTTTCCTGAGCTAGTTTGTCTCACTGAGAATGTACGTTCACTGAGTCCAGGTCCTGAATTTCCCTGCGCTTGTGAAAATTTATCTGTCTTGAAAGAAAAAAGAAGGAAGGAAAGGAAGGAAAGGAAAGAAAGGAAGGAAAAAGGAAGGAGAGGAAGGAGAGGAAGGAGAGGAAGGAGAGGAAGGAGAGGAAGGAGAGGAAGGAGAGGAAGGAGAGGAAGGAGAGGAAGGAAGGAAGGAAGGAAGGAAGGAAGGAAGGAAGGAAGGAAGACAAAAAGAAACAAAAAAGTGTCTAAATAGTCAGAGAATTGTAACTGATATGAAGAGCAGTGTTATCTGTCCCCTTACAAACTAGGATAGGAGACATGGATAGGAGACATGAAGCCAAAAAAGATGTGCCTGGTTTAAAATCTTCTGAAATGGGTTCTGTAAGTGGAGGAAAAGGGTTAAGAAAACTGAAGTTTCCATTCTACTTTGTTCTCCTTCTGTTCAGTGTCAAACAAGGTCAAGACCTGTGCAGATTGGTGTTGCATTAGCAACACCTAGCTTGCAGGCTTAGCAAAGCATTCCTTACAACATGGTTTTCCAGACAGAACTGGACTCTATTCAATTAGTTTGTTTCAACAAAGTACTACGCTATGATGGCATGCAGTAAATGCTGAATTAGATCTTCAGTGAATAAATCACATAAGTGCATATTTAGAAGTATCTCCCTCAGCAAGCATTCACAGGCAGCACCACAATTGCACTGAACAGGCATATCCCAGGCTGCCTGAGTGTGCGCACAGTAATGAGCAATCTCCTGGAAAACTGGCCCTATGAGACAAGGAGAAAAATTGGACATATTTTAAAGTTTAAAGTTGGTGATCAAGATTGACCATCCCATTGTGCATTCTTCTGTCCATGACTGCCTCAAATTCCTCAACAAAGGTAAATGAGCCTAGAAAGAAGGAGAATGGTTGAAACTGCCTTGAAAGATGTATGTGATTTTGCTGGATTTTTGAGACTTTGGAGATGTCATTTCACAAACTATTAAGGGGAAGTTCGAGGAAATCTTTGCTAGTAAAGAAAAAAAAAAAAAAACCTAATCATAAAAATCCAAACAACACATAGCTCAGAAGACAAAAAAAAAAAAAAAAAGGTAGTGGCAAAGGTTGAGACTTTGGAGCAGTTACACCTCTAGCTGTGAACCCCTTCAGAAAGCTGCTGACAGAGCTTTGGCATCTGATCATCTCCTAACTGCTGATTAACATAGCACTGTTTTATATTTAACTCAGGCCAGTGCAGGAGGGGCTGGGGGTGGGGTTGTGTTGCTTAAAAGGGGAGTGCAGTAGGAACAATGTTCTTCTGTGTTGGTTCCCTCGGTCTCTCTGCCCCGCTGCATGCCTTTTGATCATTCATGTTTCCTCTAAATGCATGTTTCCTCTAAATGCATGTTATCTTTAATTAATTGAGTGCCTTGTGGAAACCAAGGTGGGGGAGACAGACAGAGAACAGCTACAGCTACACAATTAATGTGCAACCCAAGTCTGCTAGTTTACTGAAAGTAAGTGCTGAAGTGACTTAAAAGCTTTAAATGATTCATGTTTTGCTCTGAGAACAGACCTGGGAGCTGAGATGGAAGGCATGGATTTTGAGGATAAGAAGTCCAAGAAGTACTGCATCAAGACAAAGCACGTGGCTATCATCTGTGGCGTTGTTGTTGTTGTAGGTCTTGCTGTGGGTCTTGGTGTGGGATTGAGCAAATCCCAGCAATCTCCAGAGTATACAGACCAGCCGGATCAGCAAGCAACTTCTCCTCCCACTGTGGATGCAGGTCCCTGTCCTACTAGAAGTGATGATTCTGGAGACTGGATAAATTTCAGGCTACCAACCTATGTGAAGCCTATCCACTATGACCTGGAAATGAAGCCTGAGATGGAGACAGACATTTACACTGGGACAGTCAATATTTCTATTGCTTTGGGAGAGTCTACCAGCCACCTGTGGCTCCACCTGAGGGACACCAAGATTACAGAAATGCCTACACTCAGAAAATCCTCAGGACAGCAAATTGCTCTGACTGACTGTTTTGAGTATGAGACACAAGAATACATAGTGATGAAGGCAGAAGCGGAACTTACTGTCACTGATGAAAGTGATCCCTATATACTCACCCTGAAGTTTCAAGGCTGGCTGAATGGTTCCCTGGTTGGCTTTTATAGGACCACCTACACTGAGAACGGAGAGACTAAGTAAAGCAGATTTTATTTTATTTATTAAACTTTATTCTCTATTCCTGCTTTCTAAGACCTGCTCTTTTTCTGTGTCAGCTTTGCAAACTTGTCTCTCACCAACTTGCTGACATTTCTGAGCTATTCTTTCTCATTCCCCTAAGGAAGATGTTGTATTTAAACCTTTTGGCTGTTGACAAGAGTGGGCAAGAGAGCTGGGAGCTTTATTTATTATTTTCAAACTACCAGTCCAAGGTTGTGCTTGAGATTTGCAGAAGGCTCCCTCAGAGAGACAGAGGCACTGAGGCCTGTTTTTTATCTCTGTAGTCCAATAAATAGAATATGGCTCTCACCACTCTCTCCTGTCATTCCCCAACGTAATAGTTTTGGTGTGAAACACTCTTGTGATAGTTTTCCTGACATCATGCTTCCTTGATGTTGCAAGCTTGAGGAATGTCTAAATTCTGTCACTCCTGCAGCTGGTTTAAATTATGAGTTAGGGAGATCCAAACTATGATGATTATACTTGACTTGGAGTTTCTGTGCTCCATATCCCCCTGCTTTTTTTTTTAGGAGCATTTAAACCTCATTTCACTTCCCAGATTTGAAATGCTTCAGGGGGATCCTGAAAAAGCTATCGTTCATGTTGAGGCAGTCCTTCTCAGTATATAGAGAGGACACAATGCCACCCATTTTACAATACTTACATTTCTGACATGATTTATTCCAGCCTTTACATTCAGAAGATAAACTTGGCTAGACTCTCCTAGGGCCCTCTAGCAAGCCAAAAAACCATAGTCTGTTTTCCAGACACTTGTTTGCCCTCCTGGGACAATGGTGTCATGTGTGAGAGTTGCATCAGTTCCATACAGCTGCTGGCAGGCAACACTGGAAGCAGCAGCAGCGATTGGCACCAGTAGCAGCAAATCCAAGAGGCAGAGGAAAAAGCAAGCACTCATTTTTTATATGTAAACATGGGTTATCAGATCTGGGAAGCAATCATGTGGAGAACAGTATGAAACCCCACCAATTCTTCTCTTGCTCCTCCAACTACTACCTCAGTGTTATTCTGATTAAAAGTTGCCTTGATTTTATACAGTGAGCAACTAACACCTTCACAGCGGTTTTAAAGTGTAACCTGTTAGAATTTTTATAAACTAGGGTATGCTTCTTCCATCTTGTTGAAGAAAACCTTGATATTGGGTGAATTATCCCATGTTTGTCACAACAACAGAACAGCAGGACCAGAATGCAGGTCTCCTGAGTCACAGAGCAGTAAGGCGATTGTCCATTCCTCAGACAGTGTAGAAAGACAAGGACCAAGCATCTAAGGGTAGAAAGAAAGGAGATCTTAATAATCTAAAAAAAATCTTACAAAGTGAGTATACTTCATTGAGTTCCTACTCCTTGACCTTAGCAAGAAGTCTGAAAATGCTCAAGACAAAAAGGAAGGTGTGTGAGGTTGTTTCTTAAGCTTGACAAGGACTCTAATAGGAATGTGTGAATGCTGATTTCTGAGATGCTTTCAACATGGTTAAGTTTAAGTAGACTGTCTCTGAGGCAGAAGAGACCATGTACATGCTAGTGGTAAGTACAGCTTTGAAATGAGAGCAACCACCAGCCAGATTTCAAGCTGCTACTATTTGGCAGCAGGGTCGGACTTGAAGATCTTAGAAGTCTCTTCCTGCCTACATGATTTTATGACAGGTTAAGGAAGGATGGTGAGGAAAATGTTTTCTTACTTATTAAAAATGTGTTTTGCCTTGGCTTTCTACTCAAACCCAGTGATGACTAGCATTAAATTTTTCTTGACATTTGCCTGAAGCAGATAATTACCCTTGAAAAATTTCAACCCAAATGGGTACAAATTGGATCAGGTGATAGCAAATTTCAAGGAAATCCACTAACAGTGGATGCAAGAGAGAAGAGAGCTGAGGTGAAAATCAGAGCCAATTGTAATTAACCTATGCCCCCAGCCTTTCTGGGACAGTATTAGAAGCAGTGGGACCTTTTGAGAAAATTAGTGGTCCTGGAAGTCAGCTTCCAGGATAGAGCTATTTGTAAGGACAAAGGTTTGCCAAAGCATTACTGTAATGCCTTTTGTTTACAAAGTGGGCAGAAGTCCGGACTCTTCTGTTGCTTAGATTCAAATCTCCCATCACGTTTTGTGGAAAACATGTAGGTCTGTGATGAATGTTCCTGCAAGCCTAGGAACCTTGAAGTGGATTTGCAGATACCTTGGAAACACAGCTGCTTAAATTGACATGGAAAAGCAGGTAGGGAACAGGAGAGCAGAAACTTTGAGAATGAAGGTTTTAGGCATAGACCTGCCTAGATTCTCCTGAGCGTGCCTGAATCCAGTTGTAAGCACTAAAGTCTTTTCCTAAAACTACTCCTTTGTCTCTGGGCACTTCATTCCTCACTGATGAAAGGGGAATGTCTTCACCTATTAAAAATAATGTAGTAAGTATAAATATATGACAACTGTGTTGTTTTCAGATATTGGGGAAAAGCACGAGAGTTTTTTGTATTATTGATTCTTTTAACTCACCAGCTTCTGTCAGTGAATGTGCTAAAATCTGTTATTTTTTCATAGATATTACAGAAATAGAAACATGTCAAGACATCTGATTTTGATTTGACATTGCTATTTGTGGCAGTTTATGGTTTCCTTTTCATATGAATTCTATCTGTCCTTCATAAGAGTGGAACAAGAAGCTCGTAAATGAATACTCAGTAGGGCACATCTCTAACATATAAGAGGATCTGCATTTAGAACTTTATTGATTAGAGAAAGGCAATGTTTTGTTGTTGTTGTCGTAAGGAAGTGACACTCCTGCTTCTGGCTCAGAAGCAATATTTTCTCGAAAGAAGCAATGAATATGAACTTAAGGAAAGGCTGGTAGAAAAAATAAACAAAAACAACACACCTCATTTAGCTCAAGGGGGGAGCTTTATATACTAAAACCTTGTGTTTTGGAATAATAATTAAAAAAAAAAAAAAGAAAAAAGGATATTAATCATAGTTCTAAGTGCAGCACTGTTCTATTTTGGGAACAACAGCTGGATGCAATCTCAGATCTTCATTCCTTATTACTACTGTATTTACAACTGCTACCTCCAGTTCATATTTAAAGTTCTGAATATCAAAATCAAGTAGAAGGGTGGAAGCCACCATGCAGAGAAAAAAAAAAAAATCTTATCTAAGATCTACATAACACAGCTTGAAAGGAAATTGCATCATCACATGTTTTTAGTGCTACTTCTGTGCAGACCATATCCTGGATTTCTCATATAGAAACGGCAGCGCTGAGATTTTGCAATGCTGATATCTGTTTGTCTCCACAAATATATGAGGACAGATAATCACCTTCTAGATCAAAAAAGCTATCATAGTGTCATCAATCTTTAGGAACAAGATATAAATGTGCCAAGATATATAGCCAAATTTTTAAGCAATAGATGTGAAGCGTTGCCCTGAGGACTTGGCAGTTAATTTCATTGTGAAATAGCTTTCTAATCCAACCAAAAATAAAGAGTGAGATCAAACAGTTTACCAAGCAAGTGAAATTCTACTGAGACTGAAGTTAAGGTGAATGTTCATTATGCTTTCTGACCATTAACTTTAGTTACTATTCCAGTGAGCATAAATGGTGAAAATGCAGATCTTATCTCCAACAGGCTTGTAAATGAACCTTGTTGCTTTAAGTTCCTAATGACCAGTTTAGTATTTAAGCAACACAGAGAAAAGCCAAAGGCAACAGAAAAATTGAAAGCTTGGTTGTAAAGTGAGCCTGTAGTCTAACTGCAGATCTGTAATTTACAATGTACACTTTTAATTACTTTTTGGAAAGAAAAACTACCTTAACATATTCAGAGCAGCTGTAGAATTGCTGTCAGAAAATGCCCAACATTCCAGATTAATTGAAGAAGCATCTGCATTCTCTTTCACCATTAATCACTGGAGAACACACTCTGCCACTGAACAGTTCATTAATGGGGGAGTCTGATGCCACTGTGAGAAGCAAGCATACAATACGAACTTTCATAACCTTCACCTTATTTTTTTCCATGGCTCCTTATTTCCTCCAGCAGTTTTTGCAAAAGTGAGATTTCTTTCTAAACTCACCCTACCACAGTGAACACAGCGTAAGTTCTGTGCTAGG
Source organism: Lagopus leucura (assembly GCF_019238085.1). NCBI lineage: Eukaryota > Metazoa > Chordata > Aves > Galliformes > Phasianidae > Lagopus > Lagopus leucura. The sequence continues at coordinate 37,524,101 of NW_024962264.1, read as the reverse complement.
ATGTTTACCTAGACTTTCCATGCTTTCCCCAGCATTTTTCTCATTGGAGTCAGGCAAATGTAACAGCAGCAGGAGATAAATTTATTTGGTAACTATAGAGAAAGAAACACATAGGCAGGGTGAGATTTCAAGGGCACTTAGGAAGGTGTCTTCCTGGAGATGTTCAACACTCCAATCCCAAGATTGGTGCAGAAAGCAGTGGGAATGCTCAACAGAAAGGTGAGCAAATTTTTTACCACCTGGAAGGGGTCATTTGTCTCTTATTTCTGGCTCCTAAAAATATTCCTTGAAGAGTAATTGTCTTTAATTTTTGCTTTAAACCTAGAGGATGTTGATGACAGATTTTGTGGTACACATGTTCCACTAGCCTATATGGTGTTAACTTGTGCATTTGTGATATCACTTATTTTTATGAATGGGCAAGTACACAAAAATATTTGTATTTGGTTTTAGTTCATGAAGTTGCTAAATACTTATGCATTGCAGATAAGATTCAGAAAGTATGCAGCAAAGGCTTAGAACAATCTGCCAATCTGTTGTTTGTTTAAGGAGCATTGCAGCTACTGATCATGAGCCAACAGATGCACGGAAATCATTTCCTTGCTTTGACGAGCCCAACAAAAAAGCAACTTACAATATATCTATCATCCATGAAGACACATATGGAGCACTTTCAAACATGCCAGTACAGGTATGTATTTCCCAACTCTACTGCCTACAGGGAATCATTCTGTAAAGCCAGGGGATCACGAAGCCCTTGTATGTTTACAGACTCTACCACCTAAACACAGTAAAACAAATGGTTAATAAATATTCCATAAAATACAAGTGGTTGTTTGGTTAGAAATCCCAGCAGCCAGTCAGCACACTACATAACACTATAGAGCCACATTCAAAGCAGATACGACATATATCTTGTCTTTAGCTAGCTGGCCCTTTCCTCAGATAGTCTAGATGAGTAACCCCTACTAAGCATATGCAGGTAGTGACAGGTTCTTCAGTCAAACCAGGTGGACTCTGAGAAGAAATACTCAGGAATACAGCGGCTTCCTTTGTGGGGAGTCCCATAATAATCACTAACTATATAATGTTACAAAGCAAAGACTTGCTGATCACAACCACGTGGCAAAGGAAACCATTAGCAGGATAGTCTAGTACTGTTACGCTTAATATCACAGAATCTAAAAATCCCTCTCAGCTCAGGGCTATGGACACTTGTCAGTCCACCCCAACAGTAATTTTCTAAATAATCTATTTCTGGAACTGCTGCATCAAATTCCAAACTTGGAATGAAATTCAGTGGCATCTATATCTGGGCACTCTAGAAGAAGACTGAATGGCTTTCAGCAGAGACAGCTTCAAATGAATAGCTTAACTGAATGCGTAGTCCAGTGTGCAATTTCTAATGAATGTATTCTGAAGTGGGAGATAAAGTGCCAAGTACAAACAGAAAAGAAGAAAAAAAAAAAAAAAACACAAAAAAACCACCCACCAGCTTCCAGCCTTGGAGCTGTTGACATTTGCATCTTTCCAACCGCTCCCCATCCAAAATACAAAGGTCTGCTTTGCTGTGTACTGTTTTACTTAAAGAGTTGCCCATATCTTAACTATGCACTTGCAGTGCAGCTGAGAGAACTATAACCAGTCTGACACAGCAGAGACTCACAGACCTCCAACCTATTTAAATCTCCAACCTATTGTTATTAAAAATATTTTTAAGATACCTAAAAATAAGAAACAGGTGCTTTGGTAAGCAGCACATGTGAAAGGAGAGCATTTATGGTAGCTTTCCTTAAAGACCTCAGATAAGTGAGGGCACCAGCAAGGGATGTAAGGGCGTAAAACCAGATGTTTTCAAGATTTAGTAGCTTTTGAGATTTACTTTAAATCTTAAAGTCCCTAATACAAACATTAAGCTTTCAAAGGGCTAGGTACCACTTGTTAATTAATTTGCTATAATCCAAATACAGGCAGGGAAACATGATGCTGCGCTCATCCTAGGGTTTGACTAAAAGACAACAGCAGGACCATTTTTCACTTGGTGAGATTAGAAGGTCAGTTGCTCAGGGATGAGGGATCTCTGGAGAATCAGTTCAATAGACATAGACACAGGTGTCACATAGACACATAGTGCACAGGACACATTGTACATTATGTATTCATAACAGCTTCGGTTGTATAGAGCTTTATAATCCATGTGGCAACGTCAATTCAGCAAAGTCAGGACCATGTACAGTTCATTTTTATTTCTCACCGGAGTGAATTTTGTTTAACTTTTTTTCAGTGAGACCCTGACTTTGTTGAAGGCAGAAAATACAGTAAATCGGAGTCCAATAGTGAAAAGTAGATTGTGAATATATCTGTGAAAAAAAAAAATTTACTCATGAAATCACATTAGTGGTAACATCCAGTTTGTATGCTTCATTTCCATTGCATTTATAACAAATGAACCTTATAAAGTACTGAATCTCCAATAGACTAGTGCCTTTTATATATTTTGCCTTTCTCCTATTTTAGTCATCCAGAGGATCCAGAGGATGACTTTTAGTCATGCAGAGGCTCAAAAAATTATCAGACTGTTCATAGTAGATAATGGATAGCAGAAATTAGTATTCAGAAAATGAATCGCATAAAAAACATTAATGAATTTGTTCATGTAGTTCAGCTGAGAAAACCTAGAGTGCTTTTTAATTAATATACAAAATAAAAGCTACTATCATGTCTTAAACAACCCACCAATTATCAGTGCTAACAAGTTCAAGATTTATTAGTGCAGACTTTAACCTAACTAACATCTCTGCACTCCCTGATGCCTACATGTTGCACAGATTTAAAAGAGGACAGAATCCAGCATTTCCTCTGACCTGTCCATAGGGATATTATTTTATGCAACTATTTCAAGATGCATAAACTTTCAATAACACAACATATTGAAATACAGTGTAAAACTCATGCTGGCAAAATTCCTATGCATGTGAATGATTTCAAATCATTGTTGCAAAATTAGAATCAGGTAAACTTATGTAACAGAGAAAAACAGTTTATTTTTGTGTATTTTGTCTGTTCTCATGCCATCAGAAATGGGATGCCAAAAAGAGGTAAATTTGCAGAGCTGATTTATCGTATCTATGTAGTCTTATCCCTCATAAAAACATTATACTCTCTTTTGCCTATGTTTGCAATTTCAGACTCAATTCTTTTTTCATTTCTGCAGGAAACTGTATCACTGGGTAATGGCTGGAATCGGACAACTTTTCAGAAGTCAGTTCCCATGAGCACTTACTTGGTATGCTTTGCAGTGCACCAGTTTGAGTGGGTAGAGAGAAGATCTAATAGCGGAATACCTGTAAGTTCTATTACAGAGCAAACAACAATTCAGATGACAGATATACTGTAATTTGCACTTTTATTTTTAATGAATCAGCTCTTTTTATAACATAAGCAGGATTTCTTCCTTTCCTATAGTGTATTTTACATGGTAGATCAAACTAAGTGTTCACAGTGGTCCCTCCAGTCTTCTTTGGCCCCAATGGATTCCTCTAGAGTTTAGCTATTTCAAAAACAAGAATTTTACAGCTGTAGATCCATAGCATTATTTGGATTGGAAGAGGCCCCCGAGATCAAACTGAACACCAGTTCCCATCACTAAAGGATGCCCTTACTGCCACATTTACATGGTTCCTCAATATTCCAAGGATGAGGCCTCCACATCTTCCCTGGGCAGTTCATCCAACACTTGACCACACTCTCCCTGAAGAAATTCTTCATAATGCCCAATATAAACTGTCCCTGGTGCAACTTGAGACACTTTCCTTATGTCCTATCCTTCGTCACCTGAAAGAAAACTGAAGAGAACTTCTGTAGAAAGTTTTAGAAGTTGTTCAGTGTTGTAGAAAAAATTGCAAAAAAGAATTGCTAAAGACAAATGCTGAATAAGGCAGAAAACTTTGCTTTCTAGATATAAAAATTCACTTACTAAGTGCTCATCCATGCCACGCTCCAGATTATGGAAGAGTATGGATTTGCTTAGCTGAGCAATGAGATATTCAGATCTGTTGACTGTTGGGAAGAACATTCCATAGCTTGCTATGTAAACTGTTAGCAACAAATCATCTAATGGAAAGTATCCACAATCCATATATTTCTGTCATAAACAATAGCATGTAACTCACGATACGTTATTTAAAAACTCTGCCATCAGCCCTGAAAATCATTTCCCTAGCAAAGACCTCAACAGGATCCATGGTGGAAAACATGCCCACAGCTGGAAACAACTCTCCTGATCTAATTATCTGTCAGGTACCAAATATCTGCTTTGGAAATAACAGAAGAGATTACAAGAAGAGATTTGAAACTCAAAATCAGTTCTACTGCACACTGAAGGTTTGGAACCCATTAATATGAATCAGTTAGTGGACTGAAGACTGCTAAATTGGGTAAAGAGCTTACTGAAGTAGAAATTACAGATTGTAATTGCGAACTGACCCTGAGGGAAATCCCTTGGCTGGGATGGATTCCCAATTGAATTTCATAAGCTTTTTTTGGTTTCTATTTATTTATTTATTCCTTTCCTATTTCTGATCACTTTCTCATCCTTCCATTGGAGGAAGTGTAATTTCATGGTATTGAGACCAATGTGTTGTCAGGCTCAAAGAAGGCTCCTAGTGTAGGGCAGCTCCTTTGCTCAGTTGGGATCCTAAATGTCTGGCTGTTAGACAGGACCGAGGAGAAAATAAGCCACACAAACACAGCCAGAAGAATGTGGCCCATTTATCAGAGACAAAGAGCCTACAAAAAGATGTACCAGCTATCCCAAAGCCAGAAAATTCACTCAACACTACAGACATTCAGGGACAGGAAAGAGGACAGCCCACAGTTCCTGCAAGCACAGCACTGCAGTTCAGCTCTGGGGTTATATACCTAGGAGTACTTGGACAAAGAAATTTAGAGGGGGAAAAATAAATGGCTCTTCTTGAGTTCTGAAGGGAAACTTTGTCTTTCCAGCATGAAGATAATGTCTCAAAAAGCCTTTTCACACTGTAGGACTACTCATCATGGTTATGGATACCGTAAAGACTCCTGGGCTCAAGGTTTCCTATTATTTGACAGTGACAGCCAAAGCAGCCCCAAAGCAGCACACCAAATCCAAGGGTGGGAAAGCCAGCACTCAAGACATTATTTTTTGCCTCCATCAAAGTTCAGATATGCAAAAGGAGCATGGAAATGATCCCCCCCACACAGAGATAAAAGATGTGCCTTCTCAAAGGGATTTCCAAATTAATGAACAGATCAGATCAAGAGGATTTCCTTCAGGATACTTGTGCAGGTATCCTTCTTGAGAAAACAAGGCCTTAAAGAAGGAGAGGCTGGTAAAGCACTCAGGCCCTCACCCAAGCTTTGGAGTGGGAAGATGGCCTTTGCCAGCTGCTGGAAAGAGGTCTTACTAGTTTTGCAGCATGCTCAGATAACATTGACTTTGTCTCTCTTACGTATGAGATTTGAAAAAAGTATATATCATTTGACATTTAAAACAAAATGACATTTAACTTTTTTTGAACGTCAGGAGATAGAATTCAGCATTCAGAGAGCAGTCTCTTAGAGAAAAAAATGCAGTGCTATGTGTGTGCATGTTAAGTTATTTTTCAATGCTTGCTACCTTCTGGTTCCTCTTAACTGAAGACTATTCTAACTGTCTCTCTATTTTACAGCTGAGAGTTTACGCACAGCCACAGCAACTACACACGGCAGAATATGCAGCAAATGTAACAAAAATTGTGTTTGACTTCTTTGAAGAGTACTTTGATTTGAGCTACTCTCTTCCAAAACTAGGTGATTATTAGTACTTACATTTTTCTTTTTGCTAATTCACTGTCATTATCTTTCTCCTTCTATTCCCTGTGCTTTGGTGGAAAACAGAGCATGAAAGTGTTTGGTTACTACCTGCTAATATTCTTTCAGAATGTAAAATTGTACCCATGTAGTTCTTCAATATCATGGAAAGAGAGTCAGTGTCAGTAACAGTTCAGTTAGTTCTCACAGATGAACTGATCCTGGCACAGTTACTTTAGAGTGACTTGTGGAAAATTAGAGGAATCACTGTGACATCAGCAGAGGAACATGATGAGCTAAAATAAAGCCAGATTAACTTTGAGAAAAACATGTATCACTTTCACGAGGATGTCTGGAAAAAAGTCAGCCATGAGATAAGTAAAAATATAAACTGCCAGAGTGTATGTCATACTATTTACTAATCTCAAAGTGGGTGTGTAACCACATCTTAGAAAGACGAATGTAGCCCAGTGTATAATTCAAGTTGCTACTGCTGGACTGACAAAAGACAGAGCAAAACAAAAGCAGGTAAAATATCAGATGATTCCCATGGTTACAAAATAAGCCAAAAAATAAAGTACCATTGGGCATCCTTTAGCTTGGGCTATATGGACTGTGGACTTGATTTATGTAGCTTGAAGTAATAAGGTCAGGAATGTAATCTGAGCTGTGAAAATGCATTGGAAACATCCCCTCCTAAAACCTCCAAAGAGGTTCATAAACTTCAACGTTTTTTTCCCCCTAGCCTCTTAACTACAAATAAACACATCTAACATTACTTTAATGATAGATACTTACCTCCTTTCAAAATATTGGAGGAGTTTACTGGTTTACAATCAATGATTATACAGATGCTATAGTATATACAGGAGTTCAGCTGATGTAATTACTGTACTAGAGTAGGAAAAAAAAGGACACTCATCCCATCCTAGGTTCGTGTGGTAAACTCCAGTGGAGTGGATCTCCAGAAGAGATCCTTCCCCCTTGGTAGTCAGCTGTTAAATGGGTCTAGGACTCTTGCATTGCTCGCCTCAGGTGATTAATCAGATTAATCAGGCTGTGATTCAGCAACTCCATACAACTGGAAATATCAGTATGCTGTCATTTTACACACTGGTCCCTATTAATAGTCGGGACTATATCTCATGCTGCATAACCAAGCTTCCATTTCCATAAATGCCTGATGATTTTGCACATGATTAGAGATCTGTTTGCATTCCAGGGCTAGAAACACTAGGTAAGCAGTATCAGAGGGAAGATGCTTTTGTGATTTTTCACAGAATGTCTACTTGTTGTACCACTATTTTTGATTTAATTTGATTACTGCATTGTTCCCTCAGTATTAAAAGTCATCTAGATCAAACCTGATGAGATCAAATTTGGTTCTGCAAAGCGTTTGAGATATTTCTACCTGAGTTACAGCTTCTGTAATTGCCATTCTCCTTGCAATCCTCACTTTAACACTCTGTGAAGCCCCTGCCAGACTATTGCCTTTGATTCTATTATCATATTGTTTAAATTAAAATTACTAATTTCTGTTTTCTATTAGGGTGGAGTGATGGCTGTTTGTTCTATTTAGTTTTAAATCCATCTGTACTTTTTCCACTCACTTGAATAGAAAGGTAGTGGTCATTATTTGTAGAAGAAAATACCAGTCCAATTTAATTCACAATTCTCATTTAAACCTGTATTGATTACTGACCATGAAGGAGTGACCCTCACAAATTGTCAGGAGTAGAAGCAGATGTTGTTCACTGCATGGGGGATTTACTTCAGTTAACGCATCAATAAATATCTTTAATACAACAGAGTGACAAACAATGACATGCCTCAGTATGCCACAGTTAGTTTCAGGTGGTTTACTGCCCACATCCCCAGATAATACCATTAATTTCTGGAGCCAAAATTAAGTAAGGTATGATATGCATGTTCTCAGGAGATGGCATAGCATCCTGTCTCAGGGCAGATTCTCAGCTAGTGTAACTGATTGTAGCTCTGTTAATCCCAGAAGAGCTTAGGCTCTTGCTTTCAGCTTCTATAGGCCAGTTCTGTGCTTCTTAAGCAAAGATTATGGACTCAGTCCATAGCAGTAAGCCAGAACCATACATGCAAAACATGCATAGCATTTCAGAGCAAAACAGGCTATGAAAAAAGCAGAAAGAGGGTAATTCAGCTGACTTAAAAGACACAGTAGTAATCATGTTCTCTTTCTTTCCATGCAGATAAAATAGCTATTCCAGATTTTGGAACAGGTGCTATGGAGAACTGGGGACTGATCACATACAGAGAGACAAACTTACTTTATGATCCCAATGAGTCTGCCAGTTCCAATCAACAGAGAGTGGCAGCTGTGATAGCCCATGAGCTCGTTCATCAGGTATGTTTTAGGACACAGTTCATTTTTTAAAACGTTTTAAATGTGCAGTAGCATTTTTTTAATTGGGAAAGTTGTATTAATTAATCACATCTCAGGATACTCTTCGTGTGCTCACACTTTGATTGCAAACATCATATTAAAACCACTCCGTGTTAGAACTTCACACTACCAGAACTACTATAACTGCCCTTGAATTTTTCTCAGGAAATTAAATGCTTGGGTCCATACGGTGAACCAGCTTATGAAAATCTGTCTGAAATGTCTTAAATGAACTAATTTGCATGTGCAGATGTCTCTTTTGGGCAAGCAAACAGGAACAACTACACACTCTGGAGGCTGTCTGAAAACGTATCTGTACAAGCACAAATCATCAAATCAAGAGGAAGTAACTAAAAATATTCTCATGGCATATGAATCATTAGCAATCTCCCCAGTAATATGTAATTTTATAATAAAAAGTAAGTTTTTAACATCAGGCAAGACTGAATTCCAACTTAAACCCCAGAATTAGGATAATTTTCATCTGGCAACAGCAAGAAACGTAAACAAATATGCTACGTGAAGATGTGAAATACAGAAATGTACATTTAATACTCAGCTACTTCTTTCAATGTTTATAATTACAGTGGTTTGGAAATATTGTGACAATGGACTGGTGGGATGACTTGTGGTTAAATGAGGGATTTGCCAGCTACTTTGAGTTCCTGGGAGTAAATGTTGCAGAACCAGAATGGCAAATGGTAACTATTTCTGTCTAGTAGAGGGATATCAGGGGTGGGGGAGCATTTCGGAAGAGTGCGTGTACTGCTATAACGCGATGGAAAGCACAGCAATGATAGCAAAGTAGCAAAGTCATAGGCTAAAAGAAGTGAGGATATGCTCAAATGCAGCAGACACAAAAAAAATAATCTGTTTACCATTGGAAGGCCTTTGATAGGCAGAGATCTCCAGCAGAACACCCTTCCCTCCACTGCCAGCACTTAAATGAGATCTGAGGAGTAGATCCTGGCTCCATCCCTTCCAGTTACTCAGGAGCATTGCTTGCACCTGAGCTTCCCTGAGGCTGGCCCTGCCTTCTCACCAGGTGCTCAGTCACTGGTTCAAGCCATAACTTAGCATTTCCACTACAGCATAAAAATAAGGTAACAATGATGACAACTTAAAATATATTGATTAAAAAAAAAAAAAAAACACAACAGCAGTGTGGTACTGTGCAATATAAAGAAAAAGTTGGATCAAACATTTCTATCTCCCTATGTTATAGTCTGAAACTAATCAAAATAAACTTTGTAAAATTTTAGTCCACTGAGAACAGTTATTCCTTCTAACAAGTGAAGTGTTTAGTTATTATTTTGGCAGACAATACCTACGTGGTTTCTGTGCAGAGCCTTAGAGCTGTTGAAAGGTTGTTCAAATATCCAGCACTGGAAGATAGATAATCTCATTTATTTAGCTTGTTTGGCTGTAGTAACTCTTTACAACTTGAAGTGCCTCTAATCTGCACAATGTAAAGTTAGGCAGTGACAGTGAATGGCCTGTGGTGCTAGCTGTAGCAAAAACAACAGTTGCTTCCAAGACTTCCAGAAAAAAAGAGTAGCTTTAAATAATCATTACACTGTGAGGAATGATAGCAGTGTGCAAGGAAAGTGAGGTTTCTGCCAAACAAATGTGATGGCACATGGCGTTCATATTTCCCTTAGTCATCCAGGAGTAATGACATTATATATACTAGAAAATGTACAACACATACCCTGGAAGGAAGTGGGTAGGTGCTGTAAAGATTAACCCCATCATCAAGACTAGTGATGTCTGGAGCGGGCAGCACCTACCTGCTACTTAAAAAATATCTGAGGACAAAAATCATTCTTGCACTTCTTTTGGACTTTGAAGTAGGAGATCTGTTGTGCTGCTTCCATAAGAAATAACAATTTTCATTATTGAGCCTAGAATTTAAAAGTCCTTTTCATATGTAAATGTCATATTCATTTCAAGACTGAGCACCATTTCAGCATTTTCATCCTATGGAGCATTAGTAGAGAAAAACTAAATTGAAATTTAGTCTTGTACCAATATTGATTAAGAAGTAAGGGGATTTTGCTTACAGGTTATTTTATCCTTTAAAAAATGATAATTACCAGTACAATGGAGAAACCCCCTTCCCTCTCTCCCAGCTCCATTTTAGCAAGAGGAACCCCTAATGCTTTGAGATACTGTCACACTGCTCAAATCTATAACAAAGACTTCTTTTATGCCTACTGGGGGCTATACTGTGATATGATACACATGGGAAATGGGATTTGCAAAAGGTGATTTATCATAGTTAAGGAAAAATTGTATCCCTGCCATCTCAGAGGTAAAGTATGAATTTGCAAGTCCTCTTTATAGGATATGACATTTCATTCCATTTCCAAATGCCTCCCACTAGAGAAGCTGCAGCTCAAGCTACTTATTTTGTGAAGTATACAGTCCTGCTTTGTTAATCTTCTAACACTTTCTCTTTGTCAGCTTGAACAGGTTTTAATTGATGATGTTCTTCCAGTAATGGAGGATGACTCGTTGCTTTCTTCCCATCCAATTGTGGTTGATGTATCAACCCCAGCTGAAATCACCTCTGTGTTTGATGGGATATCCTACAGTAAGGTAAGACATCCTCCTGCAGTGACTTCACCTGAAAAGAAAGTGGAGGCTTAGGAGAGGAGATAAAAGTCAGAGGAGTTCATAGCCACAGTTCCTAAGCCAGCAGGGGCTGTGTTTGCACAGAGCTTTTCTCTGGGATGTTCCCTGTTATCACTGATGATTCAATCAAAAGTGATGGTGAGAGTAGTCACTGATACCAGCAGGATCTGCTACTAGTAATACTAGAGTTTGAATTAAATTAAGCCAGTCACTGAACAGCTCCCTCTCCCACCACCTTATGTGTTGATGCAGCCCAGTTAAATCAAGACGCAGTCTAATACAAGGGCAGATGTCCATATGTCCACTCTCTGTCTTCCCTGGGGCAACTCTGGGACACCATAACTTCTATTTTTAGGAAGCAAGGCAGGGAATCAAGCAGTGAAAATAGGAAAATAATTTTTCATCCTGTATTGATCAAAGGATCCCAGGCACTCTAGAAGTCTGAACAAATATGGCCTATCTCCAGACTCTACAAGCACTGTCCCTAAACAGGAAGATGTTAAATACACAGTTCATTGAGCGCTGCGGAGCTCAAGCAGTCATCTCCCATACCATATTGCTTATGATGCTGATAAACATGGTTGTATTGACAGCTTCCTTATGATTATCTGTGGTTTCTATCTGATGTTTTCACTGAACATGCAAAATCCCCCATTGTTAAGTTCCACTTGTTCCTCTCCAAGTTCTCATTCCAACTAGAGAAAAAATATGTATTTCATTGATTTTAGCTTACTCGTGCTTCAGCTAAAATCTATAGCCATAGGTATTACTTTTATTAGCTAGACTTGATCCATCCATTTCCATCACTTTTCTGTTCTCAACTGTGAAATCCTCTATCCAACAATACAATCAGTATTTATTGCATCATAAATTCCTCACACACAAATCATAAACCATACTAAAACCTATGTTGTATAACACTGACGTTCTTAAATCAAGCTAATGAAAATCAAGAAAATGTCCAGAGTTAAATCAAATACACAGGACCAAAATGTATTTTATTGCCTAAGCAAGAGGCACATCTTTGCGCAGTCTAAAAAAAAAATAATAATAATAATTGAGAAAAAAAATCATAGCTTTAACTCATCTTTTGTGCCTAGATAATTGCCACATGATTTTTTTTATTTTTTTTTTTAAGCAAAAACACTTGAAGACTCTTGCATTGTTTGGGAACATTCTGCTTGGGATATAATTTGGCTTAGGATATAATTTGGCTTGAATGAGAAAGTCTTCACGTAGATTTAGCTCAAATTACTGTTGGTATTTATATATAAATGCATGACAAAATTAACTTGTTTTTCTGTTTGGTCTTATTTTGGCTTCTCTTTAGCATTTTTCTTAGAAAAACAATCTCCTCATGATAATATCCATCAATAAACAAACAAAGCATAATTTGGAATGTTCTGTTAGTTTTACCATAGCAATTACAAGGCTTATATGATCCTAGAAGTCTAATGAAATGCCTCAGGATCTGTGGAGCCATTGTAGTGTGTTCTGTAAATGAACCTCTAGCTTCTGCATGATCAGGATGGCATTATGCACTAGAAAAACCACACTGGAACAGAGATGGGTGAATGCAGAATTGATATAAATAATTGTGTTCCAGTTTAATCATCCCTCTTAATGCAGAAAGTCTTGTTAAAATAATAATGATTTTTTAAAAAAATCTTTGTAATTCAAGCATTGATTACCTTTCTAGTAAACAAACATTTAAGAGTTCTGCTGGAAATTCTCTCTTGGGAGCCTCACAGTTTCAGAACCTCCCAGCCAAAGAAGCTTAGGATTAAAAGTTCCACATTTCCACTACACGCAGTCCAATCATATGCTTGATAATCACTCTAACTCAATCAAAGAAGTAGAGATACCATCAGATGTCAGCTACTCAAGTTAAGGTTGTTTTCTTGCATCTTCCCAAATATTTGAAATATAGAGAAGAAAACACTGGGGTTCCTATAACTAGTAATTTTGTTAGCATGGGTTTTTCCTCGTATACGCTCTGTTATTAACTTCAAAGGATGGACATGAGAAAAAACCGAAAAGCAACTGTATTAAGATACATCAACTAACTATGCATTGCAATTTAAAGGAAAATAAAACTTCACGGGCCTCAAATGCTTGCACAAGTGCTTAATTCTCCTCTGACTTTTATTATAAATGGGAGGGGATGGTCTGTGAGAGGTTATATCACATAAGAAGTGGCTCATAGATAAAGCTGAGATACCCTACTGCACACACACAGCCTTATAATCACTGTTAATCATCAGTAGCCTTATGAAAGAACAGATATTCATTAGTGGCTAAGTTTCATTCAACCATTTACTGAACATACTTTGTGTCAAATAGATTTGTTACTATATCAGAAAAAGTATCATCTACTAATCACCTTGACTTCACAACAACAGTTGGTTCTGAGGCATACCTCTTCAGTTACTTTCCTTAGATGAGTGCAGCCAAGTTTTTATTCTCAGACACATAAATAAAGGAGACAGGATTTACCAAGAACTCATATATAACATTTATGTTTTCACGGGACAACTGGATTTTTAAACCATTCATAGTATTAGGCTTTCAGCTGCCATTTGATTTAGTTGGAAAAATGAAAACACAGTAATCCCCAAATCATATTTTGCATTTTAGATTTGTGTTGCATTGCTTTTCACTTTCCTCATTTTTTGCCTACATTGTTCTTTGACCTGCACTGTTCTTTGCTTCTTTCATCTGCATTCCCTCTATGTCTTTCTTCTTTCGAGGTCCTAATTATTTCTGTGACACCAAAGTCAGTCTCTTCTCTGATTCTTGTTCTACCCTGCTTCAGAAACTAAAGCTTTTGCATCAGTAATCAGCAAAATTCATTCTGAATATGGAGTTGACATCCCCACTGTGTGATGCCCCCAGAATTGCAGTTAGTGTTAGTTCCCTATCTGCTGAGCATACAGTAGAACCTGCTTCCTTATTCAAGCTGTGGCTGGATGGGACTGGCTCCTATTTGAAGTGCAACAGGGAGCCCTACTTGTACTAATAGGCAGAGTGGTGGCATAGTCACCCCCAGCAGCAGGCATCTGATCACTGCTAAAGACCAACTCTCACATGCAGAATCAGTTTTTTGTGCAGGCAGTGCTGCAAAGGAATGAGATAAAACACATCCTTTGTTAGACGGATAGTTTCTACTTTTGCTTTATAAAATATTCATTCATATGTTGCTTTTCAGGTGAATGTAAATGCGATGTTAAAGCAGTGTGGAATGACCTTCTTCCCTTTCCCCTCAGGGTGCATCAATTCTCAGGATGCTTCAAGACTGGATTACACCAGAACTCTTCCAGAAAGGGTGTCAGGTATGAATGGCACCAAAACATGCCAGGAAAGCAGCCCTTCCTCATGGAGCAGTAGCAAAGTCGTTATTCAAAAAGCGAATATGAGAAATTCTGCTATTAGTGGGAGAAACATTCAGCTTATTTCAGTGCTGAGTGGACAATGTCAAAGTAAAGCTCCACTCTCCCACAAAATAGGAACACAAACTGCAGGAAGATTTGATAGTCTGCCAATGAGAACCAAAATTTATGACAGCTCACAGCAGAGGAACTTCTTAAACTGTTGGGTTGATCCTGTTGTCAGCTAGAATTCCTGCATTCAGCTGTAAAGCATATCTGCAGCTTCATGAGACTAGCCAACCCCAGCCAGCTTTGTAGGAAAATTCTTACAGATGTAAACTGCTCCATGTCCTGAGACCTGATGCTGGAGCACCCAGCCCAATGGAGCAGAGGCAATTGGGAGTAGAAAAGGGAGACGTTGTCCAGTTCATAGTTATCTCTCTTGGAGAAAAAAATAAATAAATAAATAAATAAATAAAAATTAAAAAAAAAAAAATGGTGCTACTAAACTACAGAAATTGAAAATAGCATAGAGAAGACCATCCAGAAATAAGGTTATCTGCTCTTTCCATTGAATTAACATCTGATGTCTCTGGAAAGTTACAATGCAGATTTACCAAATATGCTTTTAATTCCTTCCCTTCTGGAAAGCACATCTACGGTCAACTACAGGAAAGTTGTATTTCCCTTGGTTTTTCCTTTCATACATTCAGTCAGGACAGTCCTATGATATAGGCAAACAACTCTGTCCACAAAAGATAACAGCTTCTTCTTTTCCCAGCTTTCCAAACACAAAAATGAGTAGCTGCAGCTAACAATGAGACAAACAGCACCATCTACTGACTAAATCTCACGAAGTCCACTTAACAGGGTAGGAAAGAACGCATTAAACTGACAGAAAGGGCACAGGATAGGAACAATGTTTAAAGCTGGCAGATACAACATTATTTCTTATAATGCTATTTTTTTCAATTCCATTTTGACCACAGCTTAGAGGTGACCAGACTTCTCTGCTTCCACAGCTAGAGAAATCTCCTGAAATAGCTTCCCCATTAGAACAACCTCTTTTGTTCTACAGAAAATTGCAGCAGAGCGTGCTGCTATCCATTCAAATGAAATACAAAGAACACACAAAAAGTGCTGACTTTCAGCATTATGGGATACATAAAAAGGAAGTGTATCAGATAAATATGAATCCATTTAATCATGTGGTAATACGAGATGGATGCATCAAGGGGCTTTACGCTCTGACAGAAACATCTCTTCAATGAACAACTTTATCTTCCCTAATGTTATTTTTGACTTTGCTGGTTTTCTTCTTGAGATGGATATACTTAACAAAATTGATCATAAGATGTGAAGTTCTCGTCTGGAAAATATGTGTAGATACATATGTAGGAGTGTGTATATCGATAAATAAATCATAATATATTATGAGTGATTTCAAGTATTTCAATACTTTCCCACCTACAACATTATCACTAGAAAATGCTTCTTTTTATTTAACAGACCTTTTCAGTATTTCTGAGGAACTTTTCCATACTTTCACCTTAGGCAAAGCTAGAAGCATCGCTTAAAGCAACTGTTTGCTTCCTGTACTCATGAAATTAAGGCAACAGATCTCCTTTTTTAGGACAGCCTAAAACATTCCAGGGGTATTGTGCAGGAGCTTTGTTGTGGCCTGTAAAGATGGAGAAATAAACCAGTGTACAAACAGCTTAAGGTCTCTCCAGGTTCAGTAAAATGTCACCCACAGATACTCCATGCAACTGATCCTATTTGAATACATGCACTGTTTTCATAGGAGACAAAGAAAGAACTGATAGTATTTTCACAGTCTTCTACCTCCCCCTAGGAATATTTGAAGAACTACCATTTCCAGAATGCCAAGACACAAGATTTCTGGGAAGCTCTAGAAAACGTATGTATCCAAACTCTCACTTATACAAATTCCTCTACTGATTTCAATTTCCTAAACATTCTATATTCTATGGCTCTTCTGTCAATGAGAGATCATAAGCTAGGCAGCCTCCCAGCATATTACAGCATAACTTATTTCTAGGAACTTTACATTATTTCTTTATCTTTGGCACAAGAGTTTGGGGAGTGGAATAAGAAAAAAGAAAAGAGAACTTGTTAACAAACAGCCTGCTTCTGAAACTTCCCTTCTGCATTTCACACTCATTTGATGGGTGAAAACATTCCTCATTCACCACAAACTTACACACCACATCCTCAGTCATCTCTAACCAGATTCACGTGTTTGGAAGCTCTCAATATTATAAATCACCAACTAATTTTGGTGCTTGTCTCCATCTCTATTTTCCAATTCTCAGCGTGCTTGTTTTGTGCCACAGCACTTTCTGATCTTTCCCTTTCTGTATTGCTGACCTGTTTCTTTCTGTCTCATTATCCTTTAGAAGTCTACCTAAGAACCAGGTTCTTCCCTAATGCTATTTCCTTTCCCTCCCTTCACTCAGGGTGGACACTCACCCAACCCAAGTTGCACCTGTGTCCCCTTTCTAGTTCCCTTTTTCTTCTTGATCTCATGCTTCTTCCTACTCAACTACAAGCTCTCTCTGATTTTCTGCATCTTCACATCACCAAGCAACTTTCTCCAGCTCCAGCCTTTTGAACAGAAGTTCTTGGTCCACAGAACAGACCAATCTTACATTAGTTTAGCTGCTGGTGATAACAGCGGCTCCCCATTCACACTTGAAACAAAGCATGCTGCAATGCAACTTCTAGCTTTAGGAAGTCTTTTTATGTCCTTCCTATCCTGTTCTATTACTTTAAAAAAAAAAAAGAGAGAGAGATCTTGCAGCTTGCAAGAGGCCTCCTTCAAAGAGCCCTCGGTATTTCTTGCCCACGTTACCAGCCAGTCTCCTTCCCACATACTTCTCATTTCCTCTGTCTGAGTTCAAGTTTCTAGATAATTCTTTCTGCTAGAGATTGTTTTTCGTTGTTTTTTTTTCTCTTTGGCCTGAGTTTGCTTTTGCCCTGCAACCTTCTCCCATCATTCACAGGCAAGTAATAAACCTGTGAGTGAAGTCATGGACACATGGACAAGGCAGATGGGCTACCCTGTTTTGGAGATGGGAAGTAATTCAGTACTCATACAGAAACGTTTTCTCTTGGATCCCAGTGCAGATGCATCATATCCTCCTTCTGATCTTGGGTAAGACCCTGCTGTAAATACCTGTCCAAAATATACATCCTCTTACTGACATACAAATAGGCAGCACTGTGCTCCTTCTTGGTAAACTTAGAGCTTGTTTTTTGTTTTTTGTTTTTTAATAGCAGGAATTTAGATGAAATATTACAAATTTAGGACAGCCTCAGCCCTTTGAATCAGGGCTTCATCATCAACCACCATAGAATGAAATTGGACAGGGTCTCTCACAAGACCTCATTTCCATATGCAAACATCTCAGATGTTTGCAAGATACCTGCTGAATTACTGCAAATTACAGTCTGTTAGAATAAAGAAAACTGCCACAAAATTGTCTCTACCCAGAAATCAGATGTCATGATCCAGGTATTTTATACTGTACAAACTTATTCCTTTTCCTACATGATATAGGATGTATAACGTAACACAATACAGGATCTTCTCTACATCTTTTAAAAGCACAAATTACTGTGAAATAGTTAGTCATTAATAAATAATACTGAGTCTTACCCAGAGCTGTTTTCTTTCTATTTAGCTCAGGCTAACATTGTTAAACTTAGCCTTACTGCACTAAGATCTGGGATAGCAGACTCAGGAATCCTTTTGCCTGAATTCAAGACTTGGAGTGCCTTGCCACTTGTTATTTCTTGAGTAGAAATCCCAGCATGGTTCCTGCTTTAGCCTGTTGGGAAGCTGAGCTTTATACTGTTATACCATTCCTAAAGTGAGGACGGAATCTGATTTTGACTGTGTAATGTTTATAAATTACTTGAAAATAAACTGCAATAATACATATATCCTAATGCTGATATTATCTATCCTGGGACAGACCCAACCTCTTGCCTAAAAGCTGATCTACTGAAAGTCAGTACCTCCCACTTACAGCCTCACAGATGAGGATGAGGAAGGTCCTGAAGAGATTCTACACCAAAATGGGACAGGCCACTTAATGTCTGGATGCAGGGTTTTGATTTAACCAGTGAAAACTATTAAGTCTTGTATATGCTTTATCCTTGCAAGAGGCCTCCCTCAAAGAGCCTCCCTCAGTATTTCTTGCCCATGTTACCAGCCAGTCTCCTTCCCACATACTTCTCATTTCCTCTGTCTGAGTTCAAGTTTCTAGATAATTCTTTCTGCTAGAGATCGTTTGTTGAAAATTTCAGGTGTGGTATCCTGGTCTGCCTGTTTGTTTCAAGCTTGTTTGGCTTGAAAGTGACCTCCCCTAAATGCTGACACTCAAGAGAAAAAGAAGTTTGAAATCTTGTGCTTTTAAAATAGTGCTACTGGGCAAATACGTAACTGCACCATAGCACATCAGGAATGTGACCTCAATATGCACAGCTGGGAGAACACAGCTATTATATCTGATGCTCGGAAAAAGCATGTCCATGTGCAATCCCAAGACCATATAATGAAAACTAAATAAAATCCCTGCCCTATTAAATGCATTTGCAAGCCATTTTAAAAAAACAATCTTTTACATGCTTTCTCTTGAGGAAACTCAATACTGAGGCTTCTGGCCAAAAAATAACCTCTCTAAATTCTATTGCAATAAGCTACATAAGAGGACTCATAAAAACTCAACGAGTATAAGTCCCTTTAAACATATATATATTTTTTAGAAGATACAAAACAATAGCTGATGTTTCTTCATGGAGACAACAGGGCATACAATCATCTTCATTTTGGTATTTCCTGAAAATTAACAATTAATCATTTAATACACAGTTGTAAACAAGTTTTCCTATTATCGCACTTGTCACAAAGGTGTTTATATAGAAGAGAATTCTCCCTGGGTTGGACTGTAATATGCTAAAATGGATGCTAACAGCAGGTGACTACCCAAAAAGGCTTAATAATTTTACCAGCACTATGTAGGCAGTTGTGCAAGCATGCTCTCAGCATGCTCTGCCATCCTCTTCCACTGACTGCCCCTTCACAGTCTTGGTCAGGCTGTGCTGTGGCTCTCTTACAGCCCTAGTGTCTAACCTTCAAACTATTCTCAACACATTTGGATATAGGGCACAGCCCAGACTGAGAAGCCTGCATCTAGCCACTGTGACTACTCACAGATGTGAAGAGTGAGAAGTAAGGTCACATTTGGTATTTCAGTTTTCTCATCTGTAAAAAAGGTTTAATAACACTTAACCACTTGTTAATAACACTTAGCCACTTATTTCAAGTGAGCACTGTGAAGATTAACTAGTATCTGCACAGAGCCCTGGACATATTAACACTGACATGAGTCATCCACGTACAATCATCTTTTACTAAATTAATTGCTGTGCTCCTTGTTATTATCTGATGTGACATGAAGATGCTACTTAAAAGAGCTGAACGTTCCAGTGTTATGGTAATAAGCTACACAGCACAGCACACCAGAAATTCATCTGCACAATCTCTGATTATGGGTAATTACCCTCTCCAGCACAGTTACCAAGAGGGGGAGGCTGTATTCAGAAAGATATGGCCCTAACACTTACACTGATACCCTTAGGAAAAAAAAAAAAAGGATTCTCTGTAGGCACATGATCAACAAAGCACTGCAGTAACTTAGACTAACACATCAACATTGGATTCTGGACAAAACCATATTCTACTCCCTTTCTCAGTCCACCAGATGCTTTTGAGAACTTTCTATAAATAGGAAGTATAAGAGAAGCTATTTTTATTCTCCATCTCTAGAACATGAACACGCTCAGACATTTCACGCTTTTTACTTTACTTTTCAGGGAATATAACTGCCCCAATCATACCACAGCAATGTCTGACATTTTGTTCTCTGAATAGAGTATCACAGTACAGAAATGTCTTTGTAACATAGACAACAGCTATTGGTAAAAAGCTAGGGAGGGTGAATTATGAGGGATATTTGGTAGACGAATATATGCACAAACACACAGTTGCTTCATAAAATGTGATGTACACATTTAGCCCAATAAAAGCATATGCTGGAGTCTTATTTTTAGTATTTGATTTCAAATATAATTTGATTCTCTTTCCCTTTAAATAATTTCAGTTACAAATGGAATATACCAGTGAAATGGGGACTGGGGAATTCAACAAATTACACATTCTACAACGTCTCTGATTCTGCAGGTAATCTTCCTCGGCTCTTTTATGAGTAATAAATAGACAAAGATTTTCATTATCCTTCTTCAGTCTAATCGCAGAGGTGTCCATTTTAAATTTAACAAACCAGCTGCCCCAGTGTAACTCACCATTTTAACACAGGTGTTGATATCCAGTTCATAATGCCCATATTAACTAATCTTTACTCAAAGCCATTAAAAAACAAAAACAAACAAAAAAAAACCCCCAAAAAACTAAGTTGAGGCTTAGCTCTTATTTTGATATTCATTAAAACCAAATATTACTTTTGGAATCAAGGTATCTCCAGTGAGTTCTGTGTTATTTAAGATGCACTGACTAATCACTGTTTGTTTGTTTTTCAGGAATTACAATAACATCACCTGATAGTGCCTTTCTGAACATTAATCCAGACCACATTGGATTCTATCGTGTCAATTATGATAGTCAAAACTGGAACGAATTGACGAATCTTCTGGTCAGCAACCATGAAGTGAGTGCCACAATATTAATCTATCTGGTTGGTCTCTAACAGAGGTTTATAAAGGCAGGTTGTTTGTTTGTTTGTTTGTTTCCTGCAAATAATCCATGTATTCTTAATTACTCTCATCCTCTTTTTGTATAGACTTTTTCAGTTGCTGACCGTGCAGGGATTTTGGATGATGCCTTTTCCTTAGCAAGGTAAACTAATTCCCTGCAGAGTTCAACAGAAGTTTTTCACTTTCCATTTTCTATTAACTAGAATCCAGTGGCCAAAAGATAATTTCTGAATTTGTCTTGTTTTTCACCTTACGTTGCCCTTTAGAAGGAGCAAATAAGAATATGTATTGGTAACTAGCAGTATCAACATAGTCAAGAGAAATGCTCCCTCTCTACTTGGTGGAGGAAAAAAACCTCTTTAATTGCAGAGGTTTCAGAAAGGAGTACTTTTATCACATAGAAAACGATGATAGAAGCACTTCAGAAGAAGTTATGCATTCTGAAAATCAGAGGTAATGCCTACAATGCACAGCATGGCATTAGGAAGTTACTACCACCTCAGATATCTTTCTTAGAAATGTGCTTGGAAACTCCTAGCTCTTGTACCCAGACTCACTGATATAAACTTTGTATATATAAGCTCTGTAACAACCTCTAAGTCTGAAGCTCCTCAGTGCTTCAGTATTTATACAGAACTAATGATTTCTTTTGTATGACTGGACTTAGTGTAGTCAGTTAGGGGCTACTCACTTCTGGGAGCTCTGGGTCCCTGCATAATATGGGCAACTTCCTCATTACAGCAAGAGCTCCTGCAATTAGGCATTGACCAAAAGTGATTCTCGGTGGTGTCTTTGAAAAACACCTTCCAGATTCCATTCCAGACTATTTTTCTCCTCCTAAAATTTATTATTTCAGACCTTCTAAAGTGAGTAGTATTCCGGCATCTTTAAAGAAGTAAGTTCTCCAAATCCATCAAAATAACACAAGTTCTGTTTTCTCCCTTCTCAGAGCTGGACTTGTGAATTACTCTGTTCCCCTGGAGCTCACAAAATACCTAGTAAATGAAACAGATTATTTACCTTGGCACAGAGCTATATCAGCTGTGACTTACATCGCAGACATGCTTGAAGACGATACAGATCTCTACCTCCAGTTTCAGGTGATGAAGCAAAAATATATTCCTGCATGGGATCAATGGATCTGACAGTTGAGAATCCGTAATGGCAATAATATTGAAGTTTGATTGATTTTCAGTGTTGCTGAGCTATCAGTAATTAGTTTTTGTTACTCTACTCTTAAAGAAATGCTGAAAACTGCTTAGCACTGATTTCTGAATTACCTGAACTGCCAGCTCAGGTCTATGCATTTGGAGGAAATAAATTATGCCTGCTTATTCTTATAATCAATCACCATAAGTCACAGTACAGAGACTTGTTTGTCAAGGCTGTCCTGCATACAACAAATAAGAATGTACAGGGCAGCAAGAGCTCTGGCACCTGTCCTCAGCACAAAGGATGACTGTATCTCAACGTGGCAGTCAGAAGATTTGACAGTTGACCTGAAGCTGAACATGATTTAATGGTCACTAAAATAACTATGTCCTCAAGTCAAGATTACCCTTGCGAAAAAGTTATGGCAGTGTGCCATTGCTATGCCCTGGCTTTCATTCTGGGGCAAAGACAAAGCTGGAGAGAAGCAGGGTGACTTTTGTTCTACTTGCATATCAGTGTTGCAAGAAAGAATGCATAAACGTGTTCAGATTTGACATGTCATGGTGAGCTGGAAAGATCATCTGCATGTGTGTTTGTATCCCTTTTCATTTAAGATATGGTAGTTCTTGGAAAATGAAAGGGAATAAATTATAAATATACTACTATTTAATGAAACCTATACAAATAACCATCTCTCTTTTTCTACCTCAGCAATATTTTCAAGCTCTGGTAAAACCCATTGTGAATAAACTGAGCTGGACTGATTCTGGAAGCCATTTGGACAGGTTGAACAATATTTTTACTATTTTTTATCATATTATTGATGGATTCAAGGAGTGCTAAGGGAAATCTTTCCTTTTCTTTTCCTCTCTCTTTTAAAGGCTTCTTCGTGCAGCAGTTCTAGGCTTTGCATGCCGTATGAATGATGCAGAATCTCTTAACAGTGCTTCTCAGCGGTTTGAGCAATGGCTACAAGGACAAACGTGAGTTCTCATGGGTCCTGGCAAAGTGACTTGGTCACAAATCTCCAGCAGAAAAAGAAGGAAGAATATTAAAATGCTTTTTTTGTTATTCTAGCATTGATGTAAATCTCAGACTCCTGGTATACCGCTATGGGATGCAGAATTCAGGCAATGAGTCATCATGGAATTACATGTTCAAGACATACCAGGAAACTTCGTTAGCACAAGAAAAAGAAAAACTCCTGTATGGCCTGGCATCGGTGACTAACATCACCCTTTTGGACAGGTGATTTCAATGCACAGGGATCATTCTTTCCCTAGAGCTGCAACTATTCACTGTTTACTCTTTCATTTCTCCTCTTTCTTGTGCATTTTTGTCATATTACAGCATGCAGAACGCAACACATTTTCAAGCATCGTTATTTAACACCCACCTCTGAGACTGCATTATAGTAGAAAAAAAGCCTTGATACGTTAGTGAACAGATATTGAACACATGGTAGCTTCTGCAAAAGATCAACAGCCCTCAGCTTTTCCAACAATGCCCTGTGTAACTTCAGCTGCCTAATAGTGAGGCATCAGGAGAAGATTCTTTTTCTACATTTCCTCTATAATTAGAAAAGAAAGACATGACTTCCAGAGCACTGTTCATCTCAGACCAGGAACAGGAACCCATCAATGGGAAAAATTGCATTCAGCAATAGGGAATCTGGATACTGTACTGTTCTGTGCAGCTGTCAGACCAGGTGAGCATCTCCCCAGGCTGCCACTCTGGGATGCACACCTTGGTTTGTAGCTGTACCATACAGCAGAGTTTCTGGCAAATGCCCTCACTGGAGCCATTTACCTCTTTGTAGGAGCCTTGTTTAAATACCACAAAATGGAGCGGTCTGCTTGAAAGAGTTCCAAGTTCAGACAAGATGGAATAAGGAAAGAGTAAATATAAAAGATAGTTAGATTAGTGGTAGTAGGCAACTCTATTCATAATTTTTGTAGCCATAACAGCCATAACCTAAAGCCATTTGATAACTAATCACTGTCAGGATGAGGACATAAATTAATAATCTAGATCAACCTAAATTTGCAGAAAATAAAAAATTACTCTTAAATTAGGGAGAATGTATCTATTTACTATTAAAACAATAAAGGAGGGAAAAAGAGCAAACAGGTTGAGAAAATTGTTCCTGTCACTAGCATATAGGAAAGAAAGAAAGAGCCTTAATCCCAGCACATGACAGCCAAAGGGTGGTCTTCTACAGCTGCTGCTATGAAGCTAAGACCATGCTCCTCATCGCCCTGCACATGTGCATGATAAGGGTCCCCTCCTCTGTCAGTCAAAATCATTTCTGATGTGAGTGGGAGAATAACTGCAGCACATGCAGACATGCTGTGCCCAAATTAATTCATTTGAGTGAATAAGGATTTCAGAAACAAAGCAACAGCCCAGCTTTCAGCATGAGCATGTGTCCTCATGGTTCCTATAAGATCTTTATAGCCTGGACCACTACTTTCTGATGTTTGGACGGGTTGCTGACTGCTCCAACTTTGTTTTCACTGCATGATTAAAATACAGAAATACTACTGTCTTTTAGGTATTTTGAAGAAGCTAGAGATGCATAAGCTCTGCTTCTTTTCTCAGGAGATGTCTAATTATTCAGGTTTCTTTCAGTATTCTATTATCTCTTGATACAGTTTTCAACAGATAGATTCTTACGGGATTTCTCTTAGGTATCTGAAATACGTCTTCAACTCCAGCCTCATCAAAAGCCAAGATGTGTTCACAGTTGTGAGATACATATCCTATAACACCTATGGAAAAACAATGGCCTGGGACTGGATTCGTCTTAATTGGGAATACTTAGTTGACAGGTATGCTAAGGAACTCGTTTGGAATTTTAGATCTACATCCACCTGTGTATCTTCTCATATGCCAGGTCCTACATTTTCACTATAGCTATAATCATTGCCTTTTTTTTTTCTTCTTGAAAGGTAGAGTTTGTGATCATTCTATAGTTTCTCTAAAAGCAAGAGGTTCTTATAGTCAGCTTCTTTGTATTATGGAAAAAAAAGCATATTCAATACACTCATGACCACCTGCAATGAAAAAATATTTTGCCACTAACTTAAAAAACATTCTTTCCCTAAATGACCACTACCAAGAAACTGTGATTTAAAAAGTATAAAAAGTTCTACCAACGTGTAGAAATCTTGTAATTGGATGGAAATACTCTGCAATAGTTGTGTCTCCACTCTGATGTAGAGTTTTCTTTTTATAGATTTCATGACAATAAATTGGTGCACAGAGAGGTAATATTACAATTCCTTCTGCTGGTGATAGCAACCAGCATAGGTGAAGATGAGCAGCTGAATTAAGAGTACACCATTTAGTTTTACTCTTCTCTATCCTTCCTTTTAAACAACGTGTGAAGGCACAGAAGCCAAACACACCTGATAGTCTAGAGCTGTGAACCAGACTGCATTTCTGTTCCTCAGCAGTTTGGTTCCAAAACAGCAGGACGTCCTGGGAGGAAAAAAATGTCTTTAAACACACTATTTCCAATATCAAACAATAAGCTATTGGCTGTAAAATGAAAAAGCAAAGCAAAATAAAACAAACAGAAAAGATCATTCCATTAGTAGATGTATTTTAGAAGTAGACGTATTTTAGAACAGTATAGATATTCTGTAGGAGGACTATTTTTCAAGTATTTCCAAAAACACCAAAATCTGGCTGCATGTTCTGTTGTACTGCATTTAGAAGTTTAAGCTTCAGATAACTGACTGTGCCCTTTATTTTGAACAGTTTTACATCAAATGTTGCTTGATGTTTTGTTTTGTTTTCCTAGATTCACTATCAATGATAGAACCCTTGGTCGCATAGTAACTATCACCCAAAACTTCAACACTGACCTCCAGCTTTGGCAGGTACTGTGCCAGCATCTCTCTTGGTTTTATGTCAGCATATTTTGTAATCTACTGGTTGGAAAGCTTGTTTTTTTATTCACCAAGTGTGTATAGCAGCATGGATTACTGTAAAACTATTCCAGTACTACTAGTCAGAACTTTAACGTTTCACTTAGCCAAAATTGCACTTATCTGGTCCCCGTAAAAACATACTTGCTCAACGCTAGTGTTATTTTTTTCATGTCAGTTCTTTCTTTCTTTTCCAGATGGAGTATTTCTTTGAGAAATATCCTAATGCTGGAGCAGGAGAATCGTCCAGGAGTCAGTCAATTGAGCAGGTGAAGAACAATATTCAGTGGCTGAAAGAAAACAAGGAGGAGATACGAGTGTGGCTAGAGGCATGAAGAGGCCCTTGAAGTCTTTGTTAAAAACATCAGGCATTCATTCTGGGCATGCAGATCCTCAGATATTTAGCAATGTGGATTTCGCAACTAGGCAACTTAGAGGACCAAGGTCTAACATTTTTTTCTACAGACATTCAGGAGACTAGTGCCAGAGCAATGTTTGTGTAGCTGCTTATCCTGGATCCTGCCAGTGAACATGAATAGCTTTATATTTTGAAATATTAATTTCCCTGAACAAATATTTCAAGTTATTCAAGGCAGAAGTGATGGCAGAATTGGGGTCCTTTGTGATCAAGCTAGTCTCAGATCTTCCATGAACCACTCTGAAAATCTACTTCTTGGTTCACACAGAAGTGTACCTACTACACTCAGGGATTCCTTTCCAAGTGCACCTTGTGGGACCTTTGGGTATTAAGCAAAAATATTAACTTTGTCTGAAAATCATCCCTTATATTTATATCCATAAAAATTTTACATTTGGAATTTAGCTCTGCGTTCTTATACTGCAAAAAGGCCAGTTAAGCTTCTTTCTGCACTGATTCTGGAAGTTTAACTACAGATACACAAGTGATCAATATTATCAGCTTCTTTTTCAATGTTATCAGTTGAGATTCTGTAGCTTAGGAAAGCAGTTGTCTCAGTTATTTTTGTCTTATTTCTAAGTCTTGTCAAAAGAAGAACTTATGGCAGCCGTTACTGCAAACAAGACAGATGGTACTTCATCTCTTTTCTTAAGGAAAAATAAAATTTAAAAATCTACCTGGAAAATTGCCTTTTTCTAATAAAGGGGAAAACATGCAGAAAAGCAGCTATTTCATAGCCCAGCTATATGATACATACATCTGTAGTGACTTCAAAGGGGGAAAAATTTTTTACTGTTTCTTAAGAACTACAAAAATACAGCAAAATGAGGTAGAGGGAGCAATGCAGTCCACTGCAGAAGCAGAGGAAGAAAATAAATGACTCTCCATTCCCAGTCCCTCTGTCACTGCTAGGCACTGAGGCATCTCTGCCTGCTTGCCCTTGGTTGTGCTCTGACACGGCACAGATAGCACACATCAGAATCAGCACCATCCTCATAACCTTCTTCCCTGCTCTTCTGAGTGGAAAGGAGCAGCAGGAGTGAGTCAGCTTGAGCCGGCTCCTGTCTGAGTGCCCTGGGAGCAGGACTGTAAGCATCTTCCCTTAAGTATATCTGAGAGAGGTGAGGCACAACTGTCTGGAAACTACAGAGGGATGGGATGATAGAAGCATGGAATAACACTTGTTTTTCCTTCATCCATTCCAAGGGATAGCATTGAAGAGATGGTTCTAATGCACAGAAATTCTGGGATACAAGAGAAGCATATATATGCCCAGGTGGAAAGACTTTACCCCATTCCTCCAGGAGATTTCAGGCTGGTAAAAATTTGGGCCTCTCCCAAGATACCCAAACGGTTTTGACAAGCCCAGACAGATCTGGTGACCAAGCCAGTCATTCCGTGAAAGGAAAATGTCAGCAGCCATTTACCTCATGTAAACAAAACACGACAGGGTGTTGACTAACAGTGGTAACAACTTAATGTAGATGCCAGCTTCTCTTCAAGGCAGAGTCAGCAAAGGGACAAGCAATTTCTTCCAGCTTTCCTTACCACTCACCCTGACACTCAGAGAATTGTAAGAGTGAAGCAGCTACCCAGATACAAACCACCAGCAGATCAGGATGTGGGGAGAGGTCTGGCCCTGTTCAGCTGCCTGCTCAGGAAGAGATATGGCAATCC
Source organism: Lagopus leucura (assembly GCF_019238085.1). NCBI lineage: Eukaryota > Metazoa > Chordata > Aves > Galliformes > Phasianidae > Lagopus > Lagopus leucura. Next base: position 37,495,868 of record NW_024962264.1, on the reverse strand, counting down.
ACCTTCACTGTTTCCTTCTTTCAGGGAGTGAATTGAAAGAACAGAAGGCACCTGTCTTGGTTTCAAGGTCACAAACTGGTTTGGTTGCCCCACACTGTAATACTATCAGCATGTTGTAATGCTGTGACTCTATGTTCAGAAATTTCTTTTGTACTACCAGTGCTGTAAGCTCTGACTGAAGGTTTTTAACTCCACCCAAGCATGGCATGTAACAATACAGAACTGAGATGAAGATGCTCAAGCATGTAGATCAGTGGTTTCCCCTTTAAGAAAAGACAATGAAATTTGGCAGAAATGACTGATCCTACAGCCTTTCTTATGCTTCTGCCACAATTCACTATAGGAAGAAATGTATGAGACATTGTGAGAATTAGGTAAGATTAAATAGTTACTTCCAGAGATTTCTATCCTTTGTTATATGTAGATCCTACTACCACAGAGGGGGATCAAGCTTGCCAACCTTGTTAGCTACAGTAGGAAGCTGTCATCAGGGAAAGCAGTCAGGAAGATTTACTGCGGTGTTGGAAAGCTCTAGCAAAAGCAGCCTTCAAGCAAATCCCACAGACATACCACTGGGCACATATTGGCAGTATTATGTATCACTGTTGTAGAAAAAAAAGAAAGTCAATTGGAGAGAGAGACAGAAAAATACCACCAAGGTAAAGTGGGAGCAGGGAGCTGAGGACAAGCCTGAGCAAGTACTGAGCATGTGACCTTGCAGTGTTGAAAGGGAGAAGGGGATTTGAGGTAGCCAACTAAGCAATGGCCTCTCACCTTCAAAGTCCTTCTCTACTCAAGCAAACAGGAGGACCATGTGCAGTGTTTGTGTCTGACTGGTACTGGATCAGAGAGATGTTAGGCGAGTACTTGGGTGCTTTTGATGTTATAGAAAGGTTTGTTGGATGCCTGCATTGATCTTAAGTGGGTAGGTGAATGTGGAAGTAAATCCAAAAGCCCCAGAAGAAGGCTGCTTTTATAGCAGGATAAAGATCCTGTCAATTTTAAATAATGTTCTCTAGATTATGCAGTGCTCTTGCTACCTCTAAATGGTTCATGGAGAATGTTCTGTATGGCATGTGTCTCTTTCAGACTGTTTGTCCTAGATGGATAACAAATCTGGTACATGCTAAATCTTTCAGTCAGGAACTAGTGCATTTACAAATGGTCTGTGATAAGCTTAAGAACGCCAATTTGAAACTGAATCCAAAGAAATGTGAACTGTTTTAAAAAGAGATAATTTTCCCTTGGTCATTCGATCAGCAAGGAAGGAATTTCCACTGATAAAGTCAAGTGAGGGAGTGCAGAACTGGCTGGCCCCTTAGACCCACAAAGATTTTGGAGGCTCTGCTGCTCTTATTGTACCAGAGTGAAAACTATTGTACACAGAATAGAGAAATGCTTTGAGTAACCTAAGTGTGGTGTGGAGTTTAAGAGGGGCCACTGTTGTTGTGACTGTTCCAGTGTTGCCTTACCCCGGCCTTACAAATCTTTTTCATATCAGCCACAGCTGCGTATCCTATAAAGCCTGTGGCCTCAAGAGACCATAAACTTGATAGGCACATGAAAATGCTTTATCTTGATGATTCAGGTAAAGAAATAACTGAAACCCCACAGAATTATATTACCTCACAGAAGAAAACATAAAATGAATAGCAACGATGAAAATTCCACGAGGTCTACAACTCCTCAGCTGAGCCAGTTTCTAAAACAGCAGTTAAGATCTCTACTGTGTATTCAGACATAAAGAAATACCATATATCTATGTCTCACTGTTGAAATAGGTCATTATTAGGAAATATCCCTACAGTCATCCTACAGTGATCAGAGCTATTTCCTACCTACCCCCATTTTGGGTGATGTCGTCTTCCAGCAGCTTTGAGGATTTAAGATGAAAAAAAATCAGTTTGTGGTGTGTATAGGAGAGACCAGCCCAGCAGGGTCAGAAGGATGGGGTCTCACACCATTGCTATCAGGGGCAATACTATACTTCCAGGCTAAGACTTCATTTTGTGCTATGTGTGCCCACTGTGAAAGTTTGTCAAACATGGCTGTGCTCACTTCCCCTACTATTTAGCCAGAAGCCAGCTGACATGGAAGTATCCCAATTTCACACCCACATTTTCAGCAGCTGAAATGTACACTTGTGCACTTCCTGGTTCAGGAAGATCGAGCTAGATCAGACTAAGGAAATGTCCTCCAGCTCACAAGCTCATGTGGGTGCCCAAACGTCTGAACATTTCCAAGATGTGCTCTGGAAAAAAATACAAGTCTATTTACAAGAACACCTGAAATGCATTTGGTTCGGATAAATCTGAGAGGTTTTGTATTCCTGGAATATATTGTAAGTTGTGAGTGAGGAACAAATCCTGAAAAACAAAGCCATGACATACTATCTGAGAGATCCTACTCTTAAGTATTTGTTCTAGTAATCCCTCACACACAGAAAACCTTTCTATATCAACTCTCTCTTCTCCACACATTGATGTCCAGGGATTGCTCTCAGCTGACACCTGCCTACAAATGATTTAATGATGCTGAAGCAATGTCTACAGGTGGTCTCAAGAAGCAGGGAAAGGAAGAGATTCAGACAAGAGAGAAGACTGGAGCCTAACTCTGCAAGAGGAAGGCTGGGGGTACAGAATTTTTCTTCTTTTTAAGCCTCAACTTGAAATAGATGCTGCAGTTGTATACATGATATGCACTGTACAACTTTCACTCAAGCTTAGCCATCCATGCTAGCTTTGCTTTGGAGATGGGTAAAATGACCTCTAAACATACTTCCCAGTACCTCTGGATTTTTTCAACAGTTTACGGTGGGTAAGATACTGATCACTGATAACATTTTCTTCCAGGGAGTGCAAGGCCAAGTGCATTTGAGGTCCTGTCACAGCAACTTTCCCATTCTGTATTGCCTGCTGTTAGATGCACTCACAAACTGCTGTTTGGTTAGTAAGTCAATCCAATCAGGAACTACATATCCTAGAGCTACAGATCTTGTATCTGTAGCAGGTCTGCACCTTGAGCAGAATGATCTCCAGAAAGTAGACAGTGTAGCCATCAGCCAGAGCAAAAGTCTGACAACATCATGGTAGGAACTTGTTATGCCACTGGTCAAGTTCATATGAGCTGAAATAGTTGCTATGACTATCTAGGAAGCAAATTTTGCAGGTGTCTGGTGGGTAGCCAAGTAAAGATTTGATTCATTTATTTTAGTAAATAGTCTCTTTCATCAAGCTGAAATTAAGGCCACCCACATTTGTTAAGTAACTTCAGATGAAGAAAACACTGTGTGCTTAAAGGTACAAAATCACAGATGAAAAGTCATCAGCTGGAGCATTTACAATGAAAGCAAACAGGTCAAGGCTTCTTTGTCCTCCACGGAAATGCACATGAACTCTTCTACATAACAGTATACTGAACCTGGTCTTTCAAATTCCCACATGGTGCTTAAATAATAGTCAGGATTAAAAGCAAACAAATAGCTCTCTAGTTTGGTCTGTCACTGAGCATCTGAAAGCACAGGAGCACCAGACTCTTATTTTATCATTACTTTAAGAAAAGATGGATGTCGTTAACAGAGGTGCTAATAAGCTCAGATCTGCATCAGTAGGCCCTAAGCAATTAGGAATGTTGAGGAGCAAAATTCTATAGCACAGTGGTTTGAGCAATAGCCCGAAGGGGAAGGCATGTGGTTAAAAACTCTCTCCAACAGAAACAATAATTCACCACCTCCCACTCAAGGTCTCCAACCGCTGCATGTAGCGGGTGTTCCTCTGCTCTGGCACTCTGGTAAATGCAGCCCTTTTTTTACCTCACCACGTCAGGGACCTCAAGCCAAAAGACTCGGTCCTGTGGAAGGAAACATTTTTGTGTCAGGCTAGACAAGATCTCAGCCTTTCATTTCCTCAACACAAAACAAAGCTTCATTCAAGCTGCACAGACTTACTCCCCTCCTCCCTAGTTCAGGAGAAAAACAAACAAACAAAAATGTGCTCCCCCAGCGAGTGCCCCAAAATAGGCTTTGCGCACAGGCTGCTGAGCTTCTCAGCCAGACTGTGAGAGAGGAAAGACAACCTCCAGGCGGGAAAGTGAACCAGTGCAAACTGTACCCTCAGGTATTGCCCTAGCCACAAAGCAGAAGCATGCCATTGCACAATTTGAGAGAGGCTGATGCAAGTAGGGACTGGTTCTAATGAACTCTGAATCAGTCACTCCATTATTACAAATACGGAACAGCCAGCAGAGCCAACAACACACGATTAGCATTGAAACAACATAACCAACGGAAAGGTCAGCCATGGCAAAGATCAGATTGCAGGAGAAGGAAATCAGGTATGTGGCCAAATAGCATGTCATAGTTGGCACCAGAGCAGCTTGGCCAGAAAAGTCAGGGCCAGGATTAAGAATGTTGTTCACGTGAGCATGCTGCTATGCTGATGCAACAATGTGGCTTCCAAAACAGAGCATCCTGGACAGACCACTCCCCACAAACACTTCTTTAGAGGCATGGCTAAAAGAGAACAGAGCAGAGAACAGATGTTTGGCCATCTGTGTGTTTTGAAAGCCTGGAGAACACTTCCTTAGCCCAAAACAATCTGCTCATTCTGATCTAATGGATGAGCAGTTTCACTCAGGAAAAACAATCAAACAAACAAACAAACAACCCTTCTGGAGTACCAAATGAATGAGGAAGCAATGTGCAGGATAGGGTACCAGAAAGGCATATAAGTTGCCAAAGTAATTTGATGTACATGTCCGGATGACATACATATCCTACCCTGGGTATTGCCTATTTTAGATGTTAATAGATCCACATGAGTTATTTTAGAGCTCTCAGCAAAATACTGATATATTTTTCATATTATTTTAGTTGTGACTCCTTATGCAGGAGATGAATGCAGTTGATCAAAGACGAATCAGATGGGGAAGATTAAGGGTGGAAAACAGCAAGCATCGAAACACTAGAAAAATAATAGCATCCAGTTTATATTACAGGCAAGGTATTTCTCCCCCCACAATATATAAAAACATAACTACTATAATTAGAAGCTATTGCTCAAATACTTCTCAGTATGCAACTTAAAAATTACGATGGAAAAAAACAAATATTGATGATCAGGAATATGCAATTTATCTATGTTTTGCCTAATCTCATCAGAATGCAATATCTAGAATGATTTTATGGTTAAAAGTGTGGAAATAACTATGGAGAAGCATCATGAAAATATAAATGAACGTTTTGTTTCCTCGTGAAAGATAGAAAAATCAGTCTCCTGTGTTGGAGAGAAGGGAATGCACAGAAAAAAAGGTTTCCTAGTTTTGCTTCTCCACAATGTATTAAGAGCGTCCTCTAGTGACAGTTAGCAGTCATTGCATTAAATTATCGGAGCTTCAACACAGTGTACTTCATCGTTTGAAATACATCTTAATCGTTTGAAATATATCTAAGAAAAGAAATTTGTCTTAAGGGTCTTGGGAATAACACCGGTTACTGGACACGTGGACACTGATAAGGTGTCTGAATAAGACTCTTAACCTAAAATTAACAGCTATCATTTAGCTAAAATTTGTAAGCGTGTAAAAAAAAATACACACAAACAAAGCCATCAGGTCCTCTGTCACTTTTGAAAATTTTGTTTAGCCATATGAGTTCTTAGGAACTGCTAAAAATGCAAGTTATGTTTCAAAAAATGCTAGGCACTGCTATAAAGGATCAGGAAGTAAAACGCTCAGAACTGGAGGCAGCCATAAGACGCACACCTGTACTCAGCAGATACACTGTTATTCAGGAGTGATGGTTGTTTTACCTCAAGGAGTTGTTTGCAGCCAAAGAACGTTGGGTTTTTGTTTTTGTTTGTTTGTTTGTTTTTTCCAAAAACAGCCATATGTGATTTGCAACAGTCAGAAATGCACATGAACTCACACCATTCTGCACCATGTATTTGTAAGCTCTTTCCACTTATGCACCTGATTCCTTAAAAAGATATTACCTTCCTTGCAAACTTGAGTTTTTTATAAACATTCACACAAATGTGTTTCAAGGAGCTGTGGAAACAAGCAGTTTCCCTTGAGCTTACCAGATAGCCTCACTGAACTCAACAAAACACGATGGAGCTGCAGCAAGAGCTATGCTGCAGTCAGGATGGTCTGTGGAATGGCAGAGCCCAGGTTGAGGAGCCATGTCCTCCCCCAAAGGACATCTCTGTGCAGAATCATCCTGCTCACCTGACAACAGCCTGCAACAAAGCTCTTCAGTCTGGGATCAGTATTTCCAAGACAGGCTTGTGTTTATCTTCTTTAATCCACTGCTTTTAAGACTGATATATTCTTTCATTCTTCAATGAAAAGAAGTTAAGAAATATTTATTTAAGATAACTTGCCATCTGCCTTTAAGTTGTTACAGCATTTACAGAGGGTCCGCTATCTCAGTCTATGGCTGCTGTCCTCCCACAAGCACACACCTGCTTTGACCTCACTATCCAGGTGAGCTGAGCTTTGATTGTAGGACGTAGACTCAGGCTCAACACCACTTCTGCAGTCCCCAATGATCCCATGAGACCTTCACATTGTTCAAAAGGGGGGGACTGAGGAGCACGAGAGAGGCTGGCAGTCTGTGGCCCATGGGGGAGGGCATCCAGCTATCAGTCACCCATCCCAGCAGCACGGGGCAGTGGGGCTTTGTCACAACAATGCAGAGCCTTGAGGAGAAAGCCTTGTCCCTCTGTGTGGTGGCAAGGAGGCAAGGAGGGGTTTGGGGAATTATTTGTGCTGCATGACTCAGTAGAGGGGGGGGGGGGGGGGGGGGGTGAGTCTGCCCTGACAGGAACGGAAATATGAAGGACAATTCTGCTACGTATGGACATGTCACAACCCCTGGGCCTACTTCTGTGAGGCAGTCATCTCCTAGTCAAGAGTGGCTGCAGCTTCTTCCAAATTCTTGTCTTATTCCAGCTGCGCCACACAGAGACCATTTTTTTCTCTTTTAAAGAAAACGACTCTTCTGAGAGCACAACCAGGGTTTGGCCCTGCTGCCCATGACAGCCTGGCAGTGCCATGAGAACCTGTGTGTGCCAAGGCAGAAACGACCTCCTGTTGCTTACCATGTTGAGGAGAGCTCTCTGCCAGGGGCTGCCCAGCCCATGCCCAAACACAGAGACCTTCACGTCCCCACAGCAGAACAGTGAAGCCCTCTGCCAGGTCTGGGGCCTCTCAGGAGATACTAACAGCATCAAGCTGCCAGAGCAGCTCTAATAAATTAAAAAGAAAATGGGACCCACATGCTTATGAAATCCATATTCAGTGAACTCATGTAGCTCTCCAAAGGTCTGCTAGTTAACCAGTCTGCTGTTTAAGGGAAGGCTTTAACAATGTACGAGGCATAACCCTTTTTAAATAATATTGTTTTAAATGCAGAAGGGCTTATCAAGCACTCCTTATCCAGGAAAGGCTCCCTGAGAGCTCATCTGGAGCGAGCACCAATGCAGCCGTGGGCCGCAGGCTTGGTGGAGCTGCACAGAGCCACCACATCTGCCAGCATCAGTGCTGCAGCAGTCTCACTAGAGGGAGCAATTTATTTTGAAATATTAGTCAATATTAGCTCAGCGCTTAGCTGGGCCACCAGTGGGTCAGAACTAAGAAGGGTGTTCAGAAGCAAATGGGCATTTTAAGATAAGGAGACAAACTAGAGGAATGAAGAAAAGACAGCGCTAATTAAAAATCCTGACTTCAGAAACTAAAAGTTGTGAATGAGGAAAGGAATCTGTACAGCACATGATTTCTTTTATGTTGTTTTTCATGCTGAAACAACTACAGTAGAGTTTCTGTCCCTGTCTCTAGTAGAGTTCTTATTTTCAAGGGATTGCAGATCATTTTTATTGACACTTGATGTGAAATTTTTCTTTTACTTTAAAGCATGCTTAGAGTTATTCTCTTCTTTTATCATAGTCTGTAAAAGGAAATAAATTTCCAGATGCACTAGGATTCTCAGATGTATTGCTAGCACTCAGGCTCTCTCAACATTTGCACCTTAAATCATTATTTAATGTTGAGTCATAAAGACTTTTCTGTAAACATTTATTTAGTTCCTTACAAGGTCTCCCCTCCAAAGGGACTAAGTGAGGGGTGTTACTGCTCAAAAAAAAAAAAAAAAAAAAGAAGAAAAAAAAAGAAAAAGAAAAAGAAAAAATGAAAAAAAAAAAAAGGGGAAGGGAGAGGGGGAGTTTAAAGTATTTTTAACAATATATTTTACAGATATGTTCTAAATCTGTCACAGTTCTATGTTGCCCTTATTCAAAATCTGTATCTGGGTAAGTTTGTTCTGGACTTGTACAGTGCCAAGCATGGTGAGGTTCTCAGAGACCCGAGGCACTGCGGTGTAAGCAAACAATACAGATTTAATACTGACTGTGTTTATGCAGCCTGACCCAAAGTACCTCTTAGCTCCTGGGTCCTGCTGACGGCCTCAGCTATGTCTTGCCTCTGTGCTTCAATGAAGTATGGGGACGCAGTCACTCTGCATCTCCAAAATGATCAGCTTTGTGCATCTGTGGGAGTGCAGAAAGTAGTTCTTCGTTTCATGTCCCAAGTAAACAGTTACTGGATGAAGATTACTTAATCTGTTTGTTTCTGTGGGTCTTGGATACAGCTTTTAAAAGCCCTAAACCTAGCTTCTGGTCCACAAAAGATAAATTTTTTTGTCGGGGGCAGCAGCCATGTGATAAAATTTATGGAACTGGAGCTGAAAAGGTCTACATATGAGCAGCATGTTAACATCATTATCCCTATGAAATGTGCAATACAGCACTAGATCAACGTTATAATTATTAGCAGAAATTATCAACATCACAGTTATGTTTGGTGATGATGTTGGCTCTGTGCTTCACCCAAGCAGCTATCAATTTTTACTTCTCAAATTTGATTTATGTAGATGACTGACTTTATAATTACAGCTTTGCTGCATTTCAGAATGCTGCACACAGGCTGGATGGAGGTATGCACTCCGCTGTAGGCACTGGCAGCGTACTGGTACAGAGAGCATGATGTTATACTTAAGGAAGCTGCACTTGTGATACTGAAGGATCCCAGACCATTTATCATAGCCTAAGGAGCAGAAACAAAATCTGAGGAAGAGAAACGGAAAAGAGGGATGGTGCAATGTTTATCTCCATCACAACCTGGAAAAACAGTATTTCTTTTGCAGTCACAGGCATTTTACTGTCAATAAAATAAAATCTCAGTTTTCACTGAAAATATATAATATATATATATTGAAAGAATGGCAAGCACAAGCAAATTCAGATTTAGGGTTTCCCTTAAATATATGAATTAATATTGGGAGAAAATAACTTTCTGTAGTCTTAATCTCTACTAATCCACAGTATTTTTTCATTCTGATACCAGACTCAGATTTTCTGGTAATAATTCACAGAAAAAAAATCCAGTCCTTTTTTTTCTTTTCCCCTAGTTGCTTTAATCTACAGGTGAATGGAGATTTAGTAGATGCAGCATCAGGCAAGGAGGAAGTGAAATCTGACAGTCTGACAGAACATGACTAACAATCAGTTCATGCATAAACCCTTTTTGTTAGCACTGATGTAACTCCTTTGCTGAGTGAGCAATGAAAAATCTATTTGGTTCTTTCAGACAGATACTGAAGCATGAGCTTAATTTTAACTACATGAATAATGTCACTGAGTTTATATACCCAGCATTAGAAATTTGAAAATATTAGCATCTTCAGTTAATTACTCAGAGATCTCCCACTGTTTTGAGAAAGAAAAATAAAGTCCCAGAAAGAAAATAAAGAAAATCCTGAATTCTAAGGGAAGTTTAAGGAAAAAAAAAGGATTAAAGTGGTCACAAATTGCCTTCATGTATTACCTCTCCAGCTTCCCATCACTTCTAGTTCTGTTGTCTTTGAATTATTGCAGTGCCTATCTTCATTGCATGTGGTCAAATAATCGTGATGTAACTGAATGGTTGATTGTACTCAGAGAGCATATGCTTAAAAATGGCTTTTGCAGCATAGCTGAGCTGAAGCAACTGCAACAGCCTATATTCTGAATTGCTTAATTTCTGTTAGTGAAAATCCAGAGTGCCTAAAGACACAAGTTCTGTATGTAAAGTGAAAGTGATCCTTTAATATTTAATAATTCCCTTACATTGACTTGTCTATCTCACAAGAACTTCCTTATGGTCCAAGGATTAGTAGCTGTGTCAACAGGGTAAAGTTAGCCCTTAACGTATTTATGATTTTATTTGTTTCTCACTAAAATGTGCTGGCACTTTGGTGGGAATTGAGTTTCTTAATGTGACAGACATCTCGGGAAAGCTTTAGAAAGCTCTATTTATCTCTTCATTTAAAATGTAGAATATTGTGCATAAAAACAAAAGTATGACCTATTAAAAAAGAAGCTTACTGTATTATTTCCAATCCTGAACTTAAATTCCTGCTTTCTCTGCACATTGTTGGAGGAAGGGAAGTTAAGCTTTCACAGTCACCAAGATATGTGCAATTCACACAGCCAGAGTGCTATACAAAACTCACAAAGGTATCAAGTAATCAGTTCATTGGAGGAAAGTGGGTTCATCTATTTCTGCTATAAGAAGAAGTAGTGCTTTGCAGAAAGCCCTTTGCCCTTTGCCATGTGAATTAGCAGCGCACCGCTGGTAATCTAAGTGGATTAAAAAGGAGTAAAGATTCCTAGTCCCTGAAAGCCTGCTCTACAGGTAGATTTTGTACGAGTGTAACTGTGTCGGTTGCGTGGGAGACTTTACAGGGAAGCACGAGGGGGGTCTTTTAACTGCGTCTGCAGCTTCTGGTATCAATTCACTTACAGTGTCAGGAAGGTGCTTGCAATTCATTCCCTTTCCTGGCGAGGAATAATAATACCAGTATGGGGTCTTTATGTTGGTATAATGGCAGCCACGATGTGGGGGAAGAGGGGAAATTTGTGCCGGTGCTCTTATGCCCAAGCAGTCGGCACAACACTGCTTCTGTGTGCAGACAGGGCCGAAACAGTGAATTTCCCAAGAAAGACAAGGGAGACTTTCTGCAGCTATAAAGCACCAAGCTTAAGAGTTTTGCTGGTGAGCATATCTGGGAGCTTGGCATGCTGACTAGATAAATGTTTAAAAATAAGTCTAGTGCCCAAGTTGACAAGCTTGTGCCTTCTTGAATATATTTATTTGAAGAAGAAAATGGATTTATCTGGAAGCCTGCTTCATTTTATTCAGGCTCTCATCAGGGATGTAACACTGACTTGCCTTTTTCCTTACTCACCTGAATATTTTTGGTATCTGGAGACAAAGAAGATAAAGAGGGTTGTACTCTATTAATCACCCTTCTCTTTGTTCTCAAGCTACCTTTCTTCCTTCTATCCCTCCTCCAAGCACACCTCCCTTGCCAAGTCTTTAGGGAAAAAAAAAGTAATCGCTGCTATGTTCTTTCAGGGACTCTAGCACTTACTGGTACAACATGTAACACTTGTGTCTGATTAGCTTTGTTGGTATCTGAATGGGAGCCAGTAGAGAAAAAGGAGAAAAAAAAAAAAAAAAAAAAAAACATAAAAATGGAATTTTATAACTAACAGATGTGAGCATTTTTATGAAAAATGTTTTGTTTTTAAAATGTTCAGAGTTTTAAAGAAAAAAAAAAAAACGAAATCTAATTCTGTTTGCTTATTTTGTTTTTCCTTTTTTCTTTTGTTCCTGTCTCTATTTTCCTGAGGGTAGAGGGCAAATAAAATTTTCCAGGGGAAGGAAAAGAAAGAAAAAGTATTGTCTTTGTTTTTAGCATGGTAAAATGAGCACAGAAAGGCTGGAGTCCAGAAGATTGCACAAAACTAGGATACCTCAGAGCTGACATTATTCTTTGGGTACTCTCTACAACACAGTACAAATTCTCTTGGCATTAGTTATCAGTATCCCATCTAGCAGTTAATGGGGTTTGAAGAAATAATTTTGCAGAAAATAAGTATTTTTTGGTGTTCCCTTAGAACCAATACTTCTGATAGCCTCCTACTCTGTTACTTGAAGATCGGGGTAGAATGAGAATGGAGCCAAGCTGAAAGCTGCTAAAACATCTCCTCACATCTTTCTCCTCTAGCCATCATAACAAGTAAAAATGTCCGAGCACGAGTATAAAACTGCTTATGTGCAGACATAAGCTACTGAAGGCCAACACTCACTTGCAACACAGTCACATCTTTCCTGGGCCTACTGAAGCTCCAAACCACTGGTAGAGCATTTTGAACATCAGGGCCCTGTCCTAACGTGGTCCGAAGACATCACTGGGACACACACTTGCACTGTGGATGTCTAAAGCACTCCTAGTCCTGAGGATGTAGGCTTTGAGGCTCCTCAGCTGTGTAGTTAACCAGTTGGGTGTGGCTGCTTTCCACTGTGTAGATCTCTTCTAAGCACAAGCCATGATGTCACCTCCTCTATCAACGCTGCTTGCCCACTGCTAGCATTTACAAACTCCAGGAAGGACATAATCCATTGCAGTTCTTTGCAATGCCGTGGTGTCTTTGTCAGTGCTGGCCCCCATCTGGGCATAACCATCCAAGCTCTCTACCATCCCTACGGAGAAAATTCTCAGCCCTGGGTTCGTAACACTTCAGTGCATGTTTCATAGAGAAACTGGAGACTGATGAACGTTGGCAGAGGCACATATAATCATCATAGAATTTAGCTGCCCAGCTCTAACAAGTCTCTTCACTGTATGTACAAACTAGAATATCACAATTTTTGGCTGATTGTATGTAGGAAAGCAAAGGGCAAGTTCCTGACATCAGAGTAACCTTGTCAGCAAATTCGCATACCTGCTCTTGAGCACACGCAAATCAGTGCTTTGCAGTCAGACAGAGGAGTTTTTCTCCCTTTGGAAAATGAGCCAACTATCAGATTAATTTCATTACCCTTGCAAATAATGGCTGAGCCATTTCTGCTGAATCTTTAACCAAAAGATAAATAAATGGTCAACCAAAGATAGACATCCTTCAGGGATGTTTTTAGCATGAAGGGAAGTATGGAAAAATTTTGACTGCCTAAAATAGTCTTTTACAAAAGGAAACTCCACATTCTTATGGATGAGATGTAGTGCTATGTTTCCCAGTAACCGCGTTTACTATTACAAGCATCTGTGCCACACCTTTTGTCAAAGTACTTCTTCAAGGAAGAGCAAAAATGTTTCACAAGTAGTGAGTTAAAAATAATCTCGTTCTTCTCAACCCATTACCAGTTAGTATGCTTGGGGGTAGGATCTTCCCCCAGCTGCTCAGATCCCATTACTCAAAGGACCTTCTGCCTGTCTTCTCCTCCCTTGCAGAGACAAATTAAGCTGTTCTTATTCCTTTCTCATCCTCGCCTTCTCTTAGCTATGATGAGGGAATTTTACAGTCCAGAAGCCAAATGAATTGCAGGCAAAAGTGTCACTGTATCCTCTGTTATTAAGAGGTATCTGAAAAAAGACCTGTGACCAAAGGCTTCATCATGGGCCAGCATCCTCCTGAAGCAGCTGTGGTTGGCAGCCTCCTGTGAATATAGTTGCTATTCAAATCTTTGTCAGCAACATCTAATCCACCGAATGATGTGATCCCTTCAAATTCACTAAGCTCACTGGGGATTACCTGGATTCATAGAGGAAAAGCTTTTTCCAAAATTTGCACAAGTAAATCTCTTTTTTCTGAATGCTATTCCCTGGAGTTTCAAGGAATGGGGTCTCTGGCAGAAGAAGAATTGCTGTGTAAAGTAAAAGTCATCATTCCCTTTTGCGTACAAATGCACTGAGGTGGGGAGGTTAAGTGACTTACTCAACGTTTCAGAGCAACCAACTGGTAGAGGAGAAAAAGTAATCTGGCACCCTGACTCCTATTTGTCTCTAGTTCCTATTCTTTCTTTCTCTGATGCTTTCAAATCTGTAGTTAACATTGCTATAATGAGTTTAGAGAAGAATGAAAAATAAATATTTTCTCTTCTGGGGAATAAAGATGAGTTGATTCTGCATAGTTGTAAAATTTAGTTATGTACAAAGGATTCTTTATAATAGCTATTGGAGTGTTTGTTTGCAGGATTTTCTTGGGGTGGAAACATCAGAAGAAGCATTGCTTTGAGCTAATCATTTAGCAAAGGACAAAGATGCCTTAGATTGCTGACTCGTCCTATAGTTAATGGTTCTCTTTCTCAGGCTTTTCTCTGTCGAATGTGGCAACTATGACATCAAACGTTATCTCTGTAAACACATGCCAGCTTAAAATAGTACACGGGTGTGGGGGGGAAGAGTGTCTTATCCTATATTTTAGCCATGATTATAGTCACCAGCATGTTTCTCTGCCCATGGAATAAAAACTTAAAAAGATTCAAAATTAACTTTCCAAAAGTTAATTTTGAAATATAAATGACCTATCCAACAAGCCATTATGCTTTCAAGTTAGACACTTTAAGGGGGTCATAATCTGAGTGCATAAAATATGGAGTTCTGATTTCTGAGATGTCAGAACTGGTGTTGTGATATATATTTTATGCAGCCTCACCATGGATATGAGGATAGCAGCAGCTATTAGAGCCTTTTTTTTTTTTCCCCAAGGATTTTGCAGGACAGCAGACAGACAGAGAACCAGACGGTTTTGTTGATTTGCCACTGCCCTGTCATGTGACCTTGAGCAAGTCTTTTCACTTTTCTCTCACCCTGCTTCTCCTCCTGCAGTTTGCCTTATCTATCTAAATGGCAGCCCTGATGAGCAGGGAATTTCTCACCTAGCAGTCCTTAGCTGAATGTGACTATGTCTTCCTTGGGATTATTGCACTGCCAATCTGGCGAGTTTCACTACCAATTTGAAGCACTAGTATAAAATTCGAATTGGCTGGGTTTCTTTTCAAGGAGTTCTCTGTGCTTCAGCTCTGCTGCTCTTCCCATCGAGGAACTGTGATGTGGCATCACCAACACTTTCCAGAGAGATTTTTGGAGGTAGCACAGAGCAGGCCTGGCCACACTGAGGCTGCTGAACTGCACTGCTCCAAAGTGCAAGTCAGGTCTGCTCTCATGCTGCGGTTTATCAGTGAAGATGAGGTGCTCCTAATCCTGGCTGTAAGTGAAAGTGTGCCTCTTGTGAAATGCCTAATGAATTAGAACAGGTATGGGTAACTCAGATTTGCCATGCATGTCCTCCAGACAATAGGGCATCTCTCAAACATCCGTTTTGTGGAGGATTTGCATGTTTAGTGGTTGCTTTTGTATGTTAGGAGTAGTATAAAGTGAAAATCACTCCAAGGACAGGTTTTTCTTCATTCTTCGTGGCATGTTATTTTGCAGACATCTCTGTGCATGCAATCTGTGCTGTCTGTGGGGCTGTTTCCTAAGTCAGGGACTGCATCTGATGGATAATGCTGTAGGAAAACTCTATATTCCCCCCAGATCTATGGTATTAAGTGCAGGTTTGAATGGGGTAATTTTCTGGATGTTAAACCATACTTTTTGGATGGAAGTGATGTTCTGTTCAGAGATATAATGTGCTGCATCTTATGTTGACTTTGGCCTAACTAGATGTTTGTAAATATGCCCAGAAATATCTAATACATTTTACTAGCCAGGCACAAGCTGCCAGCTTGCAGCACATCCGTAGCAGAGCAGTTTCCTCAGCATTGTTCCTCTAAATGAGTCAAATGCCCAGATTTCAATGGTTCACTACCCAGACCAGGATTTCTTGCTGCAGGTATCAGCAGAGATGTGCCCACCTACCCCATCAGCACAGCATAGGGGCTGGAGCATCCTTTCCCCAGCCAAGCGCTCACCTCCCCCCTCTATCTACAGCCTGGAGGAGTCTGGGCAGAGGAGCGTGGCTGTTAATTTTAAAATATAAATGACCTATCCAACATTTGCCTTCCTTTGGCAAATGCCAGAGCTTTCTGCCTGCAGTTCACCAGCTGGAGTTCTATCCCAGTCAGGAGGCAGCTCTTGGAGGAACATCTGGCTCCAGTGTCTATCTTGTCTGCTGCTCCTTTGCACATCTACTTCCTTGCAAAGAAATTAATGTGAGGAGCAAGAAAGGAAAACAGCTCCAGGTTGTTTGGGATGCTTAGAGAGAACTACTCCGCTGCACTGCCAGGCAACACTAGTGCATCTCCTATAAAAATACAGCACTTAAATAAGGAGATAATGAGATGTTGCATGGTCTTCTGCCATGTATTTCCAACGCCTCTGGCACTTTGGGGTGCATACATGCAAGGATACTGCATGTGGCACAGAGCAGAGTTCCTGTGGTGCAGAGGGCTGGCTGTGCAGTTGGGCAGGGGGAAACCTTGCAGTGCTTCTGGAGCTGAATTAAACACTAAGCAGGGATGCCGGTCTGCTCAGCCTTGCAGACAGAACGTCTATCTTGCAATCTGTCCCAGAAGAAGGTGATGGCAATCTTCTGAGAGACTCGTATTGCCTGGTGTGGATAACAGTGGCTGTGTCCACCCCAACAGTTTCCAAATAAGTGCAAGACGAATGAGAGAGGGAAAGAACAAAGGACGCTGCTGTGGGGCATTAGATTTGAGGGGAAAAAGATGTGATTTTGTGGTCAGTCAAATACAGAATGTGCTGATGGTTCCTTAAGATTTTTTAATGGAAAAATTATAAGCTGCAAATAGTTAAATCAGAGTCTCTATTTCTCAGCAAACATCTTAAATTACACATAAAAATCTCTTAAACACCCCAGCTTAAGGGGGCCCTGGATAGCTTGAGATCCTTCGCCTTCTGGGGATTTCACAGCAGACCACCCACTGGGAAAATGAGGAGCTGGCATCATCGCCACGGTGGCACTTTTGCTGGAGATGAGTCTCTGAAATGCTGCACTCTTTTCCTTGGGGAGATGAAATGCAAGCGTCTAACATCATCTTTGTGATTTGGCAGAGCGGGAGGCATAAATCACCCGTGGCACTGCTTTCTTTAAGCTATTAGGTACTCTATTTACATGTGCTTGGACCAAATGTCCTGCTTTGCCCTGCTACTTACATGTAATGTAATCAGCCCACACTTGTGCAAATAAGTCTAAAATTTCACGCAGAGACATGCAGTATGCTGTAAATGCCTTGTCTCAGATAATGAGCAAGTTGTATTAATTATTATAAACCTGTCCCAGCCTATTAAAGTCTTTCCTTAATGATGCTGTGGTGAGGTGGCTGCTTCCCTGTGAGTCATCAGCTCCTGCACCTCTTGGATGGAGCCCTTTGGTGTGCTGGGTGCAGGCGGGCCATGTCAGGCAGTCAGGTCTATATGCCACTTTGCCCAGAGAGCCTTTCATGAGGATTATGCTCTTAGCTGGATGAAAGGCCTGGAGCTGGAAGTGCTAATCTTAGCTATGCCAATAAAGCAACATTAACTGAAAGGAATGTGTGCATTATGCCCTGTAAGTGCCCTTTACTAGGTAGAAATTATGGATGTGCTTCCATATACTGAAGTATTCTTCCCCACTAAGTCAGCTGAGCATTTCACAAGAACCAACATGCTTTTGTCTTCACATCACCCAGAAGACAATTGTTATTCCAGTTCAGATAAAAGCAGGAAAAGCTAGCACACATCAGAGTACACATGAACTAAGTCTGCATACCATGTGAATCATGCAGTGCTTAGAAATACCACTGCTGAAGCACCACAGACCCTTTAAACATCTCTCACTGGCCTGACACCTGAAATGGGCACCAGCTCCTGCACCTTGAGTTTAGCTGGTTCTGCAGCTGTACTGTCACTCTTGCACCATTTGGAGTGAGTCTTAGGGCTGCCCTGTTGTATAGGTGGCAGCACTGCTACTACCCTGCATGGCAGCATGTTAACCAAAAGACCTCCCAGCCACAACAGCACACCCAACACCATGTCCCCAAGAGTTAAGTAGCATCAAACCAGCATGATGTGTAGTGGGTGTCGGATGCAGTCCTAAATTCCTCTCCTGGGTATCAATAACTGCTTTGTGTGATTTTATGATTTTCATTCACCTGACTGCAGCCCCAAGATGGGTACCTACCAATGGACAGAGCAAGGTTTTTCTTTGTCCCACTGTGTACAGTTCCCTGGGCTGGGATTCTCCAGAGGGAAAAATTCCCATGTGTCCATCTAATGCTAATTATGGTGGTGCTGACCGCATGGTTTTCCTCTTAGAGCCTCTTCTAGGCTATGCCACGATCCTCATAATGATCTTGAGTCTGTAATAATCAAGTGGTGGGCCTTCTGCCCACATCTCCACACACTCTACTTTCATGAAGATATGAACTTAATTTTGCTGTGAAATTTCAGTCAGGAGTCATAAAGAGTATGAATAAACGATGGGAACCATTGTCACCATTACAGAAACTGCGTCAAGATCACGAGCTCAGTTGTCCTGTTTTCCCTCCAGGAGTTTATTTCAACCAGATATTTTTTAAAAAGAAAAAAACTGCCATTAAAAAAAAAAATATTAATATTCAACTGATTGGATGCCAAAGAACAAGACTTATCACTCCTGTAACCCACCCCACAAAGCTGCTCAGGACAATGTATTGCCTTATCTATATGACCTCGCTTTGGCTTCAGCGGCACTGCATTCAGCAAGGGCTGCTGCTCATGACAGATTCCTCAGTGGAAATCTCCCGAGAGCCAGAACCAGATCTCCTTCTCAAGCTGCTTCATCTTTTCTTCTTTCTCCTCCTTTGGCCTCATTTATCCCAGCAGAAGAGAAAAGCATCAGAAGTGCTTTGTGATTTGCAGTGCAGCTAATTTCTAGCACGGGGCTGTGGTGTGCTCTGCTCGTGCTGTTTTTCCACAGCCCATGGATGGGTCCAGCAGTGGAGCTTGTTCCTGATGCAGCCAGTGCAGCTCCTGCTGACTTCCAGTGTGTTATCTGAACCTGGAAGCTGATGGGATGTAACACAGATGTATGCACCCCATTGGGTTGAAGAGCACCCTGCAGCTGCTTCCCTTTCCAGATTGAGGGGATAGCAGCATGCTGAGTGCAGCAGACCCATGATACTGATGTGTGAGCAGTGCTCGCTGGAGTCCTGCAACTGCATTATTTATGTCCTTGGCATTTCCAGCTCTGCCCAAGGGGATTTGAACTCCAGCGGCAGTGTTTGTCCATAGCCAGAACGAAGACTGCTATTGTCACAGAAAGAGCTGTCAGAGCTGTGCTCCAGCTTCTGAAGTCTTTTTGTTAAGAGGACAGAAAAATGCAGCGTTCCCTATGCCACAGACAATTAAAAGAAAACACCCATCAAGACGCTGAGAGTCTTCGACTGTCACTAAGCCGCTGTGAGGCTGCTCCGCAGGGTAATGAATGGCCCTTTTTGTAAAAAGAACACCAGCGGTGCCGGCAGAAGCCATTTTTTCTGCTCTATATGGAGTCAGGGTGTTGAGTGGCAGCTCAGGTGTGTGGGCCAAGACCTTGGGAAGGGATCTGCACTCCAAAACCTCCTTTGCTCCTGTGACTTTGGCCCTTGGGGATGACTGTCACCCACAACTCACTGAGGATACCACCAGCCACTTTAGCAACACCAAGCTCCCAGTCTCGCAGCTCAGCCCCCAGCTACACTCACATCAAGTGGGCAACAGTGTTCCACAGCGCCCAAACAAGCCAGGGGACAGAGGTGGACCAAGCTCTGGCATTCACGAAACATGGGACACATTTCTATCTCTGGAAAGCTATTTCCTAACTGTAACGTGACTTGATACCATTTCCAAGCCTTCACTTGATGTTACTCGTATTCATATACTTGTGTGTCTTGTTTTCATTTGCCAAACAAGATTATTTAAAAATGTTCTCAGAGTAATAGTCCTCATGGTAGGAATTTCTGTTTTGGGGAAGAATACCAGAGCTGGAGGTTTTGCCAGAAGGATGTGAAAGCTGAAGGAAATAACAATGACTGGAGATTTGTCACAGCAAGTTAGAATGCAAAAATTTACTGTCTGGCCATGAGACAGACCAGGCTAAAGCTATGAATTTATAGGAAGCATTGCCAAAAGCTGGATATTATTATTTTAATCAAGCTCTGTTTTACTTTGCAATGAAAAAATGCAAATTGCTGGAGATTTTGGCTCCGCAAATAAAGGGCAGAAGAGCCACCTCTGCCTCCATGGCCCTTCCCATCCCAGCTGAGGAGTGGGAAGCACGCATGACCTTCCCCAGAGAAATGATGGGAATCTGCCCCATCCTCGCGGGAGGAGCTGCTGCTGCCTGGGAACTGCTCTCCTCTCGGCGTTGCAGGAGAAGCCCCGAGAGCTTCAGAGGGCACCAAAAGAGCCGTCACGACTCAGTGTGTGTGAGGTGCTCTGCAGCTCCACATCCAGCTCAGAGGGCTGAGAGCAACAGCCCAGGTGTGGGGCTGCTGATCCCTGTGCAGTGCTCTGCAACGACTTGTGCTTGTGTTGTCCCGATGACCTTAATTGTTGTCTTGGGTTTTTGTTTAATCGAACAAAAGGCAAGGCAAGCCAAGAGTTCTCTTGGCTTTTATCTCAACGGTGCAAGGTCGAGATCTGCTGGAAAATCACTTGCCAGACCTCTGGATCTCTGTTTGCACAGAAGTAGCCACTTATATTTATTGCTTTACATATGGCCACAATCCAGCAAATCACTCAGGCATGCGAATAACTTTAAGCATGGAAGTAGTCCCTATGAGCCTGAGCACCGCAGCCACACTGAATATACACACGGAGCGGTGAGCTCGGCCCCACTCTCGGCTTTCGCATTCCCCCACACACCGCACAGGACGGGGCTTTGCACAGCGGGTTCTTCTCCCACCTCTCCCCCCCCTTCCCCGCCTTCTTTCCCGCACAAACCTCAGCTGCAGCGGTATCGATCCCTGCGTGCTCATCGATCCCCGCCCATGGGGCTGCACGGCACCGCGCCGCATTGGGATTTAAAAAAAATCTTTTTATTTTCCTTTTAATCCAGAGAAAAACACGTAACGACTGGGCACGGCGGGGCCAGGCCGGGGTGTATAGGGGCTCTCTTGTATGAGGCAACTCCCGTAAACCGCACGCAGGCACCCAGGGGCGTGCGGGGTCGGGATTAGGGCCGCGGGCGGTATTTGGGAGCAGGGTGGGAGGGAGCGGAGTGGCAGATAGGTACTCCGTCGCACCGGCAAGACGCAAAGCCGAGAACGCCGAGAGGATTTATAGGTGGCCTTTACGGGACGTTTTGCTAGAACCTGCCAGATGATTCGTTTTGCTCCGCGGCGTGTGCGGCCGGTTAATGTTCAACGCGACCGGGCTGCCAGCCGGGCCAGCTCCCCGCGCATCGCCCGGCGGCCCCGGGAAGGGGCCAAACCCCGCCGGAGCGCAGAGGGGCGGTGCTGGTGGTCCGCCCCCGCCACTGTTATCTGGCGCTCTGTGGGCACCCGCGGGAGCATCCTCAGGAGCGGGCCGGCTGCGCACGGAGCTCCGCGCTCACACGGCCCCAAGCGCCACTCGGACGGGGGCTGAGGCCGAAGGGCTGCGGCTCTTCCTCAGCGCCACCCCGGCCCCTGGAGCTGCGGCTTTTTCTTACTAAATTTACTTCTTGCTATTTCTTCCTGTTATTTTCCTTTTATTATTTAACCTTTTATTATTATTTACTCTTGTATTATTTCCCCCTCCACCCTCCTCCCTTCATTGTTATTATTTTTTTTTCCTTTTATTTTCATTTCTTTCGGTGTTTTTCGTTCTTATTACTTCCCCTTGCATTATTTTCCTCCTGTTTCAGGCCAGCGCTGCGATGCATCCATCCTCCGCCGGCGGTTCGGGCCGCGCGAGACCGGGGCCGCGAGCCGGGGATTCACCTCCAGCTCACTCCGCATCCCCCATCGGAGCCCCGTTCGCACGGTGCCACCTACACGGACCCGACTCCAAACCTCAGCCTCCACCTTGCGGCAGGCAAAAGGTGTCCGGGACCCCAAGGGAGAAGGCGAGCAAAAGCCCCCTGGCAGCAGGAGTCGAGCTGCCGTACCCGCATTTCTCCCTGCAGGCGCGGAGCTGCCCTGAGTCTCTGCCTAGGACGAGCGAGAGCCGAGCTCATGAAATGCGGCCTCCAACACCTTAAAAATAAAAATAAGAAAAAAGTAAAGGCTTTGCCGCCGGTGATTTAAGAGTGAAAGGTTCTTTTTCTTTTCCCCTGTTATTTTTTTTTTCCTCTCCCGAGGAGAAGACACGAATGTCTGCGGCAATTAATCCCGCAATGGGGTTGCATTTACAAACCCAGGATGCAGCGATCCATTAACCGGGCGCTGCGCTGAGCTCCGGAGGTGCAAACCCATTGTAGCTCAGGGTTAAAGACCGTTCGGTCCTCGGGGCGCACACTGCCCACACCGACACCACTACAACGCGGGTATCCGCAGGGGGAAAACCACACCCTGACTGCACCGACCCCCAGGGTGGCCCCACCATCTCCTCACCAGCACATCTTGAGCGCCCGCTGTGCGGAGTGCGGCGCTGGGGGGAGCGGGCTGCGCCCTTGCCCGGCTGCAGAGTGTCTTCCAGAAAACTCGGCCGGGCTCGAATGTCAGCTGTTCTCCCAAGGAAGTTCCTTCCTTCCCAAAATGCCGATGGGTCCCGCAGAGGAGTGAAAAGGTTCTTTAATTTCGGAGGTGTAGAAACGGGCAGGTATGGGAGACCTGCGCGTTCGGGAAAATAAGGGGCCGGATGAGTGCGTGCGAGCGAAAATAACGCGGGAAGACAAGAGAGGGACGATGGCACAGCGCGGAGCCCCGCGCTGACCCAGACGAGCCGCCCCGCCGCGCATCTCGTTGCGGCCCGGCCCGGCACGGGCCATGCGCACACCGCCGACGTTGAAAGTACGCGGAGGAGGCGTCCGAAAACAAAAGAGCGCGGCGGCACCTCGTTGCCCCGGCGGCAGAGGGGCTGCAAGGCTCGGCGGGGGCAGCGCTGGGATTACGCGGGGTTTGCGCGGGCCGCCGGCGCTGTGGATTGGGATGTGGATTGGGAGCAGACGGCGCTGCCCGCTCGCACGCCCGGCGCGGGGGCCGCACAGCAGGAGACGGGAGCGGCCGTGCCGAGGGGCGGGGGGGGCGGTGGGGGGGGGGCGCCCTGCGGTTCACCCCCCCGCGGCTGCCGCCCGCCAGAGGTCTGCTGCAAATTCCCTGTTTCGTTGTGGTTCTTTTTCGCCCCCCTCTCCTCTGCACGGCCTCCATTGTTCCAGGTTCGCGCTGCCACCGCTGATAAGAAGGAAAGCCCCCGAAAAAAAAAAAAAAGAAAAAAAGGAAGAAAAGTGCAGCCCAAGATTTTGATTTACGACCTAATCAAAACATTATATCTTTGGTCAAGTGGCGCAGAAAAATGATGACCCTCCAGGCTTCAGCTAGGCGGAGAGAGAAATTCAGATCACACTCGGAGTGATTTATGTCCGCTCCGAGCGGTCACGTTGATTTTTCATCGTTTGAGCCATTACACAGTAGAGTGGAAAACTCTGATCCAATATTTCTGTGCTCCGGAAACGGCCCATATATTACCCTCAACGTATATATACATATATTAGATACGTATATTCTTTCTCCACGCACACACATCCTCTAAACACACATGCAGACATTCTACAGGGAGGGAGAGCGGTATAAATAACCGCGCGCCGAGAAGAACCGAGAGGCGAAAGAGGCGCCCGCCGTCACCGCGCTGTCCCCGCGGGGGGACTCCTTGGGTCGCCCCCGGCTCCGCCGTGCAGAGCAGGGGGAGGAGTGGGGTGGGGGCCCCGTGGCGCGCCGCTGGCACTCACCCGTCCGAAGCGTTGACACGGCGCAGGAAAACCGACGGGAGCAGCGCTGGGCCGAGCGGGCAGCGCGGCCGGGCACGGGGGGGCCACTACCTCCCCCCCGACCCGAGAGAGTGTCGGGGGGTGGGGGGAAAGGTGAAGAAATAGAAAGAAATAAACAATAATAGAAAAAAAAAAACGAGAAGAGAGGAGGCTGCCTGCCTCAGAGCGGGGGGATCCCGGTATCGGGCGGGGGGAGCTTATCCCGTGGGCCCGATCTCTCCCCAGGCCTCGGTCCCTCTCTCCCTCTTCCTATCCTGCCGCTCATTCCCCCCGGCCCTCCGGGAGGTGCTCACTCCCCGCCCCCCTGCGCCCCGACGGTCCCGCTCAGGGGGGCGCCCGCCCGGGGGTCTCGGCCCGACCGCCGCGAGTCCCCCCCGCTCCCGAGCGCGCTCCGCTCTCTGGAGGGACCCTCCGCTCCCTCCGCCGAGCCTCCCGGCAGCCCGGGTGGGAACCGCCAGGAGGGCCGAGCGGCAATTCATCTTGATTTGCCTCATTGTCCGGAGCTCGCGAGCTATAATCCCGTATAATTTCAGGAACAAGCAGGTTTAGAATTAATGGGTCACCCGTATTTAAAACAAAACACGCGAGAGCACGACCTTTCCCTCGGAGCGCGCGGCGCGGCGCGGCGCGGCAGGAAGCGGGGGCTCACCTCTCACCCCGCGCCGCGCTGCGCCCGCTCTTTGTTTCCGTACCATCCGCGCGGGGCTTCGGAAATAGCGATGCAGCGCTGCGTGAAGGAGCTGCCGCTCCGCTGAGAAGGTGAGCGTGGGGGGCGACTGCCGCACGGGAGCGGGTTGTTTTGCGGACGGGCTTTGCTTCTTCTTCTCGATTTTTTTTTTCTTTCCTTTTTTCTCCCCCTCCCTCTTCTTTAAGGCGATAAAAGCTCTCTCTGCGGCTCTGCGGCCGCCAATTCCCGAGCGCACCACTGCAACCGCTCTCTTGGGGTGCGCAGGGGGACAGAGGGATATCCTCCGCTCTGTGCGGCGCACCTCCAGAGGGAAAAGGGGTTTTTTATATGTATTTTTTTCCGCATGAAAAAGCGCGTCGTTGTTTCGTACCGCGCTCAAAAGCGGCGCCGCAGGAGTGCAGCGAAAGACATCCGCGGCTGCGGAGCGGCTGCCGCTGCGCGCCCCTTCGGAAATAAAGCGCTGGACAGAAGAAGTGAATGCTGCATCTTTTACTCCCATGAAATAAAACACATTATTTTTCATGTCGGCTGAAAAGTAAAACGAGAATATTGTACGAAATGTTATACACAGGGCATGTTTTACATTGCAATATCAGAAACATCTTTGCATCCACCAGAGGTACTATTCTAAAACCGATATTCACACAATGTTTTTTTTTTTTTAATAATTATATGTTAGAAACATACAGTGTCGCATTTAGTATATACATTCCCTTGCTCGCAAGCGAAAAACTCCTAATCGCTTCTGTGTAACATGCTTTATTTTAAAGCCTACCCTTTTAAAAACACTGTTGTGATATTACTAACAACTGCTTTTATAAAATTAATTTGACATTTCGATATATATACATCCTTTCCGTCATTTTTTATGTTAACAACGCTAAACTTAAAAAATAACAAGCTTATAGGAACATTAAAATGTCATATCATATCCAGTCAACCATTTGTCCGTATATATATATATATATATATATGTCCTTGTAACTGCTGAAATACTCTTAGCGAAGATCTCCTGATCCGTAGGAGGTCCTTTGAAAACAAAGGAACTATCTCAATTCAGTGGTTTCCTTTACTCCCTTCTCTCCTCTTTCCCCTCTCTGTTTACCCCCTCTCCTCCTCCACGGTGCCCACCGCTCTCCAGCGCAGCTCAGTCCGTGGCAGCGGGGTTGGGTTGGGCTCACACGGGCCTATCCACAGCATACTGGCAGGCGCTCAGGTTGGACGCAGGGTTCTGCACACTGGCGTAGCCAAAGCTGGAGTGCTGCTTGGCTTTGAGTCTCAGGCTGGCCAAGCTCGAGTTACACGTGTCCCTATAAACGTATGGAGGCGTCGGAGGGGCGTATGGACAGGCCGGCGTGGGCACCGCTGAGTTGAGGGAGGGGTTGCTCAGGTTGTTCAAGTTGTTCAGGCTGTTGAGGCCGGAGCCGGGCACACCGGTGACCGCCGAGGGCACCATGCTGGAGGACATGCTCATTGAGGAGATGGAGTTGGGAGGGGAGAACATGCTCTGGGAGGACAGCGGGTTGACATTCATGGAGTTGAAGAAGGGGAAACTCTTGGTAGAGAGGGAGGCTGAGGTGAGGCCCTTGGCCGCCCAGTTGTTGTACGAGTACCCGGGGTACATGTCGTCGTAGGGCTGCATCAAGCCATTGAACTGCGGCCCAAAGCCGTTCTTGCACAGCTCGGCCTGCTGGTTCCTCTCTCTTTTCCTCCATTTGGCTCTGCGGTTCTTGAACCAAACCTTTAGAAATGGGGGAGGGGGGGAGATGGAGAAGCATGTTAGTGGGGGCTGCCCCGAGCCTACCATCCCCAGATGGGTACAGAGCTTCTCCCGTAGATGGCTGTGCTCTCATTCCAACCACAGGAAAGAACGTGTTTTTGTTTTGGTTTGGTTTTTTGTTTTTTACTCCCCCCCGTTTATTTTTCTTTCTGTCCTTCTGTCCTTTCTTTCTTTTTTTTTTTTTTCTCCCCCCCCCCCCCCCTCCCCGATTCTCTCTCTCTTTCTTTTATTTTTTTCCCCGTTCCTTGGCTCAATCCAAAGCACCACCATCCAGGGGAAATACAAGAGTGCAAAAACGGACGGCAGAGAGCCTGGAAAGCAGCGGAACTTTAAGGCAATGTTTCCTATTACGGGGAGGGAGAGGGAAGCCAGCAACTCATAAATCGTTGCTTCACTTGGTTAAAGCTCCGAGTTCCCCCTGAAAGAGCTTCCAGAGCCGGGAACCACTTCTAAACAAACTCGTTCGACCGCTCTTTAGTTAAAAAAAAAAATAAAAAAAAATGGGGGGGGGGGGGGGGAGAGAGAGACGAGGGGGAAAGAAAGAAAAGAAAATCGCTTCTTAACAACGTGCTAAATGAGGTCTGAGGGAGCCTCCCCGCAGACAAAGGGCAGCGCGCTCTCTCCAATCCACACGCGGGTGTCTGAGCGCCGGGCGGCGGCGGCGAAGCCGCGGAGTCGGTGTGGATTGGAACCCCGGGGGATGCGGAGCCGGCGGCGGCAGAGCGGAGCAGGGAGCGGAGAGCAGCGCCGGGCACACCGACGCACAGTTCCCAGCACCGCGCCGCATTGCTAGCCTTCTGCCTTCTCCAAGAGAAGAGAAGGTTTAGGTGTTGTTTTGTTGGTTTGTTTTCCCGAACATCTGGGAGGTTCGGTTCAGCTCACTGTATATCTTTTAATTTATTTTATTATATATTATTATTATTATTTTCCCAGCTTTTGCACGCACGCAGGATGTGGCCTCGGGAAGTCCGCAGAGCACCGATGGCTCCCATAAATCTCAGAGAGGGGAAAGGGCGGAGAGGCGCTCGGCGAATTGCGAAGCGAAAGAAAATGCGCGGATGGGCACGTCGGGAGCGAGGCCACGGCCCGCGTGTGTTGTACATCTTTTTCGCGTTAGAAGCCGCGCAGGTCGCAGCCTGATCCCGGCCGCTCTCCCGGCCAGTGGTTTCCGTAGGCTCTCGTCGGAAGGAGCGGCACCGTGACGGCAGAAAGCTCCGCGGGGGGCCGCGCTCCGCAGCGAGAACAGAGCCGGAGGGCCGAGCGCCACTCTCCGCGACGACCCGAAACCGAAAGAGGCCGCGGATCTCTCTCCCCGCTCCGCCCCCAGACTCACCCGAACCCGGGCCTCGGTGAGGTTGGTCCAGACGGCGATCTCCTCGCGGGTGGACATGTCGGGGTAGCGGTTCCGCTGGAAGGTGGCCTCCAGCTCCTGCAGCTGCTGGCTGGTGAAGTGCGTCCGCTGCCGCCGCTGCCTCTTCTTCTTGGAGGGGTCCTCGGGCCCCGCATCCTCGCTCTTGCCCTGCTGGCTCTTCTCTTTCTCTGCGAGGGGGGAAGAGAAAACAGCGGGGCGGAAAACAGGGGCACCTCAGCCTCCCAAGCCTCGCCCCGCTCCCCGCGGACTGCCCCCGCGCCGCTAATCATTAACCCGCGCCCGGCCCCCGCCGGCTCCGCTCTCCTCTGCGGGTTTTCCGCCGCCCGCTACGGGAGTTGCGTTCTCCCGTCCGTTTGCGCTCCCGACGCCGGCGTACGTTTCTCCGCGTACGCGTAACGCGTTACCGGCCGAAGGACAGCCGAAGTGCGGCCCGTCCCCACCAGCGCTGGCCGCCCGCCTCTACCCGCAGCGCTCGCCCGTTGTCGTCCGTTACCGCTCATCCTCTGTTCGTAACACTCGTTTGTTTCTACCCGTGTTATTCACCCTATTGCCTCCGTATTATTCACGTTCCATAACAGTGTTATCCGCCCGTCTACATCCATGTTATTTGTGTATCCTATATCCTTTTATCTGTACCATTCGCCCATCTGCCCGTATTATTCGCCTATACACATCCACGTTACCCGCCTATCTGTATCCATGCTGCTCGTCATACGGTCGCCTATTTGTATCCACATTACCTCCTTTCTGTACCCACATTACCTGCCCACTGTATCCATGTCATTCGTCCTCAGTATCCATTTCATTCACCCATCTGCACCCACACGATTCGACATATATTCGTAAGCCTGTACCCATTTTATCTGCCCTCTGTACCCGTACAATTCGGCCATCTGTATCCACGTTATTCACTATATATTCGCCTGTCTGTTATCCACATTACTCACCCTTCTGTATCAATATATTCCGCCCTCTGCGTCCCAACATTCGCTCATCTGTACCCACTTCACTCTCCACGTTGTTCACCCATTCGCTCCCCCATCACTCGCCCCCAACACACGATCTCTCGCCCGCTCCACTTACACCGTTCTCCCGCAGCCGTCACCACCCGCCCCGAGCCAGGACCGAGGCGCTGCGGGCCGGGGGCTCCGCGCCGCTCGCCGCCTCTTACCTGCGGCTTCGGGACTGGAGGTGTCGGAGATAGTGTGCACCTCCAGCCGGTGCTTGGCGGCCTCCAGGGAGGAGCGAGCCTGCCCCGGCGCCAGCGCCGTCGCCATGGCCAGCGCGGACTGCTGGTGATGGCAGGAGGACGAGGAAGAGGAGGAGGAAGGTGAGGAAGAGCACAGCTTATTATTCCCGGCTCCCAGGCGCTCCAGGCTTAACGGGTCCTTCATGCAACTCATCGGCGAAAGGACGCCGAAGCCGACGGGCGCGCCCGGGAGGGCTGACGGGAGAAGGAGCGCGTGTGCCCGGGGGGGCGGCCCGGACCGTCGCGGCGCCCCCTCCCTGGGCGGCCTCCCGGGGCTCTGCTAGCGCCTGGGCGGGCGGGCGCGCCCCGGAGCCCCCGCCGCCCGGGGGGGCGCGGTGGCGGCAGGCGAGCGAGAGGCTCCGGTCCCGCAAGAGCCGTCACGGCCGCACCGCAGTTCCCCGGCCGGCGGCCCCCGGCCCGCCGCGGGGCTCGGCGGCGCTCCGCGGGGCGCTCCGCTCCGCCGCCCGCGCATGGACCCGCGCCGCGCCGCGGCCAGCCCCGCACCGCATCAGCTCAGACGCTTCCCTCTTGGCCTGACATCTTAAACCGGTGGCGGCCTTCCCCGCGCCGGCACGTCACCCGCGCCCGCCCCGCTCCGCCCCCGCACCGCCTCCCGCCGCCCGCCCCCGCCGCGCCCCGCCCCGTCCTCCCGGGCCTCCCCCGCGGCGGCACCGGGCTGCCGGAGCGGAGCGGAGCGGAGCGGGGCGGCCCCGGGAGGAGAGGCCGGGCTCCGGCCCCGGCTGGGCAATAAGAGCGAGGGCCTTGCGGCGGGTGGGACGGGCTCGCGGCCGTTGACAGCGGCGCCGGCGGTCGCGAACGGCCCTAACGAACGCGGAGGCAACGAAGAGACGACGGCCGAGAGCAGCTCTCCGCGGCGCGGTTCGGGAAGCCCCCACCTCGCAGCCACCGATGCGGGGAGGGCTGCGCGAATCCCGGCCCCGAGCACGCGTAATCTCCGCGCCTCCGTCCCCACCCGCCGGAGAAGCCTCCCGCTACGGCCCCGCGCCCTCCCCGCAGCAGTGCCCGCCCCGTCCTCCCCCCCCTCCGGGGCTCAGGTGCCGCCGGCCCGTGGGACAGTTCATTCTCCTTCCTCCCCTCCCTTCATTCCCCCCTCCGGGGTCTCTCCGCCCGCTGATGTTCGCACCGTTCCTCGCAATGGCACTTATCGCCGAACGGCACATATTCCTTTGGCGGGCTGTTAGTAAAGAAGGTTAAATTAATTTACATTCTGCTCATTATCTGCCGTTTAAATGACGCATTTTTATCCCCGAGATTTGGCAGCGAATCTCTTTCCTCAGACCCCACAGCGTTTCGGCGGAGACAACGCTCTTACATTTGTAGTGGATTTTAATCTGATAAGACTCTAATTTGCTTAAGTCTCTTAAATAGGGGGTTTAAAATGATTCTAGCCGTTTTCTTATTGAATTTCCTCTAATTCCCCCAAGATCATAAAGTATATGTGTAAAGTAAATATTTCCTCCCTCCGCACCGGCAGCCGATGACCTATAACTGAGTCAATACGAAGCCGGCTCCGCTCCGCGCAATTTGTTTACCGATCCTGTCCCCGCACCCTTCCCAACCCTCGCTACCGCTGTCGGACCCCCCCGGTGCGGACCCGGCCCCGCGTTCTCCGCTCCCACCGGGGGGGGGGGGGAAAGCAGATCCCCAAAAGCGAGGGGGTTTAGGCTCTTCCCCCCTCCTACAGCCCCGCACCCGGCTGGGAGGAGAGCGGGCAGGCGGCGTTAGTTGTCATGGCGACCATAAATCACCTAAATCCAAAAATACCCACCTAGAAGCTGAGATGAAGCTTTTATTTCCCCAGCGAAATAATATTTTAGAAGCTGTCAGCCAACCGAAAAACAAGCTCATTGTAGGCACCCAAGCCATATATTAGCGCTAAAGGTTCCAATTAAAATGTCAAAAGTCTTTTTTTTTTTTTTTTTTTTTTTTTTTTTTTTTTTTTTTTT